>NC_054373.1:134984652-135300652 GCF_017654675.1 Xenopus laevis
CTAGGACAACTTCCATTGACTTCTACCTGAAGTCACCAGCATCTATTTGCTGAATTTTTAAATTCAAGTTTGAGGTTTTTTTGAGGGTTTTTGTTCTTAATAAATCTTAAACATTTGAGTTTCAGAAACTCTATTTTAAGAATTTTAATTTGATCTCCAAAAAAATAGATTTGCATTAAAAACATGCATTCAAATGTTGAAAATATGCGCCATAGAGTGCATGGTAGAAAAAACTTGCATGGCAGTTTCTTTCCTATTAGTACTTAATTAGTACTAAACATTTCCTCTTTTAACATACTGTTATTTATCAATGTGAGGGTTGTAATGTATTTGTGGAAAAATATATTTATTATGGCCAATTATCTGAATGCCACTATTTTACTGGTACCATGATTTTTTTATTTTTATAAACTACAGATGAAGCCACTTGGATTTGTGAGATAAATGCGTCATGACTCATGGTTAATTGAAGAAACTGCGTTATCTAAAGTCATCTTAACTCATTTAATGCATTTAACCTTTCCATTAGCATACCAAAGCACCATTGTGAACAATGGTGAATGCTTTAATTAGATGGGATGTTGTGACGCAGTTTTCTGTGTTAAATGAGATAAATGGGATATCTGTGTTTAGTTATTCTGTGTCAAACAGACAAACCAAAGTGGCTGCATCTGTACATGCTTTTTTGGAATAATTCCTCACCCACTTGACCTTTGCCTACTATGATAAACTCTCTTGTTTATCAGTTATACACATTTTAAATCTACTTTGTTGTATGTGATAAATAGTGTCTGTCTTACACATGGTATGTTCTCCAGAGAGAGTTAAACAACAATATGTAGGTTCCACTCCATGATGCTAACATGCCATACAAGGGATGACATTGGTTCTCTACATGGCCTTTCCTGACCAAGTCACAAGCTAATTGAACCAACTATTTGGCAAAACTTTGGTCTCCCCAAACAATACATTTACTCAGAACTGCACATCAGTACACTTGCCAAAAACACAACCAATTAGCAGGTACAATGTAATGTTGTGATTCATGAAAGCTCTGTCACTGATTAAGAGTGATCCTTAGCTTTTTTCCAAGATACTAAACTTTAACAAGGTAGTACACCCTACTGCATAGCTCAACCAAACTTTACTCAGTTTTTGCTACAAATCCTAGAATAACTTATTATGAAGGCTATGACATGCTGGGAGCTGACCTATATCAGTTTGGCTCCCTGTTCTTTGTTTCTGCAATTGGAGGTGGAAGCATTAAATACAGTTCCCAGCACTGAGCAAGTCTGTCTTTTATCAAAATCCTTATTCGAGTTATTGTGGGGATACACCATTTTTTAAATTAACTACTGATACCTTTCTGTATAGGTATAATGTGTTGAGAGTTTAGATGTTAGATGTCAGCATCCAATCTTTTCTCCAACAGTGAGGAAAGGGAGTTCATTCACTCTTGAACCCATTACATGATTATTGTTGTTATATTATTATTATTGTTATTATTACTACTAAAGTATGTATGTTCCATATTTTCTTACTGAAATAAAACACTGCATTACAGAAAATATTAGGACATTTTAATATCTTGCTGCTACTAATTGCAGGCATTGTGCTAGAATTCATTGCAATGTTGACATCTACTGGCTTTAATTTACATTTTTGTTATAAGGGTCTAATGTTTTGCTGAATGCTACATGCATTGGTCTAATTATAATCATTTTATCAGTTTTTTTGATCTGCAAACATCTCAAGAATTGTTATCATGTTAGTATTAATGCATATGTTTTTTTTCCAGTCTTTCTAATACAAGGGAGAATACATGGCAAGGACATATAAAAGACACAAAGGGGCAGATTTATCAAGGGGCGAATTTCGAAGTTAAAAATACTTTGCAATTCGACATAGAAATAAAATACTTTGAATTTGAAAATCGAATTCGAACTTTTTTTCATCGAATTTGGCGATCGAAGTACAATGGAACAATTGAACGATTAAATCCTTCGAATCTAACGATTCGAACGATTTTATCGTACGATCAAACTATTTTTACTTTGACTTCAAAAACGTAGAAAAATGCTGTAGAAGGTCCCCATAGGCTAACATAGCACTTCGGCAGGTTTAATTTGGCAGAGTATTGAAATCAAAGTTTTTTAAAGAGACAGTACTTTGATTATTGAATGGTCGAATATTCAAACTATTTTTACTTTGAATCGAATTTGAGGTAAATTCGAAGTCATAGTATCCTATTCAATTGTCGAAGTATCCAAAAAAATTGTACTTCGAAAATTTCCTCGAATTCATTTCGACCCTTGATAAATCTGCCCCAAAGTATTTTAATGCTTGAGAAACATTTATATACTGGCAAGAAGTCTTTTATAGAGTGTAAATACGTACTTCTACAGCCAGTGATACAAGGATACAAGATGCCCTTAAGTCAAGCTCTTGTCTTCTTTTGACTTAACATGAAACACATAGGGGCCCATTCATTAAGTTCGAGTGAAGGAATAGAAGAAAAAATACTTCGAATTTCGAAGTGTTTTTTTGGCTACTTCGACCATCGAATGGGCTACTTCGACCTTCGACTACGACTTTGACTTCGAATCGAAGGATTCAAACTAAAAATGGTTCAACTATTCTACCATTCGATAGTCAAAGTACTGTCTCTTTAAGAAAAAACTTCGACCCCCTAGTTCACCACCTAAAAGCTACCGAACTCAATGTTAGCCTATGGGAAAGGTCCCCATAGGATTGGCTATCTTTTTTTGGTCGAATGATAATCCTTCGATAGATGGATTAAAATCCTTCGAATCGAACGATTATTCCTTCAATCGTTCGATCGAACTATTTGCGCAAAATCCTTCGACTTCAATATTCGAAGGATTTTAATTCCCCAGTCGAATATCGAGGGTTGATTAACCCTCGATATTCGACCCTTAACACATCTGCCCCATAGTATTCACTACATACAATAACTAACAGCGGTGGAAGCTCGTAAACAGTGATGGGTGAATAAATTCAGCAGGCGTAAATTTGCAGCGAATTCGATGTTTCGCCGCCAGCGGATAAATTTGCAAAATTTGAAGCAAAAATTTGGTGGTGAGTCAAAAAATTTTGGACGTGCTTCGGAAAAGTCGATCTTGTCAAAACCGTTGCATGTCAACATTATTCAGACGCATTATTGACTTTAACATCAGCGTCAAAATTGATGCTGGTGTCAAAATTTGCATTTTGCTGATTTTTTGACATTTTGCAAATTTATTGACATTTTGCGGGAAATTCACAATTTTTTTGGTGACTCGAAACTGGACAAATTTGTCCATCACTACTCGTAAGTAATTTAACCAAAGAATTCAAGGGATGTCCCAAATCGAGACTTGCAAAACCTATATTTATCAGTGCTTTATTTCTTGTATAATAAAAATACACACGTCAATAATTTTGCAATGTATATAGTGCAGTATACAGCAGGGCATAAATATATTGTAAATGATATCTTGAATAACACAGAAATGCAGAATATAGAAAACTATTATATTCACACTTATTTACTGCATGTAAGTTGCCCATTATAGATAAAACACCCTTCTTGCTTCCTTTTAGCTACAGTATCTCTTCAGTGTAGTGGCATGATAATTTAAAGCTGTGTCAGATAAAAAAAACCACAAATACTACTTCCTTAAATCCGGGTCAAACCACAGTTAAGTATAATAACATACTTTATTTCTTTAGACATAATTGTAGCCATTAAATAGACAAACACGGTTAAAAACATTTAAAACATAATACAGGACCACACATTTGCCATCATGTATTACATATATATATATATATATTTGCAGCATGGTTCAAAATAAAGGGCTTATCATGTTATTACAACTCTTTCTCCCAATCTGCAAGTTTAGTGGTATGAATAATACAAGCACAGAGGAGTTTGCGCCCCTTATGTTCTCTAACGTGTCTGGACACAGTTCAAATATATGAATAAGTACACCAGTACACCTGCGCAGTTTACTATATGCAATATTAACACCTGTCCATTTTTTCTTTATTGTGTAATGAGCAGCTGCTTCTGCATTTCTGGTAGAGTTCCACTGTTGGATTTGAGCTTTAAACCTAATGCACTGTGACCAGTTTAGCTGACCACTAGACTTGTATTAAGGGGATACTGTGATGGGGAAAACATTTTTTTTCAAAATGCATCAATTAATAGTGATGGTCCAGCAGAATCCTGTACCGAAATCCATTTTTCAAAAGAGCAAACAGATTTTTTTTATATTGAATTTTGAAATCTGACATGGAGCTTGACATATTGTCAGTTTCCCAGCTGCCTCCAGTCATGTGACTTGTGCTCTGATAAATTTCAGTCACTCTTTACTGCAAGTTGGAGGGATATCACCCCCATCCCTTTCCACCCCTGTAGCCTAACAACAGAGCAATGAGAAGGTAACAAGATAGCACCTCCCTAACACAAGATAACAGCTGTGGTAGTGTCAGGTATTGCTGGGATTCGAGCCGGGGACCTTTGGGTTTCTGGCTCAATACCTTAACCATTTGGCCAGGTGAGCAGCCTGTAGGGTTGCTCGCTATGTGTAACCTGGCCTCTCCAGCCCCAGCCCAGCTGCCGCCTGATTGGCCTCTCCAGCCCCAGCTCAGCTGCAGCCTGTTTGGCATCTACAGCCCCAACCCAGCTGCTGCCTAGCTTAATCAGCCAATCAGGGCTGACTCTTCCCTATTTAAGGGCAGCACTCAGACCACTCCTTGCCAGAGCATTGCATGGTTTTCCTAGTACTGCGGCTGCGCCCCTAACTAGGTAGTTCTAGCTCTTGCCCCTTTTCCCTTGTTCTTCCGCCTTGCCTTGTCTGCCTGTCCTTGTCTTGCTTTACCTTATCTTGTACCTTCCCAGCCTTGACCTTGATCCGATCCTGCCTTGCTTGTTCCTAACTTCTGCTTCCTGTTCCACCTTGTACCTTGCCCTGACTTCACCTTGTACTGATCTTGTCTTGCCTATTCCTGATTCTTGCTTTCCGACCCTGCCTTGTACTCCTCTCTTGCTATCTTGCTCCAGTCCTCTCTTGCTATCTTGCTCCAGTCCTCTCTTGCTATCTTGCTCCAGTCCTCTCTTGCTATCTTGCTCCAGTCCTCTCTTGCTATCTTGCTCCAGTCCTCTCTTGCTATCTTGCTCCAGTCCTCTCTTGCTATCTTGCTTCAGTCCTCTCTTGCTATCCTGCTCCAGTCCTCTCTTGCTATCCTGCTCCAGTCCTCTCTTGCTATCCTGCTCCAGTCCTCTCTTGCTATCCTGCTCCAGTCTCCTCTTGCTATCCTGCTCCAGTCTCTTCTTGCTATCCTGCTCCAGTCTCCTTCTGCTCCTGTCTTGCTATCCTGCTCCAGTCTCCTCTTGCTATTCACTCTAATCTCCTTCTGCTCCTGTCTTGCTATCCGCTCCGGTCTCCCTCTGCACTCTATCCCCAGTTTGATCTGATCTACGCCCGCACCGTCCTGTCCCATCCAGTCTGTTCTGGTTCCACTCCTGCCCCATCCAGTCTATTCCTGTTGAGTCGTCGCCCTCTTCTTCCTGCCTAATCCACTCCTGATCTTCGCCCTCTCCGTCCTGTTCTGCACCTGATCCAGACTGACTCTTCGCCCTCATCAACCTGTTCCTGCTTTCCCTTCAAGTGTTCCCTAGGCACATACAGCTCCTGCCTCAAGGACTCGCCCTTTCCCTTCAGTCTCCACAGCGCCCCCTACCTAATCCTTGACAGGTAGATCTAAGAACAGCACTCAATAGTAAAATCCAGGTCCCACTGCGATACATTCAGTTACATTGCACAGGAGAAACAACAGCATTGGCATTTCATATTGTAGAGTGAATTATTTGCAGTGTAATTTAGAAATAAAAACTACATCATAAAAATCATGACGTAACATTCTTTGTTCCTGAATACCTTGAGATGTTTCTGATGTTTTGGGTTACTTTTTGTGATACGGTTTCTTGTCTGAGGTGCTTAAGATTAAAATGATTGCTTTTCATGTTCCTGTCATTCCTATATGTGTGTGTTTGTCTCGTAAGTCAGCCTCCTCTTTACAGACTCTGGACCTAGCCAGCCTTGTTGATCTCTTCTCATACCAAACCTTGCCAGTATTGTGAGCTCTTCTCTATGATTTATCAGTATTGTGCTCTCTTACTTATTCTCTTATTTATTCTGACCTTATGCTTCTTCCAGCTGTATATGTTTGATTCCATCCCTTGACCTTGTGGGCACCATAAAGGAGGTCTTTTCAAGAAAATAAGTTGAGTCCATGTTTCCTGGTGGCCCCTTAAACCTCTTAAAAGTGATGCAGTATACCTGCAACTACCTGAAGATTTAATTTTAAGCTACAGCTATGCAAATACTGGCCTTAGCTCATGCTTTTATTCATACATACATATCCACATAAAATATGTGTGTGCCTATAACCTTTTACTACCAACAAATACTCAGGAATACCTTTTTCATGTTTACTATGTTTATTATGTTTTCTATTTTTTTTCTAACACTGTAATATCCATTGCCTGTCAGATTGCACAAAAGTGTTTCTTAAACAAGCAGATTTTAGCAAGCAGGGTTATAGTGTGCATTGGAAATAAGGCCATTATTTTATCATGACCTATCTAAATCTACATGATTTGTTTCCACCCTGACACATTCAAAATAGTTGACAAGTATCCACAACGATAGTCAACCAATTTAACAAATATTTTTGTACATTTTGAATGCTAGCACCTGCTACATATAGAGCAGACGTCAAAATTATTGTAATAATATATAATGTGCCAATGTGGAGTTGCCACTTTCAAGAATCTCATCAGATATAAACTCCTACTTTGCATAAAGTTGTATAATTTAGTGTCCATGTCAAGACTGCAATGTGATGAGCTGAAAGTTAAAAAGTATTAATATAATACTATAATAAGTGTGTAAGAGGATGACAGAAAGAAAAATCTTGGACACAGTTTATATCTGTCCCAGTTTTCTGACAGAGTGGTTCTGAAGAGACTGTGCTGAAAGCCCTGATAGAGGCTTCTGGGACTTTATGATTCTAATGCTGTAAGTGCTGAATATCTTTTGTTTTGTACTCCAGTCTCTGTGTTGAACCAGGAATGATAATCCTATGTTGGAGCAAATGTGCTAAAACTATGTATTTTAATCATGGTAAAAGCCAGTCATGCTGCATTGAACTATTTGAGGTGGCATAAATTCAATTTTATGTGCTAAATCTGTGTCGAGGCCATAGCCCCAAATAACCTGAACCTTTATGAATATGTGCATGGAAAGTGCTCTTAAAAAAATGGTTCTTGTAGAGGTTGTTATGTTGCAAAACTTTTTAGAATCTGGAAGCTGTAGTATAAATTTATGAGATGGGAGGTAAAGGAAATTACATATCTTTGGAAAGAAATATAGTGCTAATTAGGCTTTCTTGGTAAGTAAATTATAAAAATTGCTAGAAAAAATGCTTGAGCACTTCAATGAAAACAGTAATTGTATCATTTTCAGTCTTATTTTCTTAGCAAATATTAAATTGCAACCCCATTTATCTTGTGTGTGTATATGTGTGTGTGTGCGTGTTGTGTTATTTTTTAATGACAAGTTGTTTTACATTTTTTTTAATTATTTCTACCTTACACTCTTAAAATATTCATGTAACTTACAACTATATGAATAGTAAGAATTTATTTCCAAAAAAAGGATTGCTAGTACTCTGTATATCTCATCATAAACTAATCTGCTGTATTTAGAAAATCACATGAGTAAAATAAGCATTTCCACTTTGCATTAATAATGTGATAAAACAACTTTTTAATCTGGCGGGGGGAACAATCAGAGAAAAAACTGAAGAAAAAACTGAAGAAAACTGGAGAGTAAAACAAGCATGCAAAACATTCCTGGGGGTGCTAAATTTTGGCTTCAATTGGCTATTAGTAGCTCCTGTGTGGATTGGCAGTCTCCAGTAGGCTTTGTTCAGCAGTACACAGTACAAAAACAAGCACCTGCTTTTAGGTCTCTTGGAGTAATATCTATGGTGTTGGGGAGCAACATATTGCTCGCAAGCCACTGGTTGGAGAACACGGATACAGATGAAGCCAGCTTGGTTCGTGTGCTTAACAGAGAACATCCAAACACATTTAGCCCATTTATCCCATTTAACACAGAAAACTGCATCACAGCATCCCATCTAATTAAAGCATTCACCATTGTTAACAATGATGCGTTGGTATGCTAATGAAAAGGTTAAATGCATTAAATGGGTTAAGATGACTTTAGATAACACCTTTTCTTCAGTTAATCCTGAGTCAGGAAGCATTTAACACACAAATCCAAGTGGCTTCATCTGTATGTATATGATAACCTTTGCTGTATGTGTGTAATGTTGTCAAGCCAGACTGTATTCTTTAGTTCTTCCAAGGTAATTGAGCCCTACTGTGACTGCAAACAAAGCCAGGACCCTCTATAGCACAATGCTCATTGTTGGCCCCAGGTCCCTTTGTAAGAGCTGTGCACTGTCTGGATCCTACATTCAGACTAAACTGGGTTCACCAAATGGCACCCCATTGGCCCAGCAATATTAACTGTGATTGGCCCTATCACAATTCAGGACTGGAATGGCCCACTCAGAATGTCATGGGATTGGTCCCCTCTGAACCAGCTGCCTTTGTGGTTGGCAGAAAGAATCAAACCCTATTCTACATTTACTACAGGGGCTGTTCCCTTTCTGGCTTACAAAGGTGGCTGCCAATAATTCCAGATTCATCAATCTTTATACACTTAGAAGATCACGCAGAAAGCCCAGCTGTAACCACCACAGCTGTGCCCACATGTTTCAGTGACCAGCAGTAGCTGATCCCAACAATGGTGCCATCCACAGGAAGTACCACAAAGTGCAGGCTGGCTACTATTGAAACTGTATATAAAATGTGTAAAATTTAAATTGCCATGCTGCAATAAATAGCCTCATTCCCTAAATAATGAGTAATGTGTGTTAAGTTCTACCCTATGCCCATGTCCTCACCTGGCCCCATCAAAAAACCTTCTTCACTTGCGACTTAGGTGCAAGGCAGATTGAATATTTAAGTAGTCCCTGTAATTTACAGTTGCCATCGTCTTAGAATAAAATCCAGGGCTCCAGTCATACACTGAACCAGAATAAGCTTGTTGCACCAAATATGGGGTGCATTTAAATAAGACATATAGGATAAGTAAACCCCCTCAATATTGTAGTCAATAATGAATAATATATGGTGTTGCTTTCACTCTGAGCTAAAATGATCATTAACTTTATAAATTGCCCCTTTATTGGAGCTCTTTATAGATCTGCTATGGTTGCGGTCACTGTTTTAAATAAGGCGGAGGCTGTCTCCGAACAGTCCCTGCCATAAGCACAGTAAGAGGGGGAGAGCCGATCACAGCAGCCTAGCTGCTCATTGGTTCCTTAACCACCATGGAGTGTTCCGAGTGCCACCAGCTCCCCTACACCATCTGGGAAAGGAGGCAGCAGGTAGTGGAACAGATGGGTGGAGCTAATAGGATTTTGGGAGAAATTTTCAGTAAATCAACCCACAGTATTTCTCCTTTAAAAGAATGTCCATGTACCACCCATGTACAGACCAGAATGGCATTGAAGCAATTTGTGTGACATGGATCACATCACTTGCAAAGAATTTTTTAGCAACTTTCTGCAGTTACAATCATACCGGAATGATGCAATTTAATGCTGATGTTGGCCCCTTTGCTCCTTGCCCATTCTAACCACTGTGGTTTAAATGGTTATAAAGACAACCAATCACAGTCATAACGCATAGCCGAATTTCTGATTTGGGAAAAAAATAAGAATAATTAATTTTGAAATAATTCTATATGTTAGTACAAAAATTAAAAAAGGACTTGGCATTCTCAGTAATGGTAGAGCAAGTAAGAAAAGGACTATGGACATATGTGCATGGGTAAAGTTTGTATATGTGTTTGTAGGTGGTGTAGGTCCAAGAATATTTAAAATATGTTAGAGGATTATATGTAAAGTATTAGCCAGTGTGTTGGGAACCCAATACCCCACACAAAGCCCTATTATAAGTCACAATAGTTGATTATTTATAATTATTGCTGGAAGTGTTTTCCAACATATTTTTTTGTCCATTGTAAATGCTGTTCTACCCTGAGAGCAGAGAAAATGGATGCCTGGACACCAAATGGGTTTCACCAGATTAAATGCTTAGTTTCAATGAGAAAACAAGTCTCATTCTCAGAGCTCTGTCTAAAAAAAAATTAATTATGAGAGATATATTTAAAAAAAGAACTTATAATGTATTTGACCTTATTTTTTTTTAAATAGTTTGGGCTTTTGTTTCTAATCAATTTACCTCTCCCAGTTGTCTTTGGCCAAAGGTTTCCCTTGAACCACAGTCCTTTCATTTCCTGCATGCTTTTTATTATATGTTTCGCTAATTTGATTTCCTTTTTAATATTTCCCACTTGTTAATGGATACCTCTGTTCCTGCTGACACAGAAAATGAAATCCCCACAGAGCTTTCTTATTCCTTTATCTTATTTAGCCATAAAGTAGTTCAATTATTTTCAGCTCCTTCACCCTGTGCATATTTATTCAGTGGTATTCTGAACAGATCAATTTTGCTCTGTATGTTTTTTGTTTGAAGATTGTATCCCTGTCAGTGTGCTATAATTATGTTTTAACAACATAAACTGAAATAAAAGTTCTTACTGACATGCAACTTATTTACACAAAATCCTAATTGTGGCCCTACCAAGACAACGTGACCTTAAAGGAAAACTATACCCTCAAAATAAATACTTTTATAGTTTATACCATATTAAGTGGCATATTAAAGAATCTTACAAAGATGGAATATATATTTAAGTAAATATTGCCATTTTAGATCTCTTGCCTTGAACCCACATTTTGCGATGGTCTGTGTGCTGCCTCAGAGATCACCTGACCAGAAATACTATGGGGCAAATTCACTATGCGCCGAAGCGCCTAAGCGCTAGTGTTGGCCATTTTCGTTACTTCGCAAATTCACTAACGGACGCTGGCGTAACTTCGCTAGTGTAACTTCGCACCCTTACGCCTGGCGAATTTGCGCAACGGACGGAACTAAGCAAATTCACTAACACGTGCATTGTTCTGAACGCTACCTTTTACGCTAGACTTCCTTCGCCACCTCAGACCAGGCGAAGCGCAATAGAGTAGATAGGGATTTCTTCAAAAAAAGTTAACATTTTTTCTAAGTCCCAAAAAACGCTGGCGTTTTTTTTATATTATGGGTGATAGGCTGAAAAAGATCGAAATTTTTTTTGGGGCTCCCCTCCTTCCCCCCTACATTTCCTAACTCATGGCAACTTAACTATACAGTGGGCACATGTGTAGGGCAAAATAAACAGTTTATTTGACGTTTTGAAGGTTTCCCAGGCATTTGTAGTGCTGCTACATATTCCTCCATTGAAATGTGAACTTGGCGCCGTATGCAAATTAATCATCGCTAGCGTAACTTCGCTTCGCTTAGCAAATCAACGCTAGCACAACTTCGCAACCTTACGCTACTCTGAGTGCAATTTCGGATTTTAGTGAATTTGCGAAGCGCTGGCGATACTACGCCTGGCGAAGTGCGGCAAAGTTACGCCTGGCGAAATTACGAATCTTAGTGAATTTGCCCCGTGATAGGAAGAAGTGTTGAAGCAAAAGACACGAGTCTGTTAATTGGATCATGTGACCTAAGAAGTATAGTTTGTTTGGTTTATTTTTGTGCACAGTGTATCATATGATCCCAGGGGGCGTCCCTTATTTTTTTTAAATGGTGATTTTCTATTTATGATTAACCAAGGACACATACTACTAGAAAAGTATATTATTATGAAAATGGTTTGTTTACATGAAGCAGGGTTTTACATATGAGCTGTTGTATGCAATATATTTTTATGGAGACCTACATTGTTTGGGGGGTAATAGTTTTCCTTTAACAGAAGTTAAAGTGGCAGCGCACTCATTTATTTAACAAGATTTTAATGATTAGGACTTGATTCATGCAACGTATTAGAAGATGCTGCAAATACATATAAATTACTTTGTGAATAATATTAACAGAATTGTTGCATGTACTATTCTTAAATTTCAACTCAATTATCACAATTTCAAATATTGTTAATGCTACTGTTAGCCTGCTTTACATGCAGCTGGGAAACTCTTGTGAACAAAATGTTGGTTTCTAAATCTATATGTAAATAAATGAATACACCTAGTTATATATAAATTGGTGGAACCTATTTAATATGAAGGAGTATGTTTTGCCTGTTGAAATCCAATTGTGGTTCCTGAAGGTGATTTTCATTTGAAAGTTATTTTTGAAACATCAGCAATCAGGCTTGCTATGGGTCGTTTTTGTTTAAGGAAAGGTGTTAGAGGAGCCTATACATCCTAATGACGTTAAATATAGGAAGAACATTAATGAGCACAGGCTTCATCTTCCTTCTCCGGTAAATCGTTGCCCCCAATCACCCATATTCAATTCAATGTTGTTGCATTCTGCAAATAGCCAATCAATGTGTAACATGTATCTCAGCAGAAGATTAAAGCATCAATCCATCTCATCATCGGGGGAATTTCCCTTCTCCTTGCTTCTCTATACTGATCATTTGTTTTAGCCCACCCTGCATCCTCTTGCAATTTGCTCTGGATATTTACATTGTATTACTTTTCACTCGTATGTGACGTGATAATGAATTCTATGTTGTTGTAGGACTGTCTAATTTATTGCACTCTCTCCATAACAAGGATTTATCATCATTATCTCCATATGTTAAAGCAGATTAGTCATGGTTTGAAGGTTAAAGGAATTAAATAAATGTACTCCTGGGTAGAGGAAGGAAACAGGATTTCTTTAGGAGAGACTGTCAGTATTTACTAATTACAAACACACTAATTTTATGCTTCATACATTGATTGTGTGAGCTTGTATTGAGGCTTTGTGTATATTTAAGTATAAAGCGTTCACTCTTAATGGAAACTGCTGTGTGACAGAAGTAGAATGAAAACATTTATATTGTGTATAATGAGTTCTTGGTTTAGAAAAGTACTGTATATAATTGAACACTATAATTTTTCCTTTACTCAGCAGCATAAACTGCAACCACCGTAGTAGTAGTCTTTTTATCACTTTGTAAATAAATGCAGGATTGAAATGAAGTCTTATGAGGGAGAACCTGTTCTGTAAACTATTTGTGATGCATGGATGAACACTGTAAGCACCGCATATCTGATTACAGCTAGCACTGACAAAATGACCTTGGGAAAAAAATGGATTTGCACGGTTCTGTCAAGCTGTTGCTTCCTTCATGTTATCCAATCTACTGTTTCCAGTCCTTTCAAAACAATAATATTACCAAGTCGGTGCTGTATAAATATAGAGTATATATATACACACATATACTTTTTTTTTATTTGATTCTTATTTTAAGAACATTTTATCTAATTAAAATTGGAGAATAACCAAAACTGTATGAATGCAAACAGTTTATCTCTGGTAATATTCAACTTACCTGCCACACATTTTATTGCTTGTAACCATGTCACTAATTCAATGATAATGGCGGTTAAGTTATATCAACTCCAGTACTAACTACTAACTAACTAGAAGAAAGAGAATCCAATATGCAACAAAGATGACTAAATACACTAAATAGATTAGATTCTCTATCTTCTCACTATACTTAACCTTCCTTGTGATAAAAATAGAAGGCTATCAAAAGGTTGTATATTCTCAGCAACTTATCACCTTAAGAAAGGACACAGTGGTTTACAATCACCAATTGGACATATTTTATTAATTTAAAAAGAGAAAATAAAAGTAAAACCCCATATGTCTTTATATTCTAGAATCACTTAAAAGAGTTTACACTGCTGCCAATAATTAACTAAAAACCTCTAAAGTGCCTGTGCTTATCTATATGAAGATCACCAAAGTGCTATGTGCTAAATTATATTATACGGTCAAATTAATAAAACTGCAATTCATTAAACATTCTAATACATCAATTTTAATTAATAGTGATAGATTAGAATTGGAAAAAAGAGATAGTGGTGGAGTCATCCCGTTTGTTACTGTCCGGTCATTTTGCTATCTAGACCCTGGGATTACCACAAGTAAAGAAGGCAGAACATGGGGAACTGTGGTCTCAATAATACCTTTTCTAACTTGAATTGTTTTCTATCTTTCCTAAAAAAACACAAATTCCCCACGTCTTGTGAAAAGGAAGAAAGGATTAAAAGGAGTTTGCTAATCGGTAACTCCTGTAATTAATTTAAAAGAGTAAGGATAAGAGATCTATTTAAAATTCAATAATAGAGAGAGTGAGAGTGAATGCAAAAAGCGCTTTTCACACAGCCTTGACAAAGCTTTTGCGAAACGCGCCTTGGCGTGGTTCACTCTCACTCTCTCTATTATTGAATTTTAAATAGATCTCTTATCCTTACTCTTTTAAATTAATTACAGGAGTTACTGATTAGCAAACTCCTTTTTATCCTTTCTTCCTTTTCACAAGACGTGGGGAATTTGTGTTTTTTTAGGAAAGATAGAAAACAATTCAAGTTAGAAAAGGTATTATTGAGACCACAGTTCCCCACGTTCTGCCTTCTTTACTTGTGGTAATCCCAGGGTCTAGATAGCAAAATGACCGGACAGTAACAAACGGGATGACTCCACCACTATCTCTTTTTTCCAATTCTAATCTTAATATATTACAAGTGTGAATATGATACAATTCTTGAATCAGTTGTTACATTGTATATCCTGCCAATCAACTGATAAGGTTGATACAATTTATCCTTCACAGGAAGTCCTGTGAAAGGAGCTTGTGTTTTTCAACAATTTTACTTTAGCTTTTGTGGAATTTATACACACAATTTATTCAATTATTTATTTTTGATAATTAAATCCCCTGGGGGTAATTATGGTGGTTAATTAATTAGCACTAATGCACTTTAGAGGTTGTCTCTATCTTTAATACCTTGTATTACAACAGGCCATAGGAGAACCGAATTAATCACATAGGTAATCATTTTAAAATTGGTCTTATTAATTGAATTCAATTGGTGTTTTTTATAAAGTATCACTATTAATTAAAATTGATGTATTAGAATGTTTAATGAATTGCAGTTTTATTAATTTGACCGTATAATATAATTTAGCACATAGCACTTTGGTGATCTTCATATAGATAAGCACAGGCACTTTAGAGGTTTTTAGTTAATTATTGGCAGCAGTGTAAACTCTTTTAAGTGATTCTAGAATATAAAGACATACGGGGTTTTACTTTTCTCTTTTTAAATTAATAAAAAATAGAAGGTTGTCCATTTGATTGTTCTCGGCCTTGATTGGCTGTAAGATCAAGTCTGTCTGGTTTATGTCTACACTCAGGGACGTATTTATCAAAGGTTGAAGGTCGAAGTTAAAAAAACGTTGAATTTCAAATTCAAAAAGACCAATCGAATGGAGGTCGAAGTTTTTTTGGGGCTGAAGTGGGCCGAATTCAGCCTACTTTGAATCGTACGATTGTACTTCGATCGAACTTCGATCATACTTCGATTCAAAGTTTTTTTAACTTCGACCTTCGATCTCCCAAACACCCCCAATTGCCTCCATACAGGTTCTAGGAGGTCCCCCATAGGCTAAAACAGCACTTTTGCAGCTTTAAGGTGGCGAATGGTCGAAGCCGAAGTTTTAAAGAGATAGCACTTCAAAAAAATTAGACATTTGAATTTCTACGTTTTTTCAAATTCTAATCGAAGTTGGACTATTCCCTAGTTGAAGTACACAAAAATAGCTTGAAATTCAATGTTTTTCTAATTCGAAACTTCACCTCGACCTTTGGTAAATCTGCCCCTCAGTGCTATACACAGAAGCATTCAGTTTCCCAGTATGGACCATTTCCTAACCAACTGTGGGAAATCCATCAGTGTTGTTTGCAGTATAATAACCAGATTTCTGATCAGAATTTGCCAAGCATGAAAGAAAAATTATAGGGTGAAGTTGAAATACCTTTATCTTTACAGTATTTGGAATGACTGTCAAGAGATTATATCTGTATAGGTATTGGCACAATCCGTCCTTATAATTGAGTCCAATGGGAAAATATGTATTTTGGTTTTAGAGGTGAAGTGATTGTTTAGAAATGCAAACTTGTTGTTTGAGATCATTTACAGCAGGCATATTGCAAACAAGGGTGACTTGTACATCAAAAGTTTTTTCTTTTTGGTGGGCTTTTGTTCCAAGTTATCATAATTCACGTACATAGATATCCATATAAAGGGGTTCTTTACTTTACAATACAATTGTAAAAGAGTTACAAATCAAGTGTTGGCATGTGGCAATCCCTTGGATGCACCTTACCTACATATGATTCATACAGCCGTCGCAATTTACACTTCTGGTAGAAAGGTGCATATGGTACTCTTTACTTAACCCCTGACCAAAGATTTTGTACCCCTTAGTAAGTCAGTCTTATATATAAATAATATGATGTTCTAACAAGCTAAGAATAAATTCTAACAATTTATTTTAATGGAAAAAAATGGCAACATTCACACATGAAAAATAAATCTCATTATTCCTTAAATAACTTTCAATCAACAATGTGACTTGAATTAGTGGTAGAAAATAGTTTTCAGACTGACAGCCATTAAATACAAGAGCCTACGATGCATCAATAATTGGTTGTGCTTCTGTAAAAAGAACGCATAACAAGCAATACTAATAAAACACCAGCCTTATTGTACTGCAGATTCAAGAAAGGGAAAAGGTTAACAGGTCTTCCAATTCCCATTCATTCCATTTCACATTGAATCCTACTTAGTATAACCACAATCAATCACTGCAACACAGGTTTTGAATTGGGAGACTTTTCAATGCACATGAAAGTATCTTGTTAGTTGAAAAAGTAACAATCACTAACTTGATCTTGGTTCATAATCCATTATTTTGGATTTTGAACATTATGATTCAACTTTTTTTTTCATTTATCGTAACACTGAATTCTTATCTTTAGTTGAAACACATTAAATATACCAGTGGATCAAGCACCTTAATGCAATTCAAGAGATAAAATAACCTAAGGTTAGAACCTCACTGTAAATCATGCATTGGTCGGACTTTTACAAAAATTTGGATTTTGATAAATAACCCCCTATATGTTAGGTAAAACAAAAAACTCATTTTTTTTCATTTTGGTATGTTTAACTACATTCAGGTTTATTCCTACTACATCTGCTTTGTAGTAGCAATTAAGTGCAGCTCAAATCCTTTAGCAGTTACTTACAGGGTTTACATAATAAGATGACAAAATATATGGGGATTGAGAAGCTCATTTGTGGGCTTTTCTTTTATGTTTGAGGTGAAGTGTAGCCTTTGCTTTTGATAAGGCTTACAGTATTATGAAATATCATTATAGTACTAAAGAGTTGTGTATCTGGAAATATCTGGAAACTAGTGATGGGCGAATTTATTCGCGATTCGCAGCCAGCAAATAAATTCGCAAAACACCCGCGAAAATTGGCGGCAAAAATTTGCCAGCGTCAAAAACGGGCGCTGGCATCAAGAAAAACGGGCTCCGGGGTCAAAAACGAGACGCTGGCGCCGTTTCGCGAATTTTTTGCCGTTTCACGAATTTCGCACGGAACTTTTCGGCGAAACCGGGCAAATTCGCCCATCATTCCTGGAAACCCATTATCCAGAAAAATCCTACTAATTTAGATGTTTCTTAGCAGACTTAAAGGTATGGAGATCCAAATTGGGTCCCAATCATTTAGGGTAGTAGTTTACATACCTGTACTACTGCAGGTTTAAAATTTACAACGTTAATCATATAAATTAGAATTTTAATAATATTAATGAAATCTAGAAAAAAATAATCTGAAAAGAGTTTTTGAAAAAACTAAAAAAAAAACCTTCTCTCCTTTTTAAAGTATTAATAAATTGTGTGTGGAGGTATATATATATATATCTATATATATATATATAGATATATATATATATATATATCTATAGATATATATATATATATATCTATAGATATATATATATATATATATATATATATATAGATAGATATAGATATAGATATATATATATATATATATAAAGATATTATATATGCATACACAGCTTGAGTATTTTAAAAATGAATTTACAGTCAGTTTTATCTTCAATAAATCACATTTAGTCCTTGAGAAATGCATCATATTTATGCCAATAAATCAATATAGTGTTTGAAAACAACATACTGCATATTGTATTATAGAAAAGAAAAATCATATTCAGAACACGTGGATATTAAAGGAAGAGCAATGTCATGCACAGCCATTTCTGAATGCACAATCAATAATATTTGACCTTCTCCCAGTGTGTAATTGATTTGGTTTACATTCGTAAATGGTATGTTAGTCACAGTGTTAGAGAAAAAAAAACTCATACATGTACTGTAATATTCCATCTAACATTTTAAATAAAGTTGTCTGCAAAAATGACTGTACTTTGAAAGAAAGTTGAAGATTGTATACTGCTATTTTTATTCTTGTTTGGATGGAAAAGGACTGTGACTTCTAAATAATTGGGTTTCTAGATAATGGCTACAGCTGATTGAGCACAATTTTATTGACCATTACTGTAAGTTCAGTAATGAGTAGTTCTAATAATAACATCATGCATGCTTCAACATGCTTGGCATTAAAGAAAACTGTATTGTGAGCTCACTCTTCCCCATTACTTAAAAAAATAATTCCAAATTTGTGGTTTAATTATGAATTAATATACTGTGGGGTTCACATCAGAAACCCATATTAAGTTCTGAATGACATTTAGTATGGGTTTAAAATTCAGATCCTGTATATCCTCTCACTTAATATAGAAAAAAAAACTCCAAAATTGAACTAAACCCACTGTAAATTAAGTTATTGCATGCCCTGTCCATAAATAGACTATGTTGAAATAATTCAGCAACAGAATATATATTAAATTTGATTCTGCTGTTCTTATTCATCAATATGCCTAATATAAATCACAGGTTGATCAGTCAGTGCCATAAAATTACTGTGTGCTTTGGAGTCTGATTTATTTGCCATTCCTTTGACATTTCAAAGCATTTTCAGTTTAGCATGAAACATACCTGTTTCATGGAGGCAGTTGAAAAGAAGTCAATACTATACTCGTGTTAATAGTGGGATAAGACTAGATATTCTATTTCATTAAAATCATGTATCAGCGAGGAAAGAGGTTATACTTAATATGTTACTGATACTTATCAGTATACTTCTCCTACTGAAGGAATGGGTTTGAGTGGAAATCATCTAAAATAGGATAAAGAGGAAACATAATGTTTTGAAGAAGTGGGGTGGACATGAAAAAGAACAGACTTTCAATTTCATTAAGGGGAGTCAGCAGCAGAAGACAAACAATGAGTAGGCAAATGTGTAAAAATTAAATTTTACATAGGGGTTAAGACAGAAAAGGTAAAGTGATTGTAAGTCACATATTTTGCAGAAGTTAGATGACCATTTTTTACATTCAAGGAGACATGAAAGGAGAGGTGCGCTGCTATTAAAAAATGAAGTGGCTGTGGGAGAAGAGCAAATACTAATTTTAATAAATCACAGACAAAAGACGAATAACTCTATTCCGGCCTGCTCCTTCCTCTCGGAGTCGACAAAAGCTTGGCTCAAGGGATGACTTTCAATAGATTGCAGCGAGGTAGCTGCTCTGCTATGCACGAAACCCTGACCCAGATGGGTTTTTTTTGCCTTCCTCTGGATCAACTGGCAGATAGGCAGGTTAAAAAAGTAACAAGGTTAAACTTGATGGACGTGTGACTTTTTTCAAAATAACTTACTATGTTACTATGTGACTTACTATGTTACTATGTCAGAGTTCCCTTGAACCATTTATAGATGTTAATAGCCTTCATGATGTTCGGTTTTTTTCAGTGGGTTTTGCTGGTAAACTCGATTAGTTCAAGAAAGTTTTCAGGTTTTTTTACCCCAAATTCACTGATTCAAGTTTTTTCCATTCAAGTTTTTTCTTAAATTAGAAAACATTTGAGTCGTGCATTCATTCACAATATAAAAAACCTCACACAACTCTAAAACTCCACCTTTGATAAATAAACCCCCTAAGATATGCAAATAAGTGATTTAATAAAGCAAATCATTACAACAATGTATAATTACAAGGTGATTAAAACATATAATTTAGTACATACCAAACACAGTGTCCCAAAAAAAACAGCACTTGTAAGGCAGATATAAGTTGGTGTGTGGAAAAATACCCCAACATTTCAGACACCAAGTCCTTTGTGCTAAATTATATGTTTTAAAGACTTTGTAATTACTGTATACGTTTTTGTAATTATATGCTTTATTTAACTACTTATTTGCATACCTTAAGTGTATGTGTTAATGATAGACTTAATTATATAGATAATGATATAAATATACACCCAAAGTTTATATATTGTATATACTGTATATACTGTATGTGTGTATATATATATATATAAATATATATATATATATATATAAATATATATATATATATATATATATATATATATATATATATATATATATATATATATATATATATATATATATATATAAATAGAACAGACATTTTGATTTTGCACTTTTATTGCAAGTCTAACTTTTGTTATTGCAGATTTTTGTATCTGACATATATTTCAGTACTCCCTTGTCACTACTATATTGCTCCTTCAATTGCAGAAAAGAATAGCTGAGCTCCCCAATAAACAAGGCAGTTTTATCAACAGTGGAAAATCTATAGTAGTTAACTATATCTCAAAGAACAGAAAATATGTTGTGTCTTGCTGAAAATAATCACTGTTTTCACCTGAAGTTTTATCCACAGGGCAATGAGAAAACCACATATGTCGATTTATAGTATTATTAATTAAAAAGAAAAAGTGGTTTCTTGTATAATAAATAATTTAAAATGTACTTAGACAATTAGACAATTAGTTAAATGAACTTTTATAAATGCATCTGTAAGTAATCTAGTAAATTAGCAGATATAAGAGAGAGATATAATAATAAGAGTTGCAAATGCAATCATGGCATGCAAATTTCAATAAATGTAACTTAAAATGATACATTTAATTTATTTGGTTGGTCTTTATTAATCTTTTTTCTAAAAAAAAATTGAACAGTATAGGTTTAATTTCAGTTTAAATAACAATTGTATTTGTTGTGTGCTTCAAAAAAAAGAGTACATCCCAATTATGACAATGTTATGGTCATTGAGAATTTGTGATACATTAAGGGGATCACAATATACAAGTATGGGATCCATTGTCTGGACACCAGTTATCCAGAAATCTCTGAATCATGGAAAGACTGCCTCCTAGAGACTATTGTATCCAATTATTTTTAAAAATGAATTGGTATCCCAAACCCAGAACAATCCCCAAGGTCCCGGTCGCAGCTCAGTCTTCTGCCTATAACAACCACCTTTCACTTCGGGATGAGCCCTCCATGACTCGGGTACCACCAGGTCTTTTTGTGAGTGGACCAGGGAGAGAGTGCTGGGCAGGCAAGGGAACCGTGTGTGGTACAGGAACGAAGGACAAAGAAATGTGAAACACATTACCCATTTTGAGAGGTGCTGTTAACTGTAACTGAACCTTGAAGGCACTTAAGGTTTCAAGGATTCTGTATAGGCCAATAAACTTTGGCTGTAACTAGGCAGAGGGCACCTGAAATTGGACAGTTTTAGTAGCCAAACCCTGTCTCCCACATGGTACCCAGGAGCAGTCCTCTGATGTCTATCAGTGTCTCTTTTATGGCAGGCACCAACAGGTATACTAGGGAACTGCACCTTTTGCCTACCATTAGCCATATACTGGATAGATGGACAACAGGGGCCTCAGAGGGAGAACAAGGAAGGGAAATGATTTTAGCAGTCTTAATATCTGGATAACTAGTTTTCCCCAAAACATGGGACTCCACAGATACAGCAGGACAGGAATTTTTAGAAATCAGGACAGGACTTGCAACAATCTCTGACCTGGGAACATTAGTAGCCTTCTCAGTATTATGAGGGAAATCCCCACTGCAATCAGGCAGACTCTCGAGGACTGTGGCAGCAAGTTGTAAAGGACTTTTAATGCAGACTGGCTTACAGCCAGGACCCCATTGCAAAATCTCCCCAGTACTCTAATCAATGTGTGGGTTAAGTTGCCTTAACAAGGGCAAGCCTAACATTTTCCTCTAGTCTAATGGGATGGCCTCTGGTCTGATTATCCCACTAGCACTCTATAATGCCCTTTAATGTACTTATAAAAAGTAATTGTAACTTTACGCTTTAGAGGTACTGGTCCCTCTAAGGCACAATGGCTTTACTAGGCCTTGGTTTACCCAGGCTCACTGGAAACATCCATCTGGGTCAGCAACCAGAAGCCAAAGTGGAAGATCCACCCCTTCTCACTCACTATACCAAGGTGTGACAGGAAGTCATAGCCAATAATACAACTGTGCAAATTACCACTAGCTACATGGGCAGCTGCCCAGCAACTAGGGGGATCAGGAAGTGTGGGATTTAAAGCCATAGGGGAACATTAACCCTATGGGTCCCAATATAATCATATCCCCTCACAAGCATGAAATGCAGCCTACAGGCAGGATCACTTATTGACTTACAATAAACAGATTAACCCATAGCAATTAAAAAATACCTGCCGAATGGTAGCTATAAGTGATTTTGTATATTTTATTAAATTATCCTATTAATTCCATAATATTTCAGTAATTATTGAATGGCATAAACCTTTAAATGTTGCTCATCATAATTCTATTTCTAGATACTTCCAAACATTTTTTAAAATAGGATAACAATCATATCTATAGACAATAATATTTAATTGCACATGCGCATTCTTCCTTTTTGGAAATATGCATTCCAGGAAACATGGTTTGTCCACAATCACTCAAACTCAATCAATTCGAGCGATTCAAGTATTTGGGTTTTGCAACTCAAACTCACAGAATCAAGTTTTTCCATTTGATTTCTTTCTTAAATTACAAACCATTCAAGTTGTGAGTTCATTCAAGCTCATTTGAGGTATAGAAAACCATTTGACCTTTGACCTTAATGTACAAGATAAAAGTTGTATAAAACAACTTCAAGTAGATTTTCACAGGTTTTATAGTGCACGTTTCATAGGTGTAAACACTTTGACATTGATCATTACAATAAGATAAATACTATATATGCAAAGAATGGACAGTCACATGACATTCCTACCCAACTAGTACCATGTTTCCCCATGAAATTAATTATATTAAATAACAGAATGAAACAGCTTTAAGCAGTTAAGGCAAACAAAACCAGTCCATATTCCAAGCAGGCCTTCCTCAGCGAATGCTCAATAACCTTGGAAGTGATTCTACCTTCTGCATTGCCCTAGTTAACAGGTGCAGTAAAAATAAATTATGTGTACAAACGGATAACATTTGCTAACACTGAATATAAAAGAACTTATCAGCATGCAGCTTTCATCCTGGAAGCCTTGACTGCCT
Organism: Xenopus laevis; assembly: GCF_017654675.1. Classification (NCBI taxonomy): domain Eukaryota; kingdom Metazoa; phylum Chordata; class Amphibia; order Anura; family Pipidae; genus Xenopus; species Xenopus laevis. Next base: position 135,008,275 of record NC_054373.1, read on the forward strand.
GGACATTTTTAATGTTTAAAAGATTGTTTCTGTGTTAGAAGGATGTTGTGGGGAAATGTCTTTGATAGTTCTGTGATTGAGTCTATCTCGCTTTGGAAAAGGATAGTGCCAGGTTTAAACAACTGAGCCTGACAAGACGGCAAATGTGCAAGGCTGGAAAAAAAATTACCTCATTACAGCTGAATGCTGTTGCCCTTTGGAGTAAAATGAAAGAAAACCTTTCTCTGGTACTTTTGTTGATAAAATTCACTATCTGGAACATGACCAAAGCCCAACATATATCATCTTAACACATACATACGCACATGCACACAATCACAGGGCAGACGTTATTTCTGAGAATCCATTGATGCATGCAGATTCATTAGAAATAAAAGTCCAGTAAGAATGCTGTGCCCAAATTGTGCAGCTTTTTATTCCAAATATTTATTATTTATGGCTGATGTTTAATGGCCCTTGGAACAAAAACATTGTCCACTCAACCAAAGCAATCAATGTGGTAGAACAAAAAATTGAAGCACCCTTTAAATGTGTCACATTCAAGTGTTTGCAAATGAGGAAAAAGGTTACATATTTGCATTTTAAGATTTTTCTTTAATATTACTTACATTATTGACATGGCAGCAGCATTTTCCACAGTGTTTTAAACCATAAAGGCACACAAACACAGATGTAACCTACAAACAAAGATGTCTCACTAAAGCAGAAATACACTGTTACGTTTGCTGAAAAGAAATGTGGGAAGGGCCATGCTCAAGAGCTTACAGACAAATACAGAATAGATGGGATACAAGCATGAACGAAAGCTACATACATACAGACAAATACAAGAGGTCTTCTGCGCTTACCCATTATAAATGTATTAAAGAAGTTGAGACATTTTGTTTTTTAAGCTTCTAAAAAATGCCTCACCATTTAAACAAAACAGGGATTGTTTGTCCATATATTGCAATATTTTAAAGCTGGGCAACTACGTCAAAGTCATCCCTGGTCTGGCCAGTCCTACACTCTGATTCGTTAAGAATTCTAATGCCTCATTATACATTTTACACAGGAACTAAGTTTTACTTGCCATATACTTGCAGCTTTCAAGGTTAAAACTCCATGGTTGCCCTTTTATTGGCCACCACTGGGATCACCTGAATATAGCGGGAAAAGACAAACAATCCCTGTTCTCTTTAAAGGATAAAGCATTTTTTTTAGTAGCTTAAGGCATAAACATCACTAACTAAACCTAAATGGCATCCATCTGTCTCAATGAAGCTAATCTACATTATATACAGTATGTTATGACTTGTTATAGTTTCATGTAATGGAACACTTAATTTGCTTTATGCCATTTATCGACACTATCCTCCATTAAAGGTGTGGTTCACCTTTAAGTTAACCTTTAGTATGTTATACAAAGGCTAATGCTAAATAACTTTTCAGTTGGTATTCATTATTTATTTCCTATAGTGTTTGAATAATTTGCCTTCTTCTGAATCTTTCAAGCTTTCAAATAGGAGTCACTGACCCTATCTAAAAACACATTTTCTACACGGTTATTTTTGATTGCTCAAATTTCTATTCAAGCCCTCTCCAATTCATATTCCAGTCTCTTATTCAAATCAATGCCTGGTTGCTAGGGTAACTTGGACTTAGCTACCATATTGCTGACATTGCAGAGTGGAGAGCTGCTGAATAAAAAGATAAATAACTCAAAAACCACATGCAAATTGTCTCAGAACATCACTCTCTACATCATAATTAAAGTTCATTTATTGGTGAACAACCCCTTTCACATTTTACCCCAACCCATAACATACATTTTAATAGACTCTGAATTTTGTTACTAAAGTTCTACAGTAAAAGGACATTGCTGTAAACAATAAATCTCTAAAATTTTAATTTCAGAAACTCATATTTGCAATGTTGCCTACAGAAAAAAACAAATCACGGTAAAAAGTTGAATACAAATGTTGGTAAATCTGCCACTAGTAGTGATGGGCGAATTTATTCGGCAGGCGCAAATTTGCGGCGAATTTGCGCGTTTCGCCGCCAGCGAATAAATTCGCGAAACGCCCGCGAAAATTCGCGGCAAAAATTCGCCGGCGTCAAAAAAAATGTTTCCGAAAAAACGGACGCCGGCGCCAAAAACGGGCGCCAGCGTCAAAAACGAGATGCTGGCGCGGTTTCGCGAATTTTTCGCCGTTTCGCAAACGGCGCAAATTCGCCCATCACTAGCCACTAGGGATGGGCAAATGTGACCCTTTTCAAATTCCCAAAAATTAGCTGCCAGCGAAAATTTGCCGAAATGCATTTGTCTATAGGCGACAATTTTTTTTTTCTCCCATTGGAGTCTATGGGCGTCATTTCTGCGTTGAAACTTACTGAAAAAGTTCGCTCATCACTATCTGCCATCTGCTACTGCATGAACTTTATACAGCACTTACTTTTATCCAGATTCCATGACTTCCCATGACTTTCTACCTGATAATGGCAATGTTTGTTTTCTTCATAGAAGACACCACTACATTTAATTGTGGCTGTGTCTGAAGCTCCAGATAACTCTTGTATGTTGATCTTGGACTGTAGGTGAAACTCTGTTACCATAATTATACCAGCTGGGGAACTAAAACTATACAACAGTGAACTTCTTGTTTACACTGGTAATACAGTCTTGTTCTTCTCATGAGAAGAATTACCTAGACCTTTGAGATTTTGGTGGAGATTGAGTAATATATTTTTTCACAAAGGGGAACTCGGTAGCCTCATCTTGCTCTAAAAACTTGCATGGGTTATCTCCCACCTTCCATTCTATATTACTTCTGAGGGCCCTGACATTTGTGTGTGTGGCTCCCGGGCACTTTGTCATCATTCTGTAATAAGACCCTTCTGCTGTTTCATTTATAACCACCTTAACACAACCTATATTCATAGCACCCACAAAAAAGAGTAATCAAGAACAAAGAAAAATGATCACACCAAAAATGCATAGAAAATAAATATTTGCATGTATGCCCTGCAATAACAGTTAATCTACCATAGCAACAAAATAAAATATGGATTCAAGAGAAGTGTCTATTAAAATCTCACCAACTGTTCCCATTAATAAACTTCTGCCTCCAGCTATAGATAGAATTCTCACATCAAATGTAATAATTTTTTATAACTTTGGACATTGTAAGTTGCTCAGCATTAATATGGTCAGATTTATGTGGTGTTATTTGTAAATCACAACTACTATTAATAATTTCAATTTATTTGGATTTTTAATCAGTAAAACGGCATTTCAAAAAAGGTTACACCCCAGTATTCTTATTATAAAATGTCTTAGTACGTTAATAGTATCCCTTCCCTAAAAGTTGGGATTCAAGGATTTTCACCATTGTAGATATTGACAATAAAAACATGTTTTTGAATTATAGTAGAAACATGAAAAATTACCACAATAAATGTGATAACCTTACTATGTATAACAAAGTATGCAGAATGTTACATTTTAGTTATTCATTTATTTCTTAGCTCTAAAAGTAAGCCAGCAGTATATTGAAATAAATGTGTGTGGAAAACTGTTATAAACATGTATTTTTATATATATTTTTTATTATATTTTGTTTTTATAGTTATCTAATTGTATCTCTTAAAAAATACCATCTACCTGTTCTAAGTCAATTTTTATGGCTGATTTAATTTTTTTGCATCCCTAAATGAGCATTTTCTGCTTATTGAATACCAGATCGAAGCAGAAATGCACATGCATATACCATTAGCAAATTAGATGCCCACAAGGCAACATCTGCTGTACAAAATCACTTTTTAAGTGTTAAAATTGTAAAGAAGGACAGGTGAATCCCAGATGTATACTTTTAAATATGCAGTATGTGCATATAGCTGTGCTGGCTTCTGTGCTTCGCTGCAGGACATGCTGAGGCAGACATTTGAATAGACGTATATCTCTCAACTTACTTAATCAAATATGTCGCTTGATCAGTGTGAGGCAGTAAGAGTTCACTAACCACATTTTGTCAGGTTCAATAAAATAGACCACCACAAGCAATAACACACAAAATTATGATGTATCATGAAAACTATCATATTTTTAGGAAGTAACCAAAATTATTTTATTTTAATAGAATCATATTGAAGAAAAAATACATGAGAATGTATTTTAAAATAATAAATAATTTTTTTGTTTAAATTGCCCAGTAATAGAATTCCTCTAAAAAAAATAACTTTATTAAATGCCTCTGATGTTGCACCTCAAAGGAGAACTAAACCGCGTAGGAACAACAACTCCCCTTAACTGCCTTCCATCGCCCCCTGCCTCACACAAAAAGGAAAGCCCTGGAGCTATAAGTGCAGGACTGCATGACAGGGGATTCAAATGACCAGCAGCCAAACTACACTGATTTATGTTTAGAGATTGGCTGAATCAGATGTAGCTTTGATTGGGTGAGAAGCATTGAGTTAAGGCAGGATATTATATTGTGGTTTTTGTACCTTTATATACTGTAGAGTAAATGTAAGGGTCGCCATTGTTCCAACCCTGTTCCAATCCTGTATTCACATTTACACTAATAAACATAAAATTGCACCAGCATATAAAATGAATATATCCCACCAGCAGGGCTTCCCACTTTCATATGATTCAATCAGAATGTTTTTTTTTTTTAATTCTCAGTTCTCCAGGGATCACAAATCAGACAAACTTTCTCTCAAACTGGTCCAGTGCGTTTCCTCAACCCATGCAAACTTTATAATTTTTACACAATAAAAATGTGCACATGTAAAATATGGAAATAAGGTACCCTACAGGGAAGAGACTTTCGAATTTCGTACATCCTTTTCTGCTCACCTCCTCGTAGAAGGCATGAGGAGAGTTGAGAAACTCGCCTCAGGTTACCAGGGGCAGCAAAAATAGGGGGGTAGCAGCGAGCCACCTCAGATGGCAAAGGGTCTAGGATCTCCCCCGTTAGCAAGAGCTATTGCATGTAAAATTACAATACAATTGTACAAAATCAAAGGAGGAGATTTTCAATAATTGTGTTTGCAGTTTTGCCTCAAATCACACAAAATCTCAGCCAAAAAAAATCTCAGCCTCAGCTTTCACTGTGATCAAGATTCTTTACAATGATTAAATGATTTTGACTTAATTTTGCCATTTATGATTCATCCAATTGAATGATTATAATTGGAAAAATGTGACATTTTTCATTGAAAAAGCTGGCATAAAGATTAGTTGCAAATTCCCAAATCTATCTTAAATCTCTTAGGGGTCTATTTACAGTTGCTTAAGCTTTACAGCTTGAGCCTTCCACAGGGGAAACTGTTGTGAGTTTCCACACTCAAGCTGACTAAGAAAGCTTGGCATCTTCATAATTTTCATTAAACAGGTTTTTGCAACAAAGAAAAATTTGATAATTAAAAGCTGCCAAAGATTTTTTTTTTATTACAAAAGTCCATTTGGAAACTCACAGTGGATTTCTTTGATGATTACTCCAGCTTAAACTTCAGGGTACAATTTTGAAAGTTATCCAACATAATTTGTTTTGTGTCATGTTTCAATTTTTGTAACTGTTTAATCTTGTTGTTCTATGATATAATTCATTGATTAATTGAATTGTTTTTAAGTCTGTTGGCTGTTTAAGGGCTGTTTTCACAACAGTTAAGAGTTCTTAAAGTATATTTTATTTGATGTTGGGACTATTTGCTTTATGACATACAGAGGTGTTCCTTTGAGAGGTCAATGTTTTCCTGCATGCTTACACACTTTGCTACTATTGTATTTTGAAATTTTGATTGTTTTCCTAGCCCTGGAAAGTAAAAGTACACAAACACATTTAGGGGCAGATTTATCAAGGGTTGATTTTCGAAGTAGAAAATACTTTGATTTTCGACCATCGAATTGAAATACTTTGAATATCAAAGTCGAAGTATTATTCAGCAAAATTGGCCATCCTGCGATCGAAGTAAAATCGTTCGATTGAACGATTTTACTTCAATGTTTGAAGACTTAGAAAAATGGTCTAGAAGGTTTAATTTGGCGAAGCATTGAAGTCAAAGTTTTTTTAAAGAGACATTACTTCGATTATAGAATGGTCAAATATTCGAACGATTTTTACTTCAAATCGAAGTCAAAGTAAATTCAAAGTGTAGAATCCTATTCGATAGTCGAAGTATTTAAAAAAATTACTTAGAAATTCGATTTTTTTTTTTTTGCTTCAAAAATTCCCTCTAATTCACTTTGACCCTTGATAAATCTGCCCCTTAGAGAATTGCTGGAAAGGTGCAAATATATCTGATAATGCTTGCAAACTCACAAAAACAGAAGAAGCACCAGAATTGTTATAGTGAGCTGTAGATTTCTGAGTGGTGTTGCATTTTTTTAATACATCTTTTTATAAATATTAGTGCTCCTGCAAGAATTAAGTACTTATTTATATTAAAGGTTTGTAAGCTACAGTTCTCTTCATAAAGATTTTTAACCTATAGTATACACACTCCATTCCACTTTTGTTTAAAGGCCTTACAACATTTCTAGAATAATCTTGTAAATCAATGTAAAATTGCAAATAATGTTGGGTTTTCATTATCAACAATATATATAATCATTAAGAGATTCAGGGAATCCAGAGAACTCTCTATATGCAAGGCACAAGGCTGAAGCCAGTATTGGCTGGGTGTGATCGTTGGTTCATCAGGCAGAAAAAACATTGTTTGTGAACACAGTTTGTTGCTGCATCCAAAAATACAAGTGAAAAATATGAAAATACAGAAACCATACTGTATATAAACATGATCCACAAACACTGACACATAATCAGGTCAAACTCATTGAAGGTGGACTGAGGTAACAAGGAAAACTACAACAATTTGTCTCATCAGTTTCCAAATGTTTACAAAACGTTCATAAATAAAGAGGTGATGCAACACAGTGGGAAACATGCCCCCATCCCAACTTTTTACCACCATGTTTTTTGCTGTCATCAAATTCAGCATGAGCATTGATTTTTCAGAAAACAATATTTATCAATTTCAACATTTGTGTCATTTTTGTTCAATATTCAATTAAATATATGGTTTACACCAGTGATCCCCAACCAGTAGCTCGTGAGCAACATGTTGCTCTCCAACCCCTTGGATGTTGCTCTCTGGGTCCTCAGAGCAGATGCTTATTTTTGAATTCCAGGCTTGGAAGCAAGTTTTAATTGCATAAAAACTAAGTATAGTACCAAGTAGAGCCTCTTGTAGGCTGCCAGTCCACATAGGGGCAACCAAATAGCCAATCACAGCCCTTATTTTGGCACCCAAGGGACTATTTTATGCTTGTGTTGCTCTCCAACTCTTTTTACATTTGAATGTGGCTCCCGGGTAAAAAAAGGTTGGGGACCCCTGGTTTACACTATTCTGTTTTTATTTAAATTGTCCACAATTGTTTGGGAAATGGGGTTGTGGAGACAACCTTTCAAAACTTATTTTACTGAATGAAATAATTTAAAACTGAAAGAAAGAAAATTGTTTTGGTATCCTTCAAGGAAGAATTTTTTTTATCATATAATTTAAGATTACTTTGTAGGAATTAATTTGTATTTTATTTATGTATATTTCTTATGTCTACACTTTGTTATTCTTTGAAACCATAAATATATTACTTTTTTTTGGACAAGAATTAGAGCAAACATGCATGTAATTTTAAAGCCTAGTAAAAGTATAGCATGCTAAATAGTGGAGGACAGAATCACCTTCAAGAAAATGTAATTATAATCTCAAACCAGCTGGCATATTTGAGAATAGGACAGGTGATGTGAATATGAAGTAGAACTGATGCATGTATTTTTTACTTTCACTGCAAGTTGTCAAGGTTTTCTTATGCAAACATTGTTAAAATATTAGATGCCAACACTAAGGCCAAAGTTTATGATGCTTTAAACAATTAAAATATGCTGTGTTAAGAAAAATAGCAAGATAACTGTGGTCTGAATGAACTAACAGAGCATAGAAATAACACTTTACTTATGACAGCTTACATCAAATAAATCTAAAACACCACTAAAATGCTTTCCTCACCTAGCGCAATATTTTCTGTCTGCTTAACAATGTGCCACGTAGTTTCATAAAATTGGGGATGTGTGTATTCTTTGGTATATTTTGGATTAAAAAGGCATAACCACATTATGTCCCAGTGAGCCTTAAAATATACGCTGAGAAATATTTTTTGTTACAGTTATGATATCACTACAACAATTAAAGCTATTTATTTGACTTGTATATCCATTATTTATATCTTGTATGTGGATCTTTATCAGACATCTCTGAAATAGACCATCTGCCTTTTAGTGCACTATATTTGATCTTCATATTGACTCCTGAAGACATTTTAGGTATGCAGGAGATGTTTAGGTATATATACCATATCCAAATAGCCAAGCAACTTAAAGTGGACCTGTCACCTACACATAAAAAACTGCATAATGAGAGTCCTTTCCAAATTAAATATGGAACCCCAAAAATGTTTTTCATTAAAACATCCATACCTGTTATAAAGGTGTTTAAATATCTAAACTGTCAATCAAATATTACCTGCCCCACCTCTATGCCCGTGGCATAGAGGAGGGGCAGTCAATTACTTTCACTTTCCATTCAGCACTTCCTACAAGTCACTGCTCTCCCCACATTCCCCCTTCCCTCCTCAGGCTCTATAATTGTGTAGGGCACTGCACATGGACATTAGGTCCCTCATTCTGGTTCATACACAAGATTTTGGGGTGATACACAATTTCCCTTAATAACCGTGTCCACAAAATGGCTGCTGCCTGCTTGCTGTGATTGTATAATTTCAAAACAGAAGGAAACAAAATTTTAATAATAAATACAGTGTAAGTAAAGTTTATTTTGCTCAACTAACATGATAGAAAAGAATTTGAAATTATTTCTTAGGGTGACAGGACCCCTTTAACTTTCTACAGTACAGGGTGTTTCAGAATATCCGCAATACTTAACCAAGCCATACGAGCAGATAACTATTAAACTGATCTTGTCTGGTTTGGCAACACTGCATTGTTTCAGTAACAGACCGATCTGTTTGAGATTTAGAAATTATTTACAACCAAACCACAACTGTATTTAGAGCCCAGCAAATATATTGGTAAGCATTTCTTTATGCATATCTTACGTTTTCATGACTTCCAGTCATGTATGGGGTGGGGGTCACCAACTGTTGCATAAAAATATATTATAATGTTATTGGATTGAGTAAATATGTAAGTGTTAGGCCTTGTGCATATCTGAGAGTTAGCTGTGAATCTGAGTCTAAAGGAGAATTAAAGGTAATTAATTACCTTTATTGATTGTGATGTACGTAACTCCATATGTTCTATGTATATAATTCATGTGGTTTAGTTGTATAATCACATTTACTTTGTGCAACAGTGCTACGCAATATGTTGGTGCTATATAAATACATGTTAATAATAATAATAATAATAATAATAATATACTGTAGATACAGTATATAATGATTATTGAAGTGTAAAATGCCAAACATGGAAATTTCTGCTTATAGATGGAGGAGACTTCAGTGAGGCCTTAAGTGATTGTTTTTTTTGGGGGGTGGGGGGCATGGCTGTAAAAACTCTGTTGCTGTGAAAGTCAAATTCATAAAATATAAACAGGCCTTCATTATATATTGTTATTATTATATTGTAAACACATTTTATTTAATATACTGTAATTATAATTTGTACTAGAATTAGGATATCCTCAAAAAATACTCTGAACATTTATATATGGCTGCAAGAGCTTAAGAAATCTTTACTTTTCTAATGATTGCAATTTGGTGTACTGAAAAATAAATTTTATTAACTCAAAAACTCAATATTTTCATGTGTTCTCTCTAACTATTCATTTTTGCATAATTATGCAGACTTAATACCATATTTCTTGCCTTTGTTTGCTATACCAGATATTTAATTTATTGCATCTAAGCATATTCATTATCTTGTCTACTTGTAATTTGTACCCAAAGTCATGGTGCCCTTGCTCTTGTTGCTGCGGGGCTTTAGTTTGCTTGAATGTATAACTACTCAGCTAACAGTGGAACCATTTCAGTTTCTGTGAGGGAAATAAAAAAATGTAGAATTCAGAGACAGCTTAGTTTTCAAAGCAAGTTTACCTGTTTGAATAACTAATACATATCTTAGAAATAACAAGCCTGCAAAATATAACTTCTGCATTTTGCACAAGTGAAAACAACAGAGGATGCCAGGAGCATATGACTTAAAACTGCTGGATGTGTGAAGCATGGAAAGGTTGAAATGCACTTGTTAAACCCTTTGTAAATAAAATGATCCATGCGGTATTGACAACACTTAATGGATTCTTTTGTGAAAATAACTTTTGGATAAAATGCAGAAAACTTTCCACATCCCGACTCCAACTCCCACACAGAAAATACATATAAATATGTTAGTTAAGGAGATGGGATATGTTTTAAAAAAAAAAAATTTTTTCAATAACTGTCATATAAAACTGCTGATAATGAGAATGGTTAGGTGTATTATATGCTTGTTTTATTATTTATTTTTTAAGTTTTGATCAGTAATTCAGTAGGTAGCCAATTATCATTAGTTTCCTAAAAAAAAATGCTGACATGGATTTTGAAATCATACAATTATGAATCATGTTTTGCAGTCATGAAGCCAGTAATTTCATAGTTTCATATAGTTTACATCTTCTTCATGAACTTGCCTCATCCATGATACAAGTGGAAAATGCTCGTAGAAGAAGGTGCGAACATGCTTATAGAATTTGTGAAGCCCTGAATGCTGGCCCGGATTTATGGAAAGGCCACCAAGGCCCGTGCCTATGGTGGCAGGATTTTAGGGGGTGGCATGCTGCCCAACCACACCCACATTGGTTCAGAAATACTGGGGATGTGCAGGAGATACAATAGTTTTTTTAAATTTCCTGTGTGCCAATCCACATTTCTCTGGTCCTGATGATTAACATTTGCATGAATAAAAGGGAGGGAAACGGGGCAATGAATGGCAGCTGGCCTAGAGGCGGCTGCTATGTAAATCTGGCCTTTCCTGAATGCTGTAGGTTATGATTAAGCTAATTAAATTCTATAATGACTATAATATCCTGCAAATAATGAACTGATTTAGTAGTAAGTTACTTTCCAAGTGAGAGGGAAGATCAACCAGATATGCTTCTTTATACACACTAGGAGGCAGATTTATGCTTCGAAATTCGACCATCGAATTGAATTACTTTGACTTCGAATATCGAAGTTGAAGGTTTTTTTCATCGAATTTGACCATTTGCGATTGAAGTAAAATCGTTTGATCGAATGATTAAATCATTTGAATCGAACGTTTCGAAGGATTTCAGCGATCGATCGAACGATTTTTCTTCAACTGCAAAAAACTTAGAAAACTGCTCTACAAGGTTCCCATAGGCTAACATAGCAGGTTTAATTTGGCGAAGTATTGAAGTCTAAGTTTTTTTGTTTTTTTTTTATAACTTGTTTTTTATTATAAATGACAAGGTACAGTCACAACGGATTTTTATACATGGTCTAAGTTTTTTTTAAAGAGACAGTACTTCGATTATCGAATGGCCGAATATTCTAACTATTTTACTTTGAATCTCAAAGTAAAATAGTTAGAAAAAGTCGTAGTATCCTATTCAATGGTCGAAGTATCCAAAAAATTACTTTGAATTTCAAATTTTTTTACTTCGAAAATTTCCTCGAATTCACTTCGACCCTTGATAAATCTGCCCCTACATCTTGGCCTTAGATATACTATTTTATGAGTGGAGCTTCTTCTTTATCTTAGTTCAACATGTTTGACTTATCACCCTGAATGACAATATTAATGCAATATGACCAAGCAAATCTTTCGTATCTACACATTTGGTCCATAGGGCCAACCTTAAGCCACCAAGTCTATTTAAATTGTTCATTGTATCATTAATAGAATTCACTTCTGAGATATGTTGTATCATGGTGCACTACATGAGCTGTGTGATTTCAAAAAATGTTTGCTCCATCTACAGTCCAGTTTATCTGTCTTCGTATAGTTAGCTCTGCACTACAATAAAGATTAAAAAAAAAAATACTGCCACTGACATTCTGACTTTATGAATTGATTAAAAAAAAACTTGGTTTAATGTTTCTGTACTATATGAAAATAAATTTTTTTAAAAACCTTTAAATATATTAACCCTACATAATAATAAATATTTCTTATTCTTTCATAGATGGACCACTTGGCCCCAGAGGATTAGCTGAAGCTACTGAAATGTGTACTCAAGAATGTTTAGTGCTCGGACACTCTGATAACTGTTGGATGCCCCCAGGTCTTGGTCCTTATCAACAACCAAAATCACCTCTTTCCACCTTTGCACCTCAAAAAGATTGGCCTACTAAGGACAGATTAGTTAATGGGCACACATTGACAAGAAACTGGAAAGAAGAAAGCAACCAATTCAACAATCGAAACCAATATGGGAGTAGTGATGGACATTTTACAAGTGGAAATCATACAAGTGACATTCCTTTGGCTAATTTGAAGCCCTATAAGCAAGTCTCAGGTGCTGTGGATAGCCCAAAGGAACAGCAACTATAAACAATTTTTGGACTAGTGACTTTAGCCAAACTAGATTTGCTAATAATGTGTGTCAGAGCTTAATGTACTGAGTAGACCTCTAGAAGAACTATGCTTCGTATACAAGAATATGCATACTTTTGTGTTAACGCCATTGGAAATGTGGTGTTTTACTCTATGTGAATAAAATATTTTTCAATGTGTGGATATATTTTGGTGAACTGGGTTGACTTTTTCCCTTTCTTTTTTGTTATAATTATTTTACCCTGGACTGCTGCTAAAGACTGCAGGAAACATTTTACTAGAAAGGTGTAGGGGGATCTATTTGGATTGTTGTAGTTGGAAGCAGATCAAATTAGATGAATTGTGGTCTTGTTGTTGTTAATATGTGCTGGAACAGTTATACTTGACATCATATTTTCAAAATAAACCAGCTAAATCTATACAATTAAACCTATAGTGCTATTAATAATGTTAGTGGACACTTGTATGTCAAAAAAGTGTTTCAAATACTTGTAAATAGAAACAAGTTAATACTAACAGCTTTTCTGTACGTATAAAAAAAAGTTCTATTATATACTGTAGCATACATTTGTGTCAAAGTTGCATTTGATTACTTTGCTTTATTGGGTTTTCACGTTTTCTCAGTGTTGAGTGTTTCAGTGTTTTTGTCCAACATATAATATTCCAACTTCCTCAAAACACTTGTGTTAATGTCTAGAAGATCATGCTTTTGTGTGGTAGAGAAGTATGCTGACCTTTTAGCAATGACAAACTGTTCTCTCAAATTAGCATTTTTTAAAAATATAAGGTATCCTTTATTTTGTGCAGCAGGCATACCTGATTCCGATATTAATAAAGGAAACTAGCTATATTTTAACAATTATATATCAATATCTCTTACAGTTGAAACTGATTGTTACCTAAAAATAAAATTAATTCCATATCTGAATTATCTGTAAAAACAGTTTAGATTGCTGATATGACAGCTTTTGTTGCTTGTGTATCATTATAACACAAGTGTTTTCAACCATATCCGCAAAATATATAATGTGTCGTAGCCATAGTGTATAAGAACATACTCTTAGAAGACCTTTTGGCAGGTATGGTTATTTAACTTTTTTATTATTATGTACTGCTAATTAAATATTATTTGTCAATTCCTGACAAAAAAAATATATCTTTTTCACATGATTGTTGGTCAGAATGGAATTCCCATGTTCATAGGTTCTCAGTTGCACGCAGACATAAACTGGAACATCCTATCAAAGTTTTTGTTTAGGCATGATGGAAGATTAAAGCAACTAATTAGCATGCACAGTTCCTTACAGAAAAAAATATTATGCCACGGTTAAATATATTTGTTTTTATTTCGGTAATTGGATGGTTATATTTTTCCCAAAATATTGTGTTTAGCAACTCACATTCTTATCCACAATGTAGGCGTGAAAAGGGGGCAGGGTGCATTGCTTATTGCAGTTCTTTGTTGGTTTGTGAGGGGTGTTTGATTATGACAGAATATGTATCTAAACAGTTATCCTCGTTACTGCTTTGCCAGATCAACGTTATTTACAGTTATTTAGCTCTTGCAATAAATGTTTTAAAATCTCAAATGGATGTGTGTTTATTGCAGTTCCAGTGTGTCTTCCCATTCTGCTCAGGAGAATTAAGCTCTAAAATCAGACCAGCAATTACATTTAGAATATACTAAGTAGATTATCCCACTTATACATTAAGAAAATAAAGCAGGAATGTTGTTCTGACAGTCAATAAAGTGATTTATGAATTAGTGCAATTACCAACACATTTTGGCTTTTTAAAATGTGTTAATCCAGAACATATTTGACTATTTGAAGCAGTTCACGGCAGTTCTACGGCCATTCAATTTTATAAGTTCCCAAAAGCAGACAAACATTACTGCGTATAAAAAAAAATAATAGCAATTATAAATGGACTCCTTTTTAATCTGGGAACAGAATTTTAATGGTGCAAAAAGAATAGCACTGAAATAAACCATGAAAAGTGTTCACAGTTATTAAGAGTTATTAAGATGTATAATGAATTGTGCCCTATGTAAAGCAGGGTGCACATTCCTGTATACAAAGTGTTAGTTTGGCTGTAACTGTAATTTACAGCCATAGTGTGGTGTACATAAAATGACACACCTTCATAAATATCAGGATTAGCTCTTATAATGATTAATGCATGATGCATAACATTAATGATGATAATATATTATATATAATAATAGTATTGATTCACAGGACAACAAAATGACCTTTATAGACAAGCAATTTATATTACACCATTTTTATGGGCATATATGTAATACCCTCATACCCTCTAATGTAATAATAGAATAATAGGCATAACATACTACGTGCATATTTGTTGCTCAAGGTTACTAGACCTACAGTATAGCAAACGTTGCACCTTTATTACATAACCCCATTATGGTTTATAATGAGGAATGTATTTCCTTGTTACATCACTGAAGTCCTTAATATCTCAATAGAATCCATTTAGGGGCAGATTTATCAAGGATCGAAGTGAATTCGAGAGAATTTCGAAGTAAAAAAATTTGAAGTAATTTTTTGGATACTTCGACCATCGAATAGGATACTATAACTTCGATTTCAATTCAAAGTAAAAATCGTTCGAATATTTGACCATTCTATAATCGAAGTACTGTCTCATTAGAAAAACTTCAACTTCAATACTGCCAAATTAAACCTGTCAAAGTGCTATGTTAGCCTATGGGGACCTTCTACAACATTTTTCTAAGTCTTCACACATCGAATAAAAATCCTTTGATCGTACTCTTAAATCGTTCAATTCAAACGATTTAATCGTTCAATCGAATTTGGATTGCCAAATTTGCTGAAAAATCTTTGAATTCGATATTCGAATTCAAAGTTTTTTAATTCAATTTCAAAGTTTTTTGTACTTCGAAATTCGACCCTTGATAAATCTGCCCCTTAGAGTTGCTAAAAATGTGAGGCAAAGTAACCCATATTAGTCTATCAAGTAACAGTACTTTTACAGTATATTCATGCATACTGTACATGAAAACAGAAGCACTTTTCTGACAAATACCTTGTTCTAGATAATGGATTACGTCTTTAATTTCTATATATAAGGGAGCCTACACTACAAATACACAATGCTTTGGATGGTGGAAGGGATACCTGCCTTCACCAGGAACTAGACAAAGAAGTGGATACCCCTACAACATGATTTTTGCAAAAAGAACAATAACTTGCTATCACCACAAAGGGGCAGATATATTAAGGATCAAATTAAAAATTCTAATTTTAATGTTTGAATTTTTGAATGTTTTTATGGTCAAAACTGTGAAATTCAACTAGGGAATTATCCAAACTCAATTCGAGATTTATCATCCTCTGGCCCTTTAAGAATTTGAATTTGATTATTCGCCACCTAAAACCTGCTGAATTCATGTATAAGTCAATGGGAGATGTCCAGTGACAAATTTGGAGATGTTTGTAACCTTCCGGACATTGAAGTTTTTTTTCAGAGAAAAAACTCGCATTGAGTTTAGTTATATTCAAATCGAATTTGATTTGAGTTTTTGGGTCGGTAAAATTTGTCCGTGTTATTAATAAATAACCTCCCAATCAATTTAAGAAAGTCAAATTTAATAGAGTTAAAAAAAACTCACATGAATTCGAAATTCGAACCTTGATAAATCTGCCTCAAACTGTAAAGAGGTGAGGTCAGAATTAGAAAAAGAAAACAAGAGAGCTTTCTGTTAATGTAAATTGTAAATTATACAATTGCAGATTTAATCAAATATAGCAACTGCTTGAGTTTCCCTATTTAAGTAATACAAGTACTTAAAAACAAAGAAAAGAGATATGTTTTTAAAAGGATGCCATACTTATTTGTCTGTTTAGCATGTAACAAAAACCTCTTAAGGGACATAAGAAATAAACAAAGCTAGAAGAAACATGTAAAAAGACAATGGTATAAAAAAGGTCTGATATATTTCTATTTATTCAGTCAGCAACAATAAGTGGATGCTTGTTACTACTAAATAAAGTCACAAAAATCTATAAAGGTTAAAAATAAAAAGTCACCAAAAAAAAGTACGTTTTCTGGTCACCTTTTTTGAAACCAAATACAGTATCTATTTGTGTGCTATAAACAATGAGTTGCTGCCAGTTAAAAGCATAAGGTAATGTGGTCTTCATCCTGAATAAACCACAGCAAGGTATTGCTGACTAATTGCACTTTTTAAATGGCTCATTGTAATTCAGGACTAGGCCTTTTGATAGTCTTCAATGTCAAAAGCATTACAGTCTTTCACTGGATGTATAATGTTGACTACAAACACTCTAATTTTGCATTATGCTTTATTTTTTGTTTTATACAGTAAGTCAACAATTTGCTTCACTGTCAATTAACCTCCCATAGTTGATGATTACTTAATTATCAGGCTACCCAATTGGCCCAAGTGTTTTTCCAAAAATATTCAATATTTTTCAGTATTTCTTATGAAATATTTTCCATTCACCGTATGCTAAGGTCTGTAATAAAGACACTGAATTTCTGCTGATCATCTTATCTGATCATTTTAAGATTTAGTACAATATTGGTCTTGGAAAAGCAAAAAGAAATCTATTATTTATGATCTACATTTCCTGTAAGTCAAGTAAAGCCCTTTTTTTATATTGTAACATATATTAGACACATTATTTAGCATTCATTAGATGTCCTATGTGGATAACAATAAAAAATGTATCACAACAAGTTTAGATAATGCTACCACTGCTAATGCTAATAATAGGTAGCAACAGCACTTTGTAACACTTTTTCCAGTTACAGATGATTTTAATATACTATTTTCAAAAAAAAAAACATTAAAGTAGAGAGATACTAAATTGGCAAATGTACCTAAATTGTATTATAATGAAGTCAAAGCATTTATTCAATTAGAGACAGAATCTGGATTATTTCCAGGTGTTGATGGAAAATTTCCAAACATCAAGTAATACAGCTCAGAATTCATCAGAGATTTATTTTTTGCAAGATGAGGTTACATTTATTCGAAAAAGATGAAAATACATTTGAACTTCTGGAACTGTCCAGATGTTTGCAAAGTCTGCCTCCCATTTGGAGACCTTAACAACGATCATTAGGAATTGGCCTTGGCTTCTGAAATAACACATTTTCTAGCCTAATAACGCAGTTATAAACACCAAAAACTTTTAAAATGTACTAGAAATGTTCTAAAATAAACCCATAAATATATATAAACTGTAGAGCCTGATTATTATTTTACTAATGAAAATGCTCTGTACCAACTAAAATACTTAGTAGCCATATCATGGGATATGATGGGGGTTATTTATCAAAGCTTGAATTTTAGAATTTTTTATACCTCAAATGAACTCACAACTGAAATGGTTCCTTATTTCAGAAAAAAACTTGAATGAAAAAAGCTGGAATCAGCGAGTTTGGAGTTAACAAAATAAAAAACACGAATGGATCCAGTTTTGGCTAAAATAAACTTGAATTGTTTGATCTGATTAAGTTTTCAGGCAAAACCCTCCAAAAAAATCATCATGAAGGCTATTAACATCTTCAAACGGTTCAAGGGACCTCTGCCATTGACTTCTACATGACCTTAAAGGGTTTTAAATGGTGTATTTTTTAGATTCAAACTATTTCCAGGGTCAGGGTATAATAATTCTACAAAAATTCAAGTTTTTTTTTAAAAAAAAATATGTAGGTTTTTTTTAACCTGAAAAAAAAAATAACCTCAAAAACTTGAATTGTCAGGCAAAACACAACTTGATCCTTAATAAATCTGCCCCTAAATGTACACTGTGTTTCTAAAATGTAGAATGATGATATGCACCCAATTTTCTTTGTCGCACCCATTCATCATTAATCAACAACAATTATTGAAGTTATTACTTAGAACGAAAGATCTTAGAAGAAAAATTAGGTGATATGTCATTGCTGGGTGAAAATAAAGCAGAATTAAACCAGCCAGGTCCTACAAACACAAGAGAACCACTAGATATTGATAGGGACTTACCTGTAGTGCATAGAACAGACCATTCCATGTGAAATTAGAGGCCACCAAAAATTATCTTTTGCTACTGTAGGTCAGAACTAGAGCTAATAAGTAGCATCTTGAGAGAATTAGTGCTAGGTAGCCAAAATGCCCACAGTTCCAGCAAGCATTGGCCACTATGACGCTCCATTTGCTGTGAGTATTAAAATATTTTCCCACACTTTGGGCCAAATTCACTACACCACACTCTGCGCCATGTTTGCTGTTCTTCACCCTTCCCCTTTCCCAAAGCTATCGTACTTGCACCTATACACCTTTTAGCACCAATGCCCCCTTTCTGTCTCTCAGTATTAAAGAGATAGTTCACTTTTAACAGGAAAATATATACTCATACCTCTCAACATTTGAAAACTGTAAAGATGGACAAAAAGATCTGAGAATTTTTTGACAACGCTCATTTTATGACCACACCCCCTAAATACTGCATCCATTTTACAAAATTTGCCAGACTTTGGTAGAAATGTTCACACATTTCTGGGAGTTTCCGGGACATATTTTATGTGTTATTAAAGTTTGACAAATGAAGGTGAAATTACCCTTTAAACTGTGAGTCAGTTCTAGCAAGAGACTTGCTCATCTTAAATTGTTTAAATTGTATCTAAGTGTTGAGTATTCTTGGTTCTCTGCCAAAAGCTTCTTTATTTAAAGGGGAGCTATTGAGAAAATGTAATATACGCTTCAGCATACTTAAATAGGAAACTTTGTAAATACAATCAATTAAATATTCTGCATGGTTTCTGAAATAATCATGTTTGTGTTCACGATCCCTCTCTCAGCATTTGTTTCTCTTCATTCTGTCTTCATGCAGCAGTTGGGTGCTAGATTATCATTGACAGTTATCCAATATATCTTATGGAGGGCTTCCTTTCCAAGCAGATGTATTAGAGCTCATTCAAATAACTGATTCCTTTACAAACAAAATAACTGCCTTTTGCACAATGTCTGCATAGGATGTCTGGTTATTTTAATAGATTGAGCTCCAGTAAATCTTCGAGGCAAAAGGAGCCCCACCCCCCAATGTCAATAATTATCTGACACCCAACTCATGCATGAAAAGAGAATGAAGAAAAGCAGATGCTTAGAGAGGGATAGTGAATATAAACTTAATTATTTCAGAAACAGTAAAGAATTTTTGATTGTATTTACAGTAGAAAGTTTATTATTTCAGTATGCTGAAGCTTATATTACATTTTCACGATAGTTCCCCGTTATTTAAGTTTCAGAAATATTGTATATTTTTACTGTTGTCAGTGCAGGAGATCAAAAATTAACTCTGGGCATTTCAGTAAGAAATTGGGACTGTGGGCTGAGCTGTCAAAATCGTGCCTATCCCGTAGAAAATAGGACACTTGGAAGGTATGTATACTCCTTTAACATAACACTTCCAAAAGTCTTTGACACAGAGGAATAATTAAATAATTTGGCAGTGTCACACACATAACATTTATTGGTTACAGAGTCTTAAAAACAATAAATTACAAAATAAATACCATTACAAACAATAAACAAGGTGCATCCCAGTGCCACATGGCCCCATGCTCCACTTACCTTATGCGTTTTCCGCCACTGGACACTTCAGGTGTTGTGGCATTCAAAAGTTATTTCCTTTATATATCCTCCAATTATAATTTATACTTAATATAGCCCTGTATCAAGCACATATTTAGATTAAACTTTATTGTATGTACAGTATACCTGCATAGTAAGGCAATAACGTACATTTTTGATAAAGTACAATAATTCTTAACCAGTGAATCTCACACAATAAAGATACCCTATATCGTTAAGCTCCACTAAAATATACAATAGTATTAAAACCATATTAGAGCAAATGTATCACAGTATTATATATCCTGTTAACCCTTTGAAAGGAATAATTGCACTTTATCAAATAATTGGTCTCTTGCCTTACTATACATTATACTTTATAAACTTGAATTTTTAATATGTGTGTAATTCAGGCCTGTGTTATGGACCTGCACTATTTATAAAATATAAATGGAGAGTATATAAAGGAATTTACTCTTGAATGCCACACCTCCTCTGATGAAGTGCCCAATGGCATGAAATGCATAAGGAAGGTGGATCATGGGGACCATGTGGCTCTAGGTTGCATTAGGATGCACCTTGTTGGTTGTATACATTTTGTGATTTATTGAAGTATCTGTAACCAATACATATTTTTGTGTGAAACCACTAAATTGTTTGGTTAGTTGAAATTTTATATTCAAGGCCATAAAGGTAAAATACATGCAATAGCTGGCTTTTTTAGTATTGATTTGCTTTTTTGACACAGAGCACCATTTCTAAAATATCTGAGGATTTACTTACTACTAAACTTTTTTAGTAATGTGTTCTGGTTAACTAAGTATCACCAAGATATTATAACCACACTAGCATGTAACAGAGCTAAATGTGCACCGATTTACAATGTTACATGGAGAATGATTTCTAACAATTCAGCAAATCACCCATATAACTCTCAATTTAGTTGTGATGAACTATCACATTTGCAAATGTTTAGCAGCCTTGATAAATGTACCAATTGTACCAATCACATTTGCAAATGTTAAGCAGCCTTGATAAATGTACCAATTGTTAAAAAACCTTCTGACATTCAGGAAAGTGTTACTATTGCGGAGAATTTAATTAAAGGCGATAACAGGGAAATATTCGCAATGCGAAAGTTTATGCCTCTGTGAAAATTTATATACAGTAGCTTTTGGGACAGAGATACTTTTTAGCAACAACTTCAAACAATGGAAGAAAGATTACAAATTTTCAAGTTTTTGCAGTGGACATTCTGATTTCTAGGCCAAATAATTCACTAACAGTAGTTTTACCCTAAAAAACTATACATGACTTGAAAGAACAGATTCAGACAAATCCAAAATAGTTGAATATATCTTTCTACTACAAACTATCAAGTTGCAATTCTTTCCTAAATTTATATTTTTTATAATTTTTTAATAAAAATGTGTTTGACCTCAAAGCTTCCAGTCTACAGCATCATATCATTAGGTAACCAGATAAACACCCTAAAAATGAACACCAGGGGTCTGCTGAATAAATTTGATGCCTGATATCCATAGGTTTACCCAAGTATGTGGCATATAGGGGCCCCAAAATGAAAACATTTTATTGGCAGCAAACACACTAAAAATATGTACACCCCAGAAAACCATATATTTTTGGAAAGTGCACATTCCAAAAAAATTGTGTAACCACATCCTTCTACTCCAAAGTATCAAGTTGCAAATCTTTCCAAAATGTGACAATGACATTTCTGAAAATCACCTTACTTCACATATCATTAGGTACCAAGGTAAAACACCCTAAATATGAATGGTAGAGGTCCATTGAAGAGTTTATTGCCCAATGACTTTTGGTGTACCTAAGTATGTGGCATGTGGGAGCCCCAAGATGAAGACACCCCTTTATGATCTATCATTTCAGGAACTGCAAAATAAACAGTTACAGTATTTTATGAGTGGTAGAGCTACAAAAAAGTACATTCACCCAAGAAAACCATATATTTTTGGAAATCACACATTCCCCTGAATCCAAAATGGGTACACATGTCTGTTTAATCCAAAGTACTAAGCCACAAAGCTTTCCTAAAGTTGCTGATTTTGGTGACATTTCAGAAAATCACCTCTAAGCTTCAACTTTGAAGCTTCTTATCTCCCATATAATTTTGGGTATCAAAACAAAAACATGAATACCATAGATTTGATGAACAGTTTGATGGCCATTGTACTGTACATAGGTTTATCATTATTGCAGTACATGGCATGATGTAGATGTAGATACTAATTTGATGGCTTACATTTGCCCTAATGTATAGACACACTGACAATTTTATGTGTGGTAAAAGCTACAAAAAAGTATGGTGACCCCTGAAAATCATATATTTTTGGAAAGTGCACATTCTGATTAATCCAAAATGGGTAATTATGTCTTTCTACTACAAACTACTCAACTGCAAAACTTTGCTAAAGGCAGCGGTTTTTATGACATTAGAGAAAATTGCCTACAAATATTGCAATTTGCCAGATTTATCTCACACAATTCCTTACTTACAGTGGTAAGCCATTCTAACTATGACCACCAAGGGTCTACTGAACAGTTTGATGATATATATATATATATATATATATATATATATATATATATATATATATAATATATATATATATATATATATATATATATAGCCAACCACCTTTGACTTCCAACCAACCTTTGGCACGGGGTGGCAACAGGGACCTTGCGTTACTGAGACGTGAATCGAAATGGATCTACCGGCTGGACACCGTTGCCCCTCGGGGACTCAACGAGACTTTGCCTCTAGGATGTTTTATATGAAGTAAATAGTATAGACTTGACCTATATGCTTCCATCTGATCGTACTGCCAATTTTTGTATGTTAAGCATGTGTTTGATTGCCATATAATGTATGTGAATACCATGCTTTGATCCTAACCTTTATGATTTCTCCTCCCCTTTCCTCATTGTTACGTTCCTTTACCTTGTAACTTACTTGTTTCAACTATGTTTTCCATCGCAGCAGTAGGTCACACTAGCCCCAATTAATTGATGATGTCTTGACAGGCAAAATGCATTACCAGTGATATGTGGGGTTGATCAAAGCACAATACAGTTTCCAGCATTGAACCACCGCGGGGTGGATGAGTAAACCATTCTTTTTTGATGCACTTTTACGGCTGTCTCTCGCACCCTTATAGGATAGTTGTCTGTCACCCAAGAGTGCCCGCCGACTGGGAGCATACACCAATGGGCCACAATACCTGGCGGTGTTTTGCCCCCGGTTCGGCCTATATTGGCACCCTGCTGTGACCATGCTGGCACACACTATATTACTGTGTAATACCCGCCGAGTAGGAGTAGACACCAAAAAGTCTTTATACCCTGCGGTGTTGTACTCCCCGTTTCGGCCTCCTCTTAACTCCTTGGTGCGGTTGCTACGTTACTCACGCATAGGAAACCATGTGCAGAGATCTGGAGCCGGGCCTCTGGCACACCCACCACTATACTGCGATCCGATTGGCCCTAAGCGCCACGACTGCCTAGCTGATTGCGGACTCTGAATCGGGCTGCATCTGTGTACTCTACCTACGCGATGGTACGTTTCTCTACTTTCTTTCTGCTACTTTGTTTGCTCAGCATCTTCTTGCTACCTTGTTTTCACTTTTTCTTCTTCCTTACTACACTGGGTTACGTTGTTACCACTTCCCTTTCTGAAAACCAAATTGGCACTTCACTCTTTTAGCGTTCAGGGTTGCCTAGCAACCCAGTTTGGCGCCGAATGAACGGCCGAAGATTTAAAAGTATGTGGGATTGTGGGTATTCTGTTTGTTCACTGGAAATCTCTTGACAAAGATCCCTGTGGGGGATCGAAACGTCGAGTACAATAAATTTTTCTACTTTTGCACTATGAAGAAAAACCTGTGAGTGTCGCTATTCTTTGCTTTTATATATATATATATATATATATATATATATATATATATATATATATATATATATATATATATATATATATTTATTTATATATATATATATATATATACTAGCGCTGGCATGTATGGATCCCAAAACAGAATAGTGCATTTCAAAAAGTGCTTAGAATCTAATGGGGAAGGGAATGAGACACAAGGCATGGGAGTGGTCAAGATCAGAAATAAGCTGGTGAGATGTAGCACATGGTATTTGGTAGCTAAACAGATTGAATAAAAGTGTGTTTTAAGAAATCTTTTGAAGGCAGAAAGTTTAAGAGAAAGTCAGACAGATTGTGGGAGAGAAGATAAGAGGTGTAGCCCTTGCAAAGCAAGTGAGGAGGTAATGAGAGAAGAGTTAAGGCCAGTAGAGTAGTGTAGTAAGCAGTTGGGTGAGTATCTAGAGATGAGTTCAGAGATGTAGGATGAGGCAGAGTAATGAAGTGCTTTGAATGTCAGGGTCATTAGTTAGAATTTATTCTGAAAGGTAGCAGAGTTTAGTGCAGGGATTTGCAGAGTGGCATAGCAAAGGAAGAACAGTTGCTGAGGTGTATAAGCCTGATGGCAGTGTTCACTATGGACTGGAGAGGTAACAGTCTCTGGCTGGGAATAGAGAGTTACATTAGTCTAGACGTGATATGAGGATTTAGTGATTACGATTTTAGTATATGTTCTTTAGGTGAAATTGACATAATTTAATAAGTGACTGGATATGAGGAGTGAAGGACAGGAAGAATCTATGATAACCCCAAGGCACTGGGCCTAGGGAGAAGGGGGCGATAGTAGAATTGTTAACAATTATAGATACTTCTGGGATGTTATGGGTGTTAGTTGGGGGAAAGAGAACCATTTCTGATTTAGAGATGCTTAATTTAAGGTAGTGTTGTGACATCCAAGTAGAGATAGCAGAAAGGCTGGAGCAGACCCGAGTTAAGAGCACTGGATTAAAATCAGGAGAGGAGAGATAAATCTGCATATCATTGGCATAGATGTGGTATTGGAAACCATATGAGTTTATTAGTTTGCCTAGGGAGGAAGAGAGAAAATAATAAGGGGCCCAGGACAGAGCCCTGAGGAACCCCATTGTAGGAGACACTGAATGAACAATAAGTGTGTTAAGAAGAGAACAGGACAGGGCTGTGTCATGAAGGGCAAGTGAATGGAGGGATTGGAGGAGGAGAGGATAATCCACAGTGTCAAATATAGCAGAGAGATCAAGAAGCATTAGTAGTGAAAAGTGGTTGCTGGCTTTTGCTGTTAGAAGGTCATTAGTTAGTCGGGTTAGGGCAGTTTCAGTGGAATGTTGTTGTCTAAAACCAGATTGTAGGGGGTCCATCAGGTTATTGTCAGAGAGGAATGGCATTAGTCTGTTGTAAACTAGACCCTTGGGTAGTTTAGAGATGAAAAATAGCAGAGAGATGAGTCAGACGTTATCAAGATTGGAGGGATTAAGAGTGGGGGTGACAAGAGCATAGGCAGAGGGTGACTTTTGTGCCTGGGGAGGCTACTTAACACATTCCTTGTTTTGATTTTACCAGGGCAAGTCATAGAAGAAAGAGCAATTACTGTGCTGTACTGTATTAAAAGTAAAGCTTAACCAAAGAAGTAGCTAAAAATGTTGTACATTATGTTTTGGGCTTCAGTACCAGCCCAAGGCAACCAAAGCCCTTTAGCAGGGAAGATCTGTGTCTCCAAAGATGCCCCAGTAGCTCCCCATCTGACCCTGACAGCTGACCCTTAAGCTTAGCTTCTCAACAGCTGCTCAGAGCCTACTGAGCATGTGAGTATCTCAGACATTTTCCAAGATGGTGACCCCTGTGACAAGTTTGAAGTCCTGAATCATTGCTGCTATTGAAAAGCTGAAACTTCAGCATATAAAATATGGATTGTTATGGTTTATTCTCCTTCAAGTTATGATAGCTAGAATTAGCTGTAGCAGGTAGCTGGGTACAAGAAGCTCATTTTCAACTATACACCATCTAAAGTGTGACGTAACAAACAAATCTGTTTTCTTGTTATCCCAGCTCGTTCAATGTTGATTGAACAGAATCCATTTCCTTGAGCATTATCAATGTCTTGTCCTAATGTCTTGTTTAATTGCCATTTCCTAGCTCGTGAAATATTTGCAATTAGAAAATGTTAGCACTAGTGCCATCCCCGATAATGGGCCAGAAATAATATGCAGCAGATTGAATAAACCAGGGCCTGATTGACTAATTAATAAATTAACCAGCGATCAAATGGCAGAGTTATACAGACATCAAAAATCTCTCTTGTTCACTGAGGAGTGGACGCAGATGAGATATTTGAGATATTTATCACAAGTACTAAATTAGAGTAGGCCTAACAGACAAAAGTTATTGGGGTTAACCGATAAAAGCAATGATATGAGCAGAATTACCAAAATGTAAGCAGTGTACAGGAGTTGCAATACAGTGGTGTATATAGCGAAATACAGATGAGCAAAATATGCCCATTCTCGGTTACCATTTTTAAAGTACATATGTGGAAAAAAAGTATATTGAATCAGTTTTAATCAATTCACATATTTATTGAGAAATTTAGCCAAAACTTGATCAATCCCTGGAAAGCTTCAAAAGACAACAACAACAAAACAATCAACATCAATAAATGCCTTCATCAATACACAAAAAGTAGTTGCAGTTGTAGTTGCATTGTCATAAAATAGTGCTCTTAATCAATACTTACATGTCATCCAAAAAGGCATGTTTATTGCAATCATTAAGAAAATGTGTTCATTATAAATATATTGTATATGCCACTGACTGGAACTTGTCATTGTATATGAATAATTGGGCACAAGGACATAAAGAAGTAATGATTTTGTGCAAAACTTTAAACAAGGCAGGGTGGCTAGTTCATCAGGTTGGTGGTTGACTGGTTATAGATAATGTTATTAATTAGATAAATGAAAACCAATACATTTTCAGAAAACATAGCAACCCTATAGACCATATATACCAATATAGAGTATTTAAATATTTAAATACCTTAAGTTATCGGTGGTCTGGCTAGTTCTACGATTTTCTATTGTTTCCTTCCCATGAAAGGTGTAGTTCCTGCTCCCTTCCTCCACACCATATCAATAAATCTATGACACCACTATAAGGAGAAAAATGTAAAAAATTTAATCACCAAAGAACCCACTGCAAATAATCTAATATGTTGAGAAGTTTTCAATAATCTCTCCAAGGCCATGGTAAAATACATTTTACTTTAAATAACTCACTACAGCTGGAGCATCTTGAGTATATTATTTCCACTCAATACCTGTTTTTTTTTACAAGAAACCTTTGCTTAACCTCCTACATAGCACGATGGATAAAATCTCTCTGTTCTTTCTGAGCTTTTTGTTTTCATGTGTATTTGCACTCGTTCAAAATAATAAAGCAAAGTGCAGATGACTTATACAAAATTATAGGAGAAGTAACCTTTTTTCCATTTTTGTAGGCATTTCTCCAAATTTACATTGAAAGTGTTGCTGTTAAATGCTTTTGCTTCAGTGCGCATATGTTCTTCTTTGTTGTCAGGTCTTATGGAACTGTAAGCTGGAATGCACATATTTATTTAAGTTTTGCTCTGCTTGCGTTTGAAAAAAGTGACACTGCTTTTGAAAACTTTGGCATGTTATATTTAATATACAAAAGAAAACAACCTCTTAAAAATATAATCTGCAAAAAGAAAATAAATTTGTCCCTGAAGATATATTACTTTAATGGTCTTTAATAAAACACTCATCACTGTTACTGAAATACATTTTATTGCTAGATATTTTACAAACTACTGTTGATATAATAACGGTTAGGCTGAATAAAAAGCTTTCATTAAAATGGAAAAATAGCAAAATTTCTTTTTCCAAATCTTTACAACTGTTGAGAATTAGATTTTATATATTTTTGTTAGTGCTAGTAAATGTTATAGTAAAGGAAGTAAAGTGTTGCTTACAGTCCCACCTATATAGAACACATGCAACAAAAAATGTAAACAGATTAAAACGGCTGTACTGTTAGCCATGATGATACACCAAGGGGACCTCAGCTTGTTGTTTAACAAGTTCTATAAAGTTATTTGGCAATGCAATTGCTATTAAAATCTGCCAAATGTAATAAAATGTACAATTATAATTACTACAATTAAAAATGTTAAATTTATGTATACTGGCAAATTAGTTATAATTCCACATTCGTTCATTATGCACAAACAAAAAAGCATAAATCATTATAGGCTATACAGAGGTTTTTATTTCAGCGTTTCGGCTCCATCACTCAGGCCGTCTTCATGACAAGGGGGCTCCTCAATTGACCCTTCAGCTGTCCCATTGAGCTGTCCAATTGTTACATACCGTAATGAGACACCAGGAGTCAGAAATGGTGAAAATGGCCACAGAATTTATTCACATTTTATAAAATAAATAGGACCTTGCCAGCCTCACCCAAAGGCAATATTCAAAGCCAGAATTCCATAAAAGAGATCGCTACTATGCTCTGCCGCTCCGCACTTGAGATCAGCACTATGGGGTCCGTTTACTAAAGTGCGGTAAATCTGACTTTAGTTTCCGCATGTTATCGCTGAGAATATTTTTACGCCAGAATATTCGCAGCGACTAAGTTTACTAAACAGCGATGCGCTCAGAAGTCATTGCGGTAACTACGTTAAGGAACCAGTTTACGTTAGCGGTAATTTTAGCGAGTTGCGAATTTTCTGGCGAAAAATTAAGTTTTTGCAAATATTTATGCTATAAAATAGTCTTGTTTTATGGCGGTTATTATGGCAATTTTTACTGTGACATTTATGGCCAGAAATGCATCTTCAAAACTCATAAACTTTATTGACTGATGATTATACCATCCAACATTATCACCAGAGTAACACCAATCAAACATGTCTGCATCATATAAACCCTTCTGCCAATAGAATCATAGGAACAAGAAATCATACCAGTCAATCTCTTTGCTTCATAGAAATGCACAGTTTAATGTAGCCAATCACAATGAAGCCAAAAAAGCGTAGAGGCTGACGAATCCTTGGACTGTGATGCCGCTGCCAATAATACACCTCTGAGCTGAAACTGCTGCTGTTGCAAGAGATAGAAAAAAATATTTTTTAAAATACTTTTACGCCACTACATAGGTGGCTGTAAAAGTTTGCGAATATTCTGGCGTTAATTTTGTCTTTAGCACATTTCGCTGTTTAGTAAACCATGCGTTAATGTGTACGTAGTGTTATTTTCAGCGAATGCGATAACTGGCGAACAATTATTCTTGCGCAAGAAAATTCGCAAATTTATATTCACCGAAGGTTAGTAAACTCGCGATAACATATTTAGAGAAAATTCTGTCTATATATTGTACGAATATTTTTAACGCACTTTAGTAAACGGACCCCTATGTCATTATATCCACCACTGAGTATTAGGCTGCCTCTACCTACAGAGAGGTTGGCCCCAAACTCTGCTACGAGCAGGAGTTGCATCTCCCACCATGAGAGAAGTTCAGCAGCCCTGCCGGAATCTGCAGTGTGTCAATGATAGGAAATCCAAGAAGGCTGTCACAGGAGAGAACCTCCTTTTTCTCTCTTCTAAATTTACCTGTGCAGTACTCTGGCAAGGTCCTGCCGCAGCTGTGACAAATAAAACTTAAAATACATTATCATATTGTCATAGTTTTTTATCTAGAGGAAGGCAAAAAATTCAGCCTGAAGCCACTGCCAATTATGCCTCAAGAGGGAAAAAATACCTTCCTGACCCTAAAGGCGATCGGAAACATTCCCTTGATCAAGCATTTGAAATTCAATAAAATTGACTAACAACATGCAAACTCTCTCATATTTATACTATATAACTATACTGAAACCACAATATAACAATACATGCAGGAATACATCCACATTTGCTTATTAATAGATAATATGACAACATAAATAGAAACTCCTGACATTTCACAAAATATGCAAAAATGGGAGGCTGGGTGGGATATTTCTACCTGCTCAGAAGATAAGGAAGTGAACTGCTTCTTCACCTGACATCACATCCTTGTCTTTCTCCGCCCCCTGCCTGGCATTTCTCTGCCTTAAAGGAATTGTTCAGTGTAAAAATAAAAACTGGGTAAATAGATTTCTAAATAGAAGGCTGTGCAAAATAAAAAATGTTTCTAATATAGTTAGTTAGCCAAAAATGTAATGTATAAAGGCTGGGGTGAACAGATGTATAACTTGTCAGTCAGAACCCAACTTCCTGCTTTTCAGCTTTCTTGGTTTACACTGACTGGTTACCCTGACCAGGCAGTAGCCAGTCAGAGACTTGAGGGGGGGGGGCACATGGGTCATATCTGTTGCTTTTGAATCTGAGCTGAATGCTGAGGATCAATTGCAAACTCACTGAACAGAAATGTCCCATGTGGCCCCCCTTCAAGTCGCTGACTAACTCAGAGTTATAGAGCTGAAAAGCAGGAAGTTGGATTCTGGCTGTTTTATTAGACATCTGTTCACTCCAGCCTTTCTATATATTACATTTTTGGCTAACTAACTATATTAGAAACATTTTTTTTATTTTGCACAGCCTATCTATTTACACAGTTTTTATTTTCACACTGAACTATTCCTTTAAGTCATTCCTTCTCACCCACTCACAGGCACATCTGATTTTGCCAGTCTTTAAATATAAACCAGTGTAATTTGGCTGCTGGTCATTCGAATCCCTTGTCATGCAACCCCTGTGTTTATTGCTCATGGAAGTGGATACTACACAACAGTGATATTACTTAAGAGTGAGAAAGTGGTGCCAAACAGGTAAGCATTACATCATCAATGGGTGTCAACGATCAAAAAAACATCATAAATATTAGCCTTAGATAACCCTCCATCCCATTTGATTTTAGTTAAATAAAACTTATCGCAATGGGATGGAGGGTTATCTATGGCTAATATTTCTGATGTTTTTTCGAATGTTCACACCCATTGATGACATCATACTTACCCGTTTGGCACCACTTTCTCACTCTTAAATAGTATCACTGTTGTGTAGTATCCACTACCTAAAGATGGCCTGAGTGAGGGAGCTGAAACATTGAAGTAAAAAAGAACTTTTGTTTTTTCACTAATGTCACATCATAGGTTCCAATGATATAACCCGGTTTCCAGGTGGAATTATTTATAAATTCAATGGTATCAATAGTATCTATTAGATAAGATGGCAATTACTAACCAAAGGTTGTAAGAATAGATCAATATATTCAGATATGTTTGAAGTTAGTGAACCACATCCTACGATCCACACAGAAAAACAGGACCGCGGCAGAAGAAAAGAACTTTACATCTGTGAAGGTAGCATCAGAAGTACCAGCCTGACAGTACGTCCACTGCATTCCACGCTTCCATACAACTTGTGTCTCGTAAGTACAACTTGTATCTGGGCCACCAGAGGGGGGGTACCACAGTACTTCACCATTGCGGCTTCTATACCAGCAGGTCCCAAAGATATTCTGAAGCCTAAGAAGGCAATACTGATACACTGTTCCTACCAATTGTAAGTAGGTCTGATAAAAGCACGGCTATTTCAGTTAAGGGTAATATACTATTGACATCTTCTTCTTCCCTTAGGATTCTTTTGAAGTCATAGGAGCGAACTTTAATCTGGCCGATTATTATTTTTAAAAATCAGAATACTTCAAACAGTGTCAGTCACCACTCACCTGATGATACATGTATTAGACCAGGGTAATGAGTTTTTTAATCAGTGTAGTGTTTTTAAGAGAAGTATTAAAATTTATGCTGCATTAATCTTTGGTGGGGTTTCTCTCTGCCCTACAAACACTTTCCTGTTGATTCTAATTTGGATAGTGTTGCTCATCCCCTGGGGCTATGTGGTTCTAGTGCAAGAGATTCTCTTATAATCTACAGTCTGGTCATTTCCCTATGGGACCAGACTGTAAATTATATCCTTATAAACGGCGCGTTCTTACGTCAGAACGCGCCGATTATAAGACAGAGAGCACTTGCCACTGCTCTCCCTGTAGTTGTTACTCCACTCTGCCCCCCCCTTCTGTCTAATTTCCTAGACCAGCTAACGCGCTCCTCCTAACTTACTCACAAGTCATCCAGTCTTTACTTTCTTCTCTCCTTGCCCCTCCGTGTCGGCTCCGTCTAGTGCCTCACGTGATGACGTTCCCAGCTCCCTCCTTGCACACTCTGTCTGCAGTCTGGCTCCCCCTCCCTCCCACCATCTCAAGTTTCGGTTCCTCTGCGTCAAGTGACAGTCTGCTCTGTCTGGCTTCCCCTCACAAGGCCCTTCTCCAGTGTCGCTCCCCTCCACTATCCGGTACTAGTTTCAATCTCTCTTCCTTTCCCTCTCCTCAGCTGATGACGTCACCCATAGCAGGCCACATCAAAAGAACTAAAAGACCCAGAGGAGTACAGATGCAGGTACTTAGTCCTAAATAAGGGAAACAGGGTCAACCAAAAACTGAAGTCAGCCAAGGGAATAATTACAGGCTAAAATTTACAACTGTATAGAACGTTAAGCCAGATATGTAGTAAAGTCAGCTATTTAGGAAATAAACCACTGCACACAAAAATTGTAGATTATAATGCATAATGTACCCCCAATTTAAATTTATAAAGATATTAGAAGTCACCTCGGAGTTATGTGACCTGTATATACCTTTATATGGTCACATAACTTCTCGGTGACTAATAATATCTTTATAAATTACAGTAGGGGGTACATTATCCACTATATATTGGTTATATTTGACAACACTAACTCACAAAGGGTTACTGGCAGGTTCCCCTTATAGAAAATTTCATTGCCCTAAGATGTTCTTTTGATTTTGGGAGCTCAATTTGGATCCCAAGCTGTAGGCATGACAGCAAGTGGTCTGGAGACTTGTCTACATAAATGCTGACATTAAGAACACTCTCTCCTTACTCAACACACAATTACTAAGCACCTCCTGTACCTCCTTAGGTAAATTGTGTGCATGATGGCAACAGGACATCTCTCCAATCACCCCTGAATAATTGGATGCAATTCTTGACAGGCTGACAAAAACTACCTTCATTTCATTTATCGGACTACTAAGATTTATATAAGTTGAATTCCAGAATAGACCAGGAGCACCCCAGATGTCAACACTCCCCAGCACATGGTGTGGGATTGCTTGCAAGCCGAGTCATTCTGGTTACAAGTAATTATGTTCAAGATGAGATTGATATATCCCTGCCTTTGGACCCTATATCACTCCTGTTCAACCAAATGGAGGAATCATCTCAAAGACCAAAATAATTTTACTGTAGCCAACATTTTATTCAATAAATAAAGCTAGCCAATATGACCAAGCAATACACTTCAAAGGGGGAAACAAACTGCACAATTGTAATAACCTTTTGAATTGTGACATCATGTTTCTGTGTTTATTACCCTGTTAAATATAAACCATGCTAAGGTTTAGCTTACCTTGTACACCAGCTTCTTTTCTTCTGTCTGTCAATCTGTGTCTTTGTATGCTCAATAAAGGAACGGCTGAAAAATAAAATACAAAAAATGTTTATATATATATATATATATATATATATATATATATATATATATATATATATATATATATATATATATAAATATATATATATATATATGTGTATTTTATTTTAGGGGCAGATTTATCAAGGGTTGAATTTTGAAGTAATGGGAGTTTTTGTTGAACTCCCATAACTTCGATATTCGAATAAAAAAGACCAACCGAAATTCATTAAAAAAATCAATGTTTTTTTCTGTGGATGAATAGGCTGTATTCAATTGTTCAAATCAAAGTAAGATCAGATTCGATTCGAAGTATTTAAAAAAAAAAACTTCTAGGAGGTCCCCCATAGGCTAAAACAGCAATTGATGGTTGAAGTCAAAGTTTTAAAGAGACAGCACATGATAAATTTAGATTTTCGGATTTTTTTTCAAATTTCGGCTATTCCCTAGTTGAAAACCACAAAAAATAGCTTCAAATTTGAATTTTTTTACTTCAAATTTTCATTTTGACCCTTGATAAATCTGCCCCTTAATAAATACTTGAAAATACTCCCAAATTTTTAATTTATCACTACTTATTCCCAAATAATAGATTGCTCTGCATGCTGCACTCATATAGCTATGCCTGTAGCAGTTTACTTCCAGATCTTTTGCCTAATTTTCTTCTTTCATAAAACACACACATACTGTACAATACAAGGATATGCATATTATATCAGTGGCATTGCATGCAGGTTTTCATCTCAACTTGGCATGTCTGTTTGGTACAGGGGGTTAAATGACTTCCTGTAGCCAATTTCAAAGAAATATTTCAATGCAGAATTTTAAACAATGTGACATTACTGTTATTAAAGGAATACGTATCCCGCAATTACTCATCTATTATGCCATGTTTTACAAACATGTACTATGCATCTGTTTACATACCCTCAACTAAGTCTCCTTAACTCTTTTATTGTTAAGCCAACCAGCATTACAAGGTACTGGGTTTATTTTGGTTTGATTATTTATTGTGTATTAGCATTCTATTTGCAGCCTTCAACTAAAAGCCTACAGTATCTTTAAAATACACAAAAAAAATGTTGTTTCGGCAAGTATAGCCATCAGTTAACTATGTTAAATGCAGCAGTTTTCTAATTTTGTTCTTAGTTTCTTTTATGAAACTAGAGCTTCAATCAAAGAGTATAGGACTTTATATGGATATGAGATACAATACCAGTACAGGTATCTGTTATCCAAAAACCTGTGGTCTAGTAATCTCTGAATTATTGGAAGGCCATTTCCCATAGACTCCATCTGAATAAAATAAAGTATTGTAAAATTATTTCCTTTGTCTCTGTAATAATAAAACATCAATCTGTACATGATCCCAGCTTAGATAGGATTCATCCTTATTTAAGGCAAAAGAATCCTATTGGGTGTATTGTATCTTAAATTATTTTTTAGTAAACTAAAGGTATGTGATTATCGAAAGAGCCCTTCTTAAGAAAACTCCACGTCCAACGCATCCTGGATAACAGGTTCTATACATATAAAACATTTCTTTCATTTCCCACCAACATTCCCATGAAAAGTGTTTTGATTATTATTTTAGCATCAAACTATGTTGCCCACAAAATTATTATGGTAAACTGAAAATTTGCTTAACCATTTGATTAAGTAGAACTATTGATTTGGTTGAGTCATGCATGAAACCCCTTTCCTTTGGAACCATTTACAAGTGTGTAATGAAGAGAACTGTTACAAAGCTCAGATTCTCAGCTTGAATATCAGTGAAATCTCTCAAATTTCCGCTTTTGGATTATGTACAATGATTATCTCATACACATATGGGCAACCTTTCAGTTAATGGCATCATCCAAAGTAATTATAAAACCAGTAAAACTGTTTTGTATCAGTTATTTCTATTAACTATTTCATAAACAATAAAAACATGTAACTATTAAAAATATTTATAAACAAGGATAGCAACAAAATCTGTATAAAGCTATTATACATTAGTTTTTTTATATTATATAAGGTAAAATATTTACCATACTATATTAGCTTCTAGACTAAACAAAACGTTTCAGTTAAATGCCTATATTAAGAAGTGGGAAATTATATATATTTTTTCATTCAAAGGGTACTGAATTTATAATTGGTTTAGGGGAATGTTGCTTCTTTAGAAATATAGAAGCTAATGTAAAGTTTTATTCTAATGCAATGTATAATCCTTTAGAAATAAAATCTCCTGTCCTCCATCAAGACATATCTGAATAGACATCACCATTTAACATTACCGTGAATAACAGAAATGCCAGTCAGTTTTATTAAGTCACAGACACTCTTGTGATGAAGTAGCCACTTCCAGTTATTTCACCAACAATCACGAATAAAGACATATATATGACCTGTATGTACCCGCTATATTTAAACTGTCATAAGCTTAAGTATGTTAAAGTTTCGATAGGAAGTGCATCTAGTAGTGATGGGCGAATTTGCGCTGTCTCGCTTCGCCTAAAAATTTGCGAATTTCGCAAAACGGCGAACAATTTGCAAAACGGCACCGGCGTCTCGTTTTTGATGCCGGCGCCCATTTTTTTTACGCCGGCGCCCGTTTTTGACGCTAGCGACCGTTTTTGACGCCGGCGTCCATTTTTTCTAAAAAAAAAAATTGACGCAGACATTTTGCGAATTTATTCGCTAGCGAATCGCGCAAATTCACCGTGAATTCGCGCCTGCCCAAATAAATTCGCCCATCACTAGCAGCTAGAGAAAACAGAGAAGAAGATAAACAGACAATAATATGTGAATACACACACCCGTTTGACACAACCCAGGACTTTGCTTAACATTGTTTTTTATGTACTGTACTTATAAGTTTTGTGTTGTCACAATCTTTTTTTGTACACCAAGACATTTGCCTCACTATATTGAGTATGTGCTACTTAAAAAAAATAAACATACAAGCAAGGGTGTTTGTCAAAAGACAAGTGTTCCTCTGCACCATATCAATATAGGACATTAGGACATTTTGTGTCCTCCCCTTTAAACAAAACAGGGATTGCAATAAATAAAAGTTAGCAAACTATATTAAAGTCATCCCTGGTCTGGTCATTTCAACTGATTCATTAGGGGGCTCATCAAAATGTGAGATTAGAGCTGATCTCAATTAAAAAATTAAAAAATGACCCCCCACTTTCTATTTATTCCTATGGTTTTTTTTTTAGAAGTGTATTTATGAAATGGTGAACTCTGTCTTTCATCCACTGATATATATACACTTCTATAAATCCCAAAGGAATGAATTGAAAGTAGACAAGTTTTTCTGCAGTGAGCTCAAATCTCACATTTTGATAAATCTGCAATTACAATGTTGTACATCAAGTCTATCAACATATGCAACATGTTCATCCCTTAATAAATATAAGCAATTGTGTTTGCTCTGTTTTATCATCTTTCATATTTTTCTAAACTACACATTATACTGTAATACTCTTTTTTTGCACGAAATCCAGTAATTATACATTTTAAGGAAAAATACTACTGAATATTTAGAAAAAAGTAATGTTCCCAAAACAGCTACTGCTGCTGAATTTAACCTCAAATATGAGGAAGTCACTTGATTTATGATAGTTAGCTGATCCCGGAGACCTTGTTGTATAAATCTGTCGTCCAAATTGATATCTTATAAATATAAATGTATTCTATTACTTTATTAAGTATCATTTAAAGTCAATTAGCTTGTGGTGAGTGATGTTAACTCAAAAGCAGAAAACATAATCTAATAACATAAGATGCAATGTCTCTAAGCTGAAAATATAATATGTTTTTAGTCTATTATCATCAGTCATTGTCAGAACACTGCTGGACAATAGACCTCTACAATCTTGGTGATTTTCTAACTTTCCCAGGTTTCTGCATATTATTATTGTGAGTATTTTGACAAGTACAAAGCAAGTTTTTCACATTTAGACCTGAAATTGGGGCATTCGATAAGGTTAAATATGTAAAAAATAATTATAGACACACTACACCTTATGTTTTGGGTTTTTGTACCATCCCAAGGCCACTGCACCCATGTAGAAACGTATGGTCTACATGGGTGGGGCGAAGGAGACTAGCAGGACTACCATTAAAGTTCCATAGACTTGGGGGCCCCTGGGCAGCTGCAAATTGGAGCTACCTGTGAAAGTGGAAGGGTTTGAGATGATTGGTAGCAGAGATGGGGTAAGTAGGTGGCAGGGCAGGTTGGCTATAGGGGGCACCTCTACTACAAAAACTCTACAGGTACCATATACAATATATACAACATCACAAGGCAGCATAAACGTGAGGACATTATGCATCCAAATTAATAATCAGCCCTTTTGCATCAGTTACTATTACAGATATAACCTCACTTTCTGTTAATCTTTAGCTTATTCATCTACAGTAGCCAAGAGCACACTGTCCATTGGCAGTGCCACAAACAAGGCAAACAAAAGCCAAAAAGAATCAGAACCCTAATTTGCATATTCAAATTAGGGGTGGGAAGCAGAAAGCTTTTTTTGCTTCCTTATTTTCTGACAAAAAGTCACAAATTTTCCCTCCCTGCTCCTCATTTGCATATGCAAATTAGGATTCGGATTCGATTCAACTGTGCAGAAGGATTCGGGCCTTTTTCAGCAGGATTCGGATTCGGCCCGAATCCGAATCCTGCTGAAAAAGGCCGAATCCCGAACCGAATCCAGGATTCAGTGCATCCCTAGATTCAATACATTACAGAGAAGTAAAAATGAAAAACAATGGAGGCTTTAAGCCTACCTGACATTTAGGAGCAAACAAAAGCATCTTGTGAACCCCACACACAGTTAACACCATAACCTTAAGGGGCCTTATCTAGAATCACTGGGATCTGAACCATGGTCTCTCTCTTAAAATGAATTAACCGCTTAATATTTAAATTAGATTGATAAAGGCAAAATACCCAATGTACTGTACATTTTTTTATTGATAATTACCACGCCACAGAAAGAGAATGCGGTGGTGAATATCTCCACGTGCCAGCTGACGGACAATGAACCTAAGGTACTCTCTAAAGGGCTGGGATTTGCTCTTATAACATGTCCTGATTTCTTTCAGATAGAAATAGATTTGGAGGCTTTCTTCAGGAGAATATGATTGTCATCTGAATTGAAGGACTCTGGGGACACTATGAATGATACGACAAGTGGCTATTGTAATACTTTTTTTCTGCAGGATTGGCGTTTGTACAATTTTAGCACCTACATGCCGTCCAAAATGAACCATATTGTGGAAGCATATATACAAGGGGTTAAGACAGAGATGGGAAAGCTAGAGGAAAGATTTAAGGGAGATGAGATCAAATTACCAAGGGAGAAAAGCAAGCACTCCTATCTTTACAAAATCATAAAGATCTAGTAACTAAACCAGCAGATAAGGGGGGAGCGGTGGTGGTTAAGGACGAAAAATTTTATGTTGATACAATTAAAGAGATGCTGAATGACACAAGCACTTACCAAAAACTAAGCACCAGTCCCCTAATACAGGCTAATCCTATTACACCGGTTTTATATATACTCCCCAAGATCCATAAAAATTTGGACAAACACCCAGGGAGGCCAATTGTGGCTGGAGTAAATTCTTTTTTTTTTTCCTTTATCCAGATTCTTGGATACAGAACTTTGGGAGTATGTATTACTTATAAAGTCCTATATTAGGAATACTGGTGACTTTATAGATAAGATCACTGTGATGAAAGACTTACCAACAGATGCTATCTTAGTCACCCTGGATGTGGAGAGCCTCTACACCTCCATCCCACATGTTCGGGGTGTGGAGGCTGCCATACATCACTTGGATAAGGATAGCACACTGGATTGAGCACAAAAAAAGTTTTTGATAACACTGCTACAAATTGTCCTATGTAAAAATTACTTTCTCTTTCAGGATGAATTGTATCTGCAAATTAAGGGAACAGCCATGGGATTGAATGTCACCCCATCCTATGCAAACATCTTTAAGGATATGTTTGAAAACAAATTTGTTTGCACTGATCGTGGATTTCTTCAGCACTGTAAGTGCTGGTATCACTACATAGATGATATCTTTGCTGTTTGGATGGGGCAACACTCGGACCTCATTGATTTTGTTGACAGATTAAATGGATGTACTGCATGTATTAAGTTTACCATACATTGTGACATGGTTAGCATTCCCTTTCTGGATGTGATGGTGAAAAATACTACAGAGGGCTATCAGGAAACAGATTTATATGTAAAACATACAGACAGAAACACTTTACTTCGATTTGATTCTTTTTATCCATCACATGTAAAGAAATCCCTGCCAAAGTCACAAATAATGTGGGTAAAATGTATAGTTAAAAATGAACAAGAACAGATTGGGAGGGTGTCTAAAATGAAAGAAAAAATTGAAATAAGAGGCAGGGCCGGACTGGGAGTAAAAAGCAGCCTGGACAAAACAATCAAAGCAGTCCACATGTAAACATGCGATGGTCTTGCACTCATCCATTCATATATTGGGGTAAAACTGCAAAAAAGTATGTGCATAAAGAGCTGC
The DNA here is from genome assembly GCF_017654675.1 of Xenopus laevis. Lineage (NCBI taxonomy): Eukaryota > Metazoa > Chordata > Amphibia > Anura > Pipidae > Xenopus > Xenopus laevis. The sequence goes on from NC_054373.1 coordinate 135,048,598, forward strand.
CTTTCTCACTTAAGTGTTATTAATGTAAAATATGTTAAAGATTCTGCAGCCTGAGCCTTTATGTGTCACAGACCCCTCAGTGACTACTAATATCCTTATCATTTACAATAGGGGGTAAATTATCCTTTATAATACACGCGTGATACTTCCCTGTATAACTCAGCCTGGGTAGAGAGACTAGGGAGGGTAGAGAGACTAGGGTGGCTAGAGAGACTAGGGTGGGTAGAGAGACTAGGGAGGGTAGAGAGACCAGGGTGGGTAGAGAGACTAGGGTGGGTAGAGAGACTAGGGAGGGTAGAGAGTCTATGGAGGATAGAGAGTCTAGGGTGGGTAGAGAGTCTAGGGAGGGTAGAGATTGGCACATATATTTGGTACCTGTAGCTGAGGGGCAGGGTCCAGGGCCCCAGCCATAAACCGAGTGCCGGCGATATCTCCTGTACCCCCTCTGCATGTGCGCGCATAGGTAGATTAACAGAACACAAGTCAGCCATCAGAAATAAACTTAATCAGCCTGTTGCAAAACATTTTAATGAAAATGGCCACTCCATCAGTCAGTTAAACTCTCAGATTCTGTACCGAGAAGGAGATGTGAGGGTGACCGTAACAAGGAATTGTTACGGAGAGAGGCGCATTGGATAAGGAGATTAGGAACTATGTCCCCCCATGGTCTGAATCATGAATACAATCTGAGCCCATTTTTATTCAAGTAGTATTTTTAAAAAGATTTATTTTATGTTTTACAGGTATCACTTAAACATGTTGTTTTTTCCACCGGGAAGTGGGTTGTTATCTTGATGGGACATTTCACAATCCAGATAAGTTAACTTTCTTTATGGATACAATTTGTGGACAATTAACTCAAGAAACTAAAAGTTGTTCAGAGATTATATTGATAAATTCGTTTCTAAAATACATGTCTATACTGATACATTGTTATATTATGTAATAATATGTGGGAACGAAGGGGAATTGTACCTCAGGCTATTTAAGGTCATGTGCTTGTGTGGTTTTTTATGCTTGACAAAGAGTGAAGTGCCACTCGAAACGTTGCATCATGTTGCTGTCCTGCTATGCATATTTGCAAACAATAAAGATGGTTTTAACTAATTGGAGTTCTGTCTATGGATATATATTTGTGAATTGTGGAGGAGCCGTTGTGAACAAGCTTAATGACGTGCACCCGAAAAGACTGTGGGCTTGAAAAGTAACTGTGGTTTAACTGGAATCAGCACAGCTTAATGGCATCATTCTCTTAACTTCTCTGAGAATGTGTTAATTATGACCTCTATTGTAACATCGATCAGAAAAGGATAGACATTTTTAAGGCTCCAGAAAACACCATGTATGTTTCATAGATCTTTGGAATTTCAGCATTTAAGTATTTGTGTCTCTTCCAGTTATGATTGTAATCAGGTTATGATTGCAACAAGGTTATGATGGCTGTAGAATTACCAACTGTGTCAAAACCATTATTCAGGCCTTCAATTGAAATGACAAAAAGCAGGAATAAACATTTTCTTTACTGGTGTGGGCGACCTATTGATCATAAATGCATGGTGGTGAAAATATTGCTGTCTTATGTATATTATGACAATAAAAACAAGAACTTTTCAGATATTGGTTAGTGATAATCATAACATAAAAACATGGTAAAAAATAGAAGTTTTCAGTGTTAGCATGGATTATTTTTATATGTACTGTGTGAACATATGCTAGCAAGTTATCCGACAAATCAGTTTAACCTTGGCAATACTAATGACATTAACAAAACGCTTAATGATGACAGATAAGAAACACTAATGAGACTCTTTTCTGCTGCCAGGGGGAAGATAATCTGATGAGAAATACATTCTGAGAACTACAAAAACAGAAGAAAACCAGAGAACAAAGCATGGTATATTTAGATGGGGGGCATAATAAAAATATTATTTCGAGTTCCTTATAAGCCTTTGTTTTATGAATATTTTACCGATAATTAGGCTATGGAGACATGATGGAAATATTGAATGATTTTTGGTGCTTATTGCCACATTTTATAGTACCATTCTGGTATTAAACCACTCAATCTCTCTTATATATTTTCAAAGGATCTGGGTCAGTACAAATATTAACAAAAGTGAGTGGAGGGCACCCCAAATAGTAAATGGGTTAATTTTCAATAGAGGCGCAACATAGCCCTAGACCACTCCCAAGTTGTGGACACAGTTATACTATTGTAAATGTATATATACTGTATATGGCGTGCACACTCAAATAAATATTGCCATATTCACACAGTGGTAATTTTGAAATACTTTCTTTAAGGGGCCGATTCACTAACTTCGAGTGAAGGATTTGAAGTAAAAAAACTTCGAATTTCGAAGTGTTTTTGGGCTACTTAGACCATCGAATGGGCTACTACGACCTTCGACTACGACCTTCAACTTCGAATCGAACGATTCGAACTAAAAATCGTTCGACCATTTGATAGTCGAAGTATTGTCTCTTTAAGAAAAAACTTCAACCCCCTAGTTCGCCATCTAAAAGCTACTGAACTCAATGTTAGCCTATGGGGAAGGTCCCCATAGACTTGGCTAACTTTTTTTGATCGAAGGATATTCCTTCGATCGTTGGATTAAAATCCTTCGAATCGTTCGATTCGAAGGATTTTATCGTTCGATCGAAGGAATAATCCTTCGATCGTACGATCGCACTATTTGCGCTAAAATCCTTCGACTTCGATATTCGAAGGATTTTAATTCCCAGTCGAATATCGAGGGTTAATTAACCCTCGATATTCGACCCTTAGTGAATCGGCCCCTGAATGTAAAAAAATACATTCATTAGTTTTACAGACGATTTGGTTCAAAAGTTTACACATATTCAGAAAAACATTTTTTGAGCATTTACATACCACAATGTCGTTTTATATCTAAATCGTCCGCCCTATATATATTTACATCAGTACAAATATTAAACAAGTATGAGTTTTACATAAAATAATTCCCAAATGAAGTTGTCAGTGTTAAAACTGACACTCAGAAAAACAAAGGGGTGAGAGGAACACATTGCCTCTACATAAAGAAGACATTTAAATACATTTACACAATTAATTTTGCCATGCAGTCAACTTTGTTCGCAAAAAAAATCAACATTATTATCCATGCCTTGCTTTCCATAGCAGCCAGCGGAAACGAAACCCTCCCCAGTCCTCCCCAATTATCTAAGGGGCTGTTCAGCAGTCATATTTAGAAGAACTTGGTATGATGGAAGTATTTTTTTTGTTCTATAAAAAGCATAGTTGAAAAGGGATTTTTAACAAGGTACTGAGAGCTAAAAACACCTTAACCACAATGTAACTTCCCTTGGCATTGACTCTGTTACTCCAAAAGTTCCTCATCACTGCTATTAAGGGAAGCAGAGATTTGTTTTCATCATTTGACAAGTAGTAGACTGTAGTAGTACTGAAACTAAATTGGATGCTGTAGGCACACAGGTATAAGAAAATTGCTGTTTAATGCATCTAAATAAGTAAATTATGTGAATTATGCTGTGTGGTCTAAAGATACAATTTGCAGAATACACACGTGTATATTAATATATATATATATGTAATTTATAAGAAGCTTTTTTACTATTGTAGTTAACAGTACCTGGATTTTCTCATTCTCTAGGAAAGGTATGACTGCTTATTTCCCTGTGCTCCTCTGCGCATTGTGTTCTAAACATTGTTTTTATTTGACTGACACAGTCTATGTTTTATAAAAGTAACATCTCTGTATAATAGCAAGTAAGTAGAAAACATATTTTTGTCTCTGAGCTCCAAAAAGTATGGTGTGTCTTATGGGAAATATGTCATCTTTTGAACATTGTGATGATTAAGCATCATATGTATAACAAAGACTGCCTCTTTTGGGAAAGGTGTCATTTTTATGAACATGTACATGACAAATAGTCACTGTTCCTTTTTATAAAGTGTGTCACCTTCATGAACATTATTATGAAGCAACATGTATATATGACAGCCTTAAAAAAAAATGTCTTCTATGAAATTCTGGCTTATACAATAACAAAGATTGCTAAACCGTTTGTCCAGTAAGGTGTAAAGTTGATTTGCTTTTAAATACACAGGACACAGAAACGTCATCCCCTTGAGTATTTTGTGACATACTGTACCTGAGGCACAGCATGTTATAGCCGTTTAGTATTCCATCATCAATGGGCTACTCCAGGGGATGTCAAACTCATTCTGAAAGAAGAACAGCACTCTTGAGCAGTTTAAATAGGATACCTGGGCCAGATGAGGCAAATTATTCTACACCCTTTTCTGTTGTGCTCAGATAACCAACTCATGCTATAATTTAATTTTGTGTTGAAAGTTTTGTGAACTGAGAGGCCTTTCTGACATTTTAATTTTCTTTGTTTTAAGTTAAAAACAAAGTACAAAAATAGAGGATTAAATTAAAACTGTTTTTAAATTCAGCTATGAATACACTATAGAAATTAAAATGGAAGAAGGGAAGATATAAAATATTTAGAACTGCCTTAGTCTCTGGTTGCATTGAAGACATCCAAACAGGACACATTTAGTTCTTCCAGTTTCTTTACATTTACAATACAATTACAATTATATTAATCCCAGTAAATTATAAAATATAAATATCCATTTCATACCTGCTGTTGAGAGTGCTGTTGTAAAAGTTATACTTTTTTATACCTGGTATACTAATATCATATAACATACATAAAAACCATCTTGAATGAAAAATGTTTGAATAGAGACATGTAAATCTGAAACAGTATTTACAGGTGCAAAATTACAAGCATAGCTACCTCAATGTATTATACCGCTGGGATCCCTGAGAAGTTTACTTCTCTGCCTATGACTGACTGCCTGCGACTGGGCCCTGTTTGTCCCAACATAACTTTTCCATTCCATATATTGATAATAGGCTAAATTGGATTGGTTATGGGAGTGAAAAAATTTGATTTACACTCTTTGACCGGCTAATTCAAAATAAATCAAATGATTCATAAGCATTCATGAGTCTCAAGGGAACTGGCAGAGGCAGACCCACAGGTTTGGATGCCAGGTGTCACGGTCAGCACCCAACACCAGAACAAATGCCAAGCACCCTGGTCTCGGCTTGTGCTTCACCTGTAGTGTGACCGCCGTTGTCCGGGATCGTAGTCGAAACTGGCCGGGTCGAGGCAGGCAGAAAGTGAGCATAAACAAATCAGATAGGGTCTGGGCAGGCAGCGTTCAAAGTGAGATACGGCAGAAGAGGTAGTCGAAATTCAGGCAATGGATCAGGATACAGAGGTCAGAATCGTCAGGAAGAGGCAGGGGTCACAACAGGTAGTCAGAACAAGTTCAGAATCAGAATAGCAAACAGCTAAAGGCACCAAGAACAAACCTATAACGGGCAATGAAAAACTGTAGAATGGCCCTTTAAATATTTGAATTTTCACGCCGTTGCACGCGGACGTCATCGCGCATGCGCAATAAAACCAGCGGAAACGCGTCGCGCGTGCCCTATTAGACCTGTGCCTGGGAAGAAAGAAGAAGGCGTCCCTGCCACCCCCCCACTAGACCACCAGGGTAAGCTCTTCCATTACCCCCCCTCTAGGGGGGCCACTGGACCCCCAGGTTTCTCAGGAAACTTCTGATGGAATAGTCTCCTGAGACGGTCAGCCCTGATGTCATTAACTGAAACCCAAGAGTTCTCCTCTGGGCCATGCATTTTTCTAGTTTAGCATACAGGTTGTTTTTCCTTAGCCTGAGTAACACTTCCTGAACATGTCTACGGTGATCACACAGATTAGAAGAAAAGATCAGAATATCATCTAGGTAGATCACTACGAATAACCCTAGCAGTTCATGGACAAACTCTTGGAACATTGCGGGGGCGTTACAAAGACCAAATGGCATTACCAGGTATTCGTAGTGGCCGTCCCTAGTATTAAAAGCCGTTTTCCACTCATCCCCTTCCCTGATATGGATGAGGTTATAAGCACCTCTAAGATCAAGCTTGGAGCATAGATTTAGAAAATGACCCTTTTCCCCACAGTAAATGCAAAGACCCAAATTTCCTCAGGAGTAAGATGGGATATGCCCAGTTGCATAGGTTCATCCTGAGGCAAAGGCACAGAGGGAATAGGAGGTTTGAAATGAGTAACCACATTAGGAAGGAAAGACTTGACATTGGAAATCCCAGAATGAAAAGAAGTTCCCCTCTCACCCCTTCTCTCCCTCTGTCTTCTATCTACTTGGATGGCTAAAGAGGTCATCCAGGTTAGTAGATAACGGGTAATTTACTAGGCTGAGAGCCCTATCCGGAACTGGCTTCGAAGAGCCATGTCGTTCCACCCAGTTTCTACTGCCCATCTGTGGAACTCAGTGCAGTACAGCTCTGCATCCCGCTTTCCCTGGCGTAGCTTACGAATCACGGAGTCGGCAGAGGAAGCATGATCCGGGTCATCATAAAGAATTGCCATAGACTTAAAGAAAGTTTCTAAAGAAAAGCTGGCAGGGTCAGTGGGAGGTAACCTCAGGGCCCAAATTTGGGGATCACCCTGGAGCAAGGTCATTACGAACCTCACTTTTTCTTTGCCAGTAGCGAAAGAGTGGGGGGAAAAGCTGAGGTATAATTTGCATGCCTCTTGGAATACAAAGAATTTAGATCTGTCCCCATTGAACTTATCGGGGAACACAATCTTGGGTTCATGGGTTTTAGGCACGTTACCCATCATGGCAGAAGAACCCACAGGAGCGGCCATAGGAGGGGTGACTACTGGAGCTGGAGACTGAACCGAAGCATCCAGTCAACGAGTCAAATTGTGAAAACCTTGCATTAGGTAATCTTGCCTCTGCTCATGTTCTTCCAGGCGCTGTAGCAAAGTGGTGAGTAGCGCATCAGTGGAGCAAGGAGCAGCGGCAGCAGCGGCTTGACCTTCTTCGTCCATCGCCCATTATAATTTCACGGTCGGCACCCAATACCAGAACAAATGCCAAGCACCCTGGTCTCGGCTTGTGTAGTGTGACCGCCGTTGGCCTCAGGAGAAGCCCTCAGCTACTTGGATGGCACCAGGACTTAAACGAGAGGTGCAAGGCGAGAGGTTCTGGATAAGTAGAGGGGCACAACTGTTAGCAAAGTCTTTGGGCTGAAGGTCGTGGTACAAGGTGTTAGACGGGATCATAGTCTAAACTGGCCGGGTCGAGTCAGGCAGAAAGTGAGCGTAAACAAATCAGGCCGGGTCTGGGCAGGCAGCGTTCAAAGCGAGGTCAGGCAGGCAAGCGAGGTCAGGCAGGCAAGCGAGGTCAGGCAGGCAAGGGTTAAAACCAGGAGATCAATCAGAGGGATACGGCAGAAGAGGTAGTCGAAATTCAGGCAATGGATCAGGATACAGAGGTCAGAATCGTCAGGAACAGGCAGGGGTCACAACAGGTAGTCAGAACAAGTTACAGAATAGCAAACAGCTAAAGGCACCAGGAACAAACCTATAACGGGCAATGAAAAACTGCAGAATGGGCCTTTAAATATTTGAATTTTCACACTGCTGCGCTCTGACTTCATTACCATAGGCATGCGCAATAAAACCAGCGGAAGCGCGCGCGCACCCTATTAGACCTGTGCCTGGGAAGAAAGAAGACGTGGCGGGTGTCCCCACCGAGGGGGCGGCAGGTGTCCCTGCCGTCCCCCCACTAGACCACCAGGGTAAGCTCTTAAATTAGGTTAGGAGCCAGGCCCACATTAATGTGTCATCTATTTATTCTATGGGATACACAACACAAGTGTTATGGGCAGATTTATCAAAATGTGAGTTTAGAGCTTAGTAAATGAAAATATGCTCAAGTTCTCTTCATTCTTATGGGATTTTTAGAATTATATTTATTTGATGGGTGAAAGTTAGAGCTCACAATTTGATAAATATGCTTCTAAATATCCCATAGGAATGAAGAGAAAGTGGGTGAGTTTTTTCTGTAGTAAACGCTACTCACATTTTGATAAATATACGATGTGTTTATAAAAACTGTTTATATTAAAAATGGTGGTGTTTAAATTTTTTCTTCTAAAACAAGAGGTTTCATCTCCATTAGTACTAGTTTTTGGCGAATTTGTCTTGTTTCGTCACAAATTTCACAAAACTGGTGAAACATTCGTGAAATGTCGATTTTGGCGCCGGCGACAATTCGGATAACTTGGACAATTGTGTCAACTTTGACGCCATTTTCCGATGCCCCCGAATTTTCAGGCAAATTTGCGCCTGGCAAATAAATTTGCCAATCACTAATTAGCACTTTAATTTCTCTCTTTGCCATTTGAAGAAAAGACCCATCAGCAACTGTGTCTTGACTGGGTTGCCCTTTAATATTGCCTTCCTCAGAATATCCAGTAGCAGTAGCTTGTTCAGAAGTTGGATGTGTTCTTTCTCAGCAACTAAATCTTCATTCTAACTTTTCATTCAATTAACTAGAGGTCCAGACAATGTAAATTAAATGAATCAGTTGTGTAAAAGTAAAAACTGCAAAGGTTTAATAACCTATACCATCAGCGGGTAGCATTTCATGGTCTCCTTTTTAAAAGCCAACATCTTATTGGTTGATATGGGTTACTGCTTCTAGACAAGCGTAATGCCTTTATCAGTCTCCATAATCCACTGCTTTTGCGTTCTTGATTTAAACATGGCTAATAAAGTTATATGTTATGCTTTTTCTCATGCTATGCTCAGTTTTCATCTTAAGTTATTGTTTTTTATGCTTCCAACTGATTTGACCCGATTTATCAAATTAACCAATCTACAAAGGGATTTTCTGTCTCTGCTCTATTAGTCTTCTCATTTACTTTGAAACCCTAGATCTAGACCGTTAACTGACACTGGTAATTTTGATGTTTCATACAGATGTAAAGGGTTCCTTTATCTATTGCTGGTGTTTGAATTCCATTTTTTTCTTTTTTTTGTGTCAGGGCTTGTGCCATGGAATATAAAAGTTCACTTTCACTATATATACAACAAAGTTGATTCTATGACAGATTTTTTTTTAATTCCGTAAAAAGTAGAAATCATGTAAAGTCACAATATAAGCCTAGGGAAAATGGTATTTAATTACTGTGTGGTCTAAATGTAGCAGTAGGCCAAAGGTTATCAATAAGCTAATTTTCAGGAAGTCCAGCCACTGGTTGGAGATCACTGTGACACAATGCCAGTGATGCTCCTATAGTCTGACAGATCAAAAATGTAGGCACTTACAGTCTGAATATGAGCTGGAACAATACAGGGGATGACAGGTGTGAACAATGCAGGGATTGTATATGACATACCATAGCAGCAAAGTAAATGTATATGTTGTATGACGGATCATATTCTTCCTCTGAAATAATTTTAACCTAATTCAGGTTATTTTATGGTAAATTCAATTCCTTTTAAAAATCAAATGTTTACAAATAAAGTTTTGTGAAGCAATAGGAAGAAAATGATGTAATTAAGCTAGGATTATGCGTACATGTATTATTCAGTGCATTTGGATAACCAGTATGGTGTTTTGTGCTCTATTAGCCTCACTGTTTTCTCTGTGCTCTGGGCCAATGTTTTCAGCAGGTGACTGTGCGCTTCTTTCTATCGTGTGAGTGGTAGCAGGTGCTTCTCACTTATGAAAGCTATTAAGCAAGGAAAAACTGCAGTTAATGAATGACACAAATGGATATGCCGAAAATAGAGTAAACACGGCACAACTGTGTGCAGATCAACTTGTAATACATTTAGAGACAAAAAATAAAAGGCAATTGCTTACTAAATTTGTTATTGAACATATTTGTAAACAATTAAATGAACAGATTGCGTATACTCATGCATTGTGCTTATATTATAATAAATACAGGGCAACAACATGCTTCATCTCATCAGAAGCTTAGCCAGAAATATATTAACATTTTGAACATCCAACCAAAGGAAAAATGTCTAATTACAAGCCTGGAGCTAATTAAGTCTAAAAAAATATACATTACTCATTTTTTATTTCTGGAATTTTGACTGTAATTGGTGTTCTATAAGACTTTAATACCAGATGGATTTCTACTTAAATATAAGGAATAATAAACCTTTTCAGTTAATTAATAAACCTTTTCCAGTTAAAGTAGTACAGAAAGAAAACAAGAAATGGGTTTTTGTATACATTTAAATGTACTGCTACCCTATACTGGTAAAATTGTCTGTTTGCCTCAGAAGCACTACTATAGGTTTTAATAAAAGATTCTGTGTAGCCAATATGATAGCGAATCAAGTTATTGGGCACACTTTTAGATAGTAGATATTTAGATAATTTTATTTCATGCATATTACATAGGAACACATATGAGGCGAATTGTGATTTGTCTGCCAAAACAAAGTTTTTTGAAGAGTCTGGATGAAATAAACAGAAATTTATAATGTCATGATGGAGAATTTTGTGTTGTTTTTAATTAATTTTCTTTAAAATGTAGCTATTATTATAGCAGAAAGATACAAGTTACAGCTGTTGGTTTGGGGAAATATGGGTATATTTATTTAAATATCATTGATAATATGCCTGCATACATATTTATCATTTTTCTAAAAAAAAATTTTGAGAAATTGAAAATTGAAAATGTTTAAGTGGGCTAGTAGTATTTGTATAAAAGACAAATGAATCTTGCCAGTAGTTAATGAAATGCTATACTAAACTCATTAGAATGAATGCTTTTTAATAGTTTATGATTGAGCTGGCACAACATTACAATTTGACTAATTAAACCATGCTCACTTTGCATGGTATCTTAAATTCTATTACTCTAAGGGCTGAACTCCACGGCGTGCTTATGTCAGATTCATCGCCATGAGATAGCGAGCATGCGACAAATCAGATTTGCAGCCATAAGAAAGAGGTTTCACACAACTAGAGACGCTTAAAGGAGAACTAAACCATAAAAATGAACATGGCTAGAAATGCCATATTTATATTCTGAGCTTCTTGAACCAGCGTAAAGGTTCAGCAGCTGTATAGTAGTAATGACCTTCAAAGGTGTCACAGGAGTTTCCCATCTTGGATTTTGTTTAGAGCGACTGTGATTCTCACATGCTCAGTGTGCTCTGGGCATCTGTTGAGAAGCGGAGCTTAGGCTCATAGCAAATCTTCAATCAGAGAATGAGTTTTACCTGTCATAAAAGCTGATACTACAGGGCTGGTTATTAAACTCTTATGCTAATTGTACTAGTTTCTTAACTGCCATGTACCAATAATCTGAATTATTCCACTAATCAGCCTTATACTGCAACATTTATATTATATGTATTCAGTATCTTGTGCTTTGGTCTCTATTCTCTAACTTCAGTAACAGACAGCCGAAGAGAGCATGCACAGTGAATCAGCAGAATTAAAAATGGGGAGCTACTGAGGCATATTTGGAGGCACAGATCTTTACTGCTAAAAGGCTGTGGTTGATTTTGGGTGGTACTGAACCACAAAACTTAATGTACAGTAGTTCTGCCCTACTTCTTCACTTAAGCTTTACTTCTCCTTTAAGGCCATAAGCTTGTAATCAGCAACAACAGCTCTCATTTTCTGTGCACTTCAGTATATGGCAACTCAGCCACTCCAATAAAAAAATTTCACAGAGTAATATTCACAAACGGAGTGTGACAATTATAACTTAATTTCTACAATAAGCATTAAGGCTTGCATTTATCAGTGTTGAGCTTCATGTTTCAGTTTGCTGCCCACTTTTCCAGTTTATTCTAATCTTTCTACAAAGTGGATACATCCGGCATGGAAAACTCTCCTTTTCTACAATTTCCTTCCTATATTAACACAGAGACAGTACTTACAACGCCAACCTCAAAGTAATTTGTAAACAAATTAAATAGCAAAAGAAAACGAGAAAACCCTTAAAGGAACAGTTCAGTGTAAAAATAAAATCTGGCTAAATAGATAGACTGTGCAAAATAAAAAATGTTTTTAATATAGTTAGTTAGCCAAAAATGTAATCTATAAAGGCGGGAGTGACTGGATATCCAACATTATAGTGAGAACACTACTTCGTGCTTTTCAGCACTCTAACTCTGAGTTAGTAAGTGACTTAAAGGGGAGCCACATGGGAATTGTTCAGTGAGTTTGCTATTGATCCTTAGCATACAGCTCAGACTCAAAAGCAAACAGTTATGGCACATGTGCCTCCCCTCAAGTTAATGATTGGTTACTGTCTGGTAACCAATCAGTGGAAACCAAGAGAGCTGCAAAGCAGGAAGTAGTGTTCTGGCTATTATGTTAGACATCCAGTCATTCCAGCCATTATAGATTTCTTTTTTGGCTAACTATATTAGAAACACTTATTTTGCACAGCCTATTTACCTAGTTTTTATTTTTACACTGACAATTCCTTTAAGATACTCCAGTAACTAAACTGGCCCTATTAGAACATTTTTCATTTACCATAACTCCAAGTAGACATATTATATCCCAGGCCAATATTGCATTATCTAATCAGTAACATTGCAAATTGCAAATATTTCTGTCTTTGAGTTATGCCATGAAGTTGGTGAAGAAGAAAATATTCACAAAACAGTTTTGCAAATTGGGAATTTAGTTTACTTTTGCCGCTATTTTTGCACACAACAACCTCACACATTGGTCACACTCACGCAAACACCAGTCTCATTTACAAGTAATTTGCAAATATATGTGCGCAATGTGAATATGCAAAAAACTGAAAGACGGGCACAGCAGTTCAATGTTTCAAAGTTCAGGAAAAACATGGGCAATACTAACAATTGCGAATAAATACGTGCTGCGCAAACTTAATAAATGACCCCCATTATCTTTTTTAACTCCCTTATATAACTTATATAACTTACAGTTGTCTCTGTATTTCCTATATGCTTACCAGTTATTAGTTATTACAACATTCAAAATAGTTTGTTTCTTCTGCATTTTCTATTTTACTACCTAAATTCCGTCCTACTACAGCTGTTAATTATACTTTGATCTACCAACAGGTACACCATGTGGGGGCCCCAGCCCCGGGAGAAAAGATAACTAAAGAAAAGATCTTACTACATAACAAATGGAAGACTTAATCATTGGCTCACTCAACATTAGAGGCTTGAATTAATTGCAGATGCACTGTGTTTCTCTATCATAGAGACTAGATCTGATTTGCAAGGCAGATTTAATATGATTAAAGGTCAAGTCCAAAATGTAACCTATATGTTTGCCTCGATTTACCTTCCCTCCACAGATCAGCACCAAGCCCTGCTTGATGCACTTCAAATATTATTCGAGATAGCCAAAGGCACCATGATAATTTGAGGAGATCTTAATGTCGCACTAAAACCTGTACTAGACTCCCCTTCGGGTCACTCTAATTTACCCCATGAAAAACTCAAAGTCATTAAGTCTCAACTTAGACAACATACCCTTATTGATATTTGGCAGCTCATCAATCCAAATAACCATGATTACAGACGAGAACATATAATGAACAAACACTGTGAAGTCCCAAACCTTAAAAATGCATACAAAGAGATAATATCAAGGGCAGACCACCCCCCATAACCTGTACTCTCAAAAAACACTGCCCCATAAGAAAGCCCCTTCAATGGAAATTGAACTAATTACTTCTCCGAGACACAACAATCACAGAACATATTATACAATTGTGGTGGCAATTCCAAATTACAAAGAATCTGAGAATTAAATCAGTAAAAGTTTATTACACTTATAAGTGGACAGCTCATCAATTAAGAAGAACAGCCCTAAACATTAGCATGCATTAGCTTTTTATGCCATTAGAGTAAGGAAAACTGAACAAGTCACAAGCATTACATCAGTAATAAGCATCAATACTTCCTTGACCATTTAAGGACAATTAATCACCCAGACTGTGTGCCCTTTCTCCACCGATGGGACTTGCAAGATCTGCTGTTTCCAAATGTTGTGGGTGCCTTTCTATTCTAAGAATACCGTATCTACTCCAACATACCTTTCCTGCTCATTGTGTGTGGTGTGGTTTTATGGCTGTCTAGAAAGTGGTAGACATGTAGGCATTGCACGAGTTCACGGTAGAGGTTACAAAGGTTATCTATAGGTCACAGAAGTAAAACATAATAAAGTTATTTTAGCAAAAAGCAAGAATTAATAAGAAATTTCCTCCACACTTTTCCCCTTTTGAGCATTTTAATGCTCACATAAATTTAGGAATTTCAGAAAGGCAGTTCATCATATATTGCTAGCGTGCCATGCAGGGATTCATATGTTTCAGATAAGATGCTGTCAATGGGGGAGGCCTTTGGGGTGCCTTAGGTGAAAGCATACCCTGACAACTGCTAAATAGCTGCCTTGCAATGCCAAAACAAGAAAGAACACAATGGATAAAGCAACATAATGCAATGCTTATACAGATTACAGGTAAAATAGTCATAATAATTGTTTATAAATACCCCAAGGATGGTAGCCACCCAAATAACCAATCCCAACAACCTTCATCTGGGTTCTGGTAGATAGTCTGCACCAGTGTATTTAACCTTTGTATGTCTATTCTAATATTTGTTGAGTGGTCAGTCATATTAAAACAGCAAATTCCATCAAATTCATAACAACTTTTATGGTGTTGCAAAAGTAAATAGTCTATTGCTGCTCTATTTTGCAAAGTGGTTTTCCACATGGCATTTATGTCTACAAGAAGTTCTGAAAATATTTCACTAGTGGTATTCATGTTCTTTGCCATTACACAAGCCATCTTGTTGATTAATATTGTATTATACATTGAATATTGAAAGACATGGTATTCCTTCCAGACTTGCTCTGAGATTAGTTCTGAGTTTGACAGAAGTGTCATGTCAGAATCGCAATCTGAAGGAAGCATAGGGACTGCACTTCTCTGATGAGGTGGTTATAATTAGACTTACTCGTGTTATAGCACATGGCCCCCATGTATGTGATGGGTATAGCTTGGAGATGGCAAAGAATGATATGGTTGTTAGGGATGTAGCGAACTGCCGATTTGGTGTTCGCGAACGCCGTTCGCGAACACCGGCAAAAAATGCGAACGTTCGCAAACAGTTCGCGAACTTCGAACACCCGCTAAAATCGTTCGAATCGAACGATCAAAGGATTTTAATCGTTCGATCGAACGATTTTCATTCGAATCGAACGATCGAAGCATTCGATCGAATGCTTTTCATTCGATCGAATGCTTACAATCGTTCGAACGAATGGAAATCGTTCGATTTTTAGCGGTCGAAGGAATTCGAATGGTCGAATGGTCGAACGATTTGTATTCGAATCGAACGCGAACTCAAAATGCGAACGTCGCGCGACGTTCGCGAACATTCGGCGGACGCGAACGGTCGAAGTTCGCTACATCCCTAATGGTTGTAAAACTCCTCTCAGATCTTTTTGACCAAGAAGATTGAGGTCCTGACAGGAGAGGTTTCACATGGAATACTTATGCTGGCTTTCAGTATTGCATTAAATACTAGAGTGATACCTTCAAATGCTTCCTTCCAGAGTGGATATTGTGCTTTGCAGGGACAGTAACTTCCCTTTGGTGTTATCTGCACTGGTTGAACTCCTTTTATTAGTCCCATAGCATACTCATCCTTTGCCCGGACCTGATCTGTGATCTGAGCTAATTCTTGTGGGAGGGCTGCCACAGGCAGTTGAAAACCCCTTCAGGAGGAGGGGGCCTCAAGGGCAAGCCCTTGCTCACTCGGCAGATACGTACAACACTTAATCCTGTGTGATGTTAACATTGGAGAATATTGTTGCCGCCTGGCCATGTACTGTGACATTCATGGGCCCAAATCTCTCCATTGCTTTTTTTGGAACTTTGCCAATATACGAGGGGCTGAGCTGGGCAAAGCATACAAGTCTGATGCTGCTTCCATCAGCTTGACATTCAGCACACATATCATTCCAATATAGCTATTCAGTTCTAAGGGGACTCAGGGTTTGCAGGTATTCTAAACCGACCCTCATCATATTTTTTTTATCAGATTCTAAGGATATGTGAGCTGTGCAGTGCAAAGAGTCAACTCATATAAATTGTCAATGTGCTGTTGATCCTGTCAGTGATTCCCCTTGTTGTAACAAATTTGCTGCTGGGCTTGCTGGGGATTTGATTCATATTTGCCATTCATACACATAAAGAGGTTCTCCTAATCCCCACCTGACAGCCTGCACTACTGTGTCCTTTCATTTTATCTCAATACCATTTTGTCACGCCACCAGATTAATGGCAAGTATACACATCAAGTCTCTGCCCAAAAAAATTAGTGGGCAGCACTGTGAGAATAGAAATGAGTACTTGGATGTGTTCCCCATTTCATCCTGAAAGGCACAGTGTAATGTTCTTGTACCATGTTGCCAGTTGAAGCCGCACCATTCACATACCGTCCGCTCAATTTTTGACAATTGGGTAAGTCTTTTTGACAAATGACAGATTTGGATGCCTCAAATCTACCAGGAATATTACAGGGGTGCTACAGATCCTCAGACTGATACATGGCAATACCTGATGTACTGTATTACTTAACATGCAATACCCCCCCTTGGCCTTTAATGAGTACTCATGGTTTTCCTGCTCATCTGGTTCAGGGATCGGTTCGACCTGTGCACCGGTTAGTCAGTCTGAGTTTTTGATGTCAGATTTGGGGCACTCTCATGCCCAATGGCCTTCTTGCCCACAATTAAAACACCCCTTGGGTTTACCCACTTGTCCGTGACCCTTTCTTCTTCTCTGGTTCTTTTGCCATTGCTGATGGGTGTTGGCAGGTTGTAGAGAAGCCAGCTAAAGCATTTGAAGCTTGTCGCTTCTTTTCCTGTTTTTCTTCCTTCTATTGGTGCAGGCATTCCATGTGTGTAGCAAATCTTTTGCAAGCAGCAAGTCGTCCTGCATCACAATCCACACAATTTTGCTGGACCTGTTCCCAGTTTTAAGGCAACAAACCTTTGACAAAATAATCCCTCAGCTGGCTTTTCCAAGGTCCCAATGCGGGCTCTCCTCCTCCATCTGGCCTGTTGGGTCTAGGGATGCCAATAGTATCCTCATAAAATTTGGTTAAATGCACAAGACTCTTTCATCCCACTTTTGTACACATGCTGTTATTTTCTTAATGTCTAAGCATGGGGGAAATGTTTCCATTGCTCGGAACAAAGTAGTTAATACAGTTCGATCTGAAGCCCGATTATCCCATCCATACCTTGTGTCATCGGTTGGAAGGTGATGTTCAACTTTCCCCCTAGCGGAGACTCATGGCTATTGTCTCCTGACTTCCTCTGTGGTGGGTCTATTTGGTGAACAATTTGTTCTAATACCTTGGCATGCTCATTACCTCCGATGGCAATCAGGTTAGGTACTGTAGTTCCTTGGTGACCTCCTTCATGTCGTTTAGGAGCCATAGCAGAATACCCACTGTGTGTTACCATCTGCGCCTGTGACGTCAATTATAGGGAAATTTCCAACAAACTGTGGAGCTGAGGCAAGAGATGTGGGGTCTTTGCAGGGGTTACCTGAAGGTTTAATGTAGGCATTTCCAGATACTGCAGTGGTTGTATTTCAGCTTCATATTAGGGTGGGTCATCTGCTTTGGCAGCCTCTGCTTGACTTCATCACCGTGGTGCAGTACTTAGGTCTTCTTTTTCACTTAACATACAAGGCTGACAGGACCCGTGAGCACCCCCTCCCTTTCCTTACCTGTCTGGGACTTTCTATTTTGTTTCTGCGCTTCTTCTAACCATTTCTTAAAACTTTCCCAGTCTGGGAGGGTTAAAAACTTTCTCTTTTCTCTGTAACCTTATCTTAATAGCCGATTCTCTTTCTTTCAGTTAACCCTTCAGCTGTAGCTGGTTTATGCTAAAACTTCCTGTCTCAGGAAACCCAAGTTTAACCCATTCATGGATTTGGGTTAGTTTTGCATTGCTTAGATGAACTAGTACCCATCGTTATTGCTTATACCGCTAATGGTCACAGACCTATTTTCTGGCTTGGAGAACACTTATACTGAGCTGAATCCGTAAGAGCCATTGTTTTGATCTCCTGGAGTAATGAACTGTCCATCCCTGGGCCATGAACTCCCTCATGGGATGACAGGACCCAGTCCTGACTGTGCACAGATTTGATCCGTTGATCGTAGATGATATGTCGACCACTTGGAGATCCTGCCAACTATGCCAAAAATGTGGTGGCAATTCCAAATAACCAGGACTCTGAAGTTTAAATCAGTAAAAGTTAATTACATATATACATTTATAAGTGGACAGCTCATTAATTAAGAAGAACTGCCCTGAACATTAGCATCCATTAGCTTTTTATGCCATTACAGAAAGGAAAACTGAACATGTCACAAGCATCAATACTTCCTTAACCATTTAAGGACAATTAATCACCCTGTTTGTCCGGTGTGCCCTTTCTCCTCCAATAGAACTTGCAAGATCTGCTGTTTCCAAATGGTGTTGGCCCCTTTCTATTCTAAGCTTATCTACTCCAACATACCTTGTGTGTGATGTGGTTTTATTGCTGTCTAGAAAGTGGTAGACATGTAAGAGTTGCATGAGTTCTGGTAGAGATTAGAGGTTAAAAGGTTATCTATAGGTCACACGAGTAAAATGAACATAGTAAAGTTATTTTAGCAAAAAGCAAGAATTAATAAGAAATTTCCTCTACAACAATCTTTAACACATTATTTCACTGAAAATAAAAATTAAGGCATCTTCCCCTGGACACTGTGGATAGCACACAAATGTGTTATTAGAGGAGAACTTATTAAGCATGGCTCTAGGAAAAAAACAAACCATATGGATAAAACCAGGAAACTTATAGCAAAAATACACTCCATAGCCAACACAAAAAATCAAGCTATAAACTGGTCCTAAAGGACAACAATTATGAGACACTCTTTATATCATAATAGAGCAATATAATTGTGTAAAACACAATTTTTTGAGCATGGGGATAAATGCAGCCTCCTACTGGCATCTGCTCTTAGGAAGAGGCAACTCAGAAATCACATTACCAAATTATGGAGACCAGGAGGAGATATGGCTGTAATCACCACAGACATTGCAGACACCTTTACACAGTTCTACACTCGACTCTACAAAATCCAATCCCCCCCCAAAGACTCTTAAACTCCCCTTTAACTACAGAGGAGTTCCTATTCACCCTCAAAGCTACTAAATCAGGCAAGGCACCTGGCACCGATGGCCTCAATATTTCCTACTAGAAGGAACTCATCGACCAACTCCTACCCTAGCTTTAGAAGCGGCCAATTCCACTACTGCAACCAATGTAGTACTCCCTGAAGCTCTGGATGCTCATATCTCTGTTATTCACAAAAAGGGGAAAGATCCAACAGACCGAAGAAGCTATAGACCCATATCCCTCCTTAATACTGATATTAAATTGTAGCAAAGGTCCTTGCCAACAGACAAACCCAGATTCCTACTACAATAATATCTCCAGAACAGGTGGACTTCATTCCAAGGAGAGAAGCATGGGATAAACTCAATATACTTTTTAGCATTACATATTTCTGCAAACACAACAATACCCCTCTCATTCTTCTCTCCCTGATTGCAGAAAAAGCATTTATTAGGCTGGATTGGGCATTTCTTAGAAGGCATTAACCTTGGACCACACCTTCATCAATGGATAGCTATATTATACACCCAACCCACTACTAAATCATGAGTAAATGGTCAGACCAAATATATATTTAAAAAAATGGAACAATTTAATTTTTCTCTCCCTAGAAAGCCTTCTCCACACAATTCGCTCAAACCCAAATATTCAAGAAATATCCGTTGGGAGAACAGAACATAAAACAGCAGCATTCACAGATGATCTTCTCTTATTCATTAGGCAGCCCAGGACCTCCCTACCTAACCTTATGACTGAACTTAATTGCTTCAACTCAGTAAGCAACTTTAAAGTGAACCTAACTAAATCAGTAGCACAGAACATTTCAATCCCTGCCCCCGAATTAAATGTCCAAATGCCCGATTAGATGTTCAACCTTTGCATTCACCTACTGTATCTAGGAATTAAGATAGTTTCAGATGTAAAAAACTACAGTGAATCTTAACTATCTAGATTTCTTCCAAGCAGTAAAGCAAGACCATAGAAATTGGCTACGGCCTACATTCTCATGGATAGGTAAAGTTAATATCCTTAAAATGAACATTCTACCCCGATTAATTTACATATCCCAATCTCACCCGCACCATCCCCCACCAGAAATGCTCAAAGAACTAACAGCATTCACACCAACTTCATTTGGGCCAATCTGGGGGTCTGAGCCTTCCAGATTGGGCGACATATCACAAAGCCATGGTTGCAATCAGATGCTTTGACTGGACTTTCTACAGGCATAATAAGTTATGGATAAGAGTGGGAACAAGATTCTGCAGTGACCCCACTGTGGGCCATCCACTGGCTCCAATCACAAAACTGAGTAATCCCAGACAAAGGGGACACCCCACTCACATACTTTCCAAGTCTGGGAATCCCTCAATAAATCTGGGAAATGGATTAACCACCCTACACTCCAGAAACCAATGCTGGGGAAACCTTCCTTTAGCCCTGGTCTAGGTTAACAACTACAAAGACTAGGATTTAGATCTCCATCAAGGAGCCTCCACCTTTTACACAGGAAACAATCTTAAAACACTAGAAGATCTGAATACCAAGCCTTCCGATCACAGATCCCGATTTAAATATAGGCAAATATCCCATCTGAGTCATTCCCACTTCCCACCCAACACTGCTAGACCAGAGCCAAAACCTATCGAATGGATTTGGATACAGAAACTAAATTATTATTGTAAACCTACCAAATTAGCTAAAATATATACTTCTGTATGACCCTTATGATGCAAGAATTACTCAGGAACACTAACCCACTTCTTCCACACTTGCCCAGCTCACAACACTTATTGGTCCTTGGTTTACAAAACAATTAATTAATAACCGGCAAATACATTCCCAACACCTCACTAGCTTTGCTACTGCATGACACCCCCACTCATTGATAGCATATAGGGAATCCCTTATAGCAATTTTGCTAGACACAAAGAAAGCACTAATACCCCTTCACTGGAAATCAGCAAATAGCCCCAGCACTAGGGAATGGCTTGCTAAAATTAAGGAGATCCAGAAATTAGAACTTAACCCACTTTACAAAGAAATGGTTCTATTGTACCCAATTTATGGAAACGGACCAATTCAAAACCTTATGGACGGTTGCTTAGTGACCTCTGAGTGGTGTACCTCTTTGCCAAGACACTACTCATGCTGTGCTGTTATACACCCCCCTACCGGCTTGAGAGAAATACGCAAAACTTTAGCACCAGCTTAACCCGATATTCTCATGAAGCTCCTCGCTCCTGGGGCTGGATCCCCCCCCATCATTTAATATATAGGTATGTACCACTCTAAGTAAAAAAAACCTTACAGCTGTGGCAGGATTCACAGAGACTCCCAACCCATCCCCCCATTTACCCCCCTCCCCTTTTCTCTCCTCTCTTTACTCTACATTAAGTACACAGCTAACAGCAAGGCGACATCTACTATAGAAGAAGGACACAAAGCCAACCTCTGCCGATCAGAATTCCACAAGTACAAAATGAATGTGTTTGTGGGTTAATCCCCACAAACACGCTTGTAGTGCAATGTACATATAAACAATAATGTTGTCATTATCTCCTTTTCTATGCAACTGAACTGTCATCACTGTAATGTGTATACTGTTCTTAAGATGTATCTGAAAAACTCAGTAAAAACATGCATATAAGCAAATCTGTTTAACTTTTTTTTTACTCCACTACTTCATTATTCCAGACCTACATGCTAGACAAACTGTCAATCAACTAGTTTACTAGTACTTAAAAGTTGGATGCCAATTGGTACATCCCTTCTGAGATGAGATTTACTTCATACTAACTGCAGAACGTGCAACAAAATATCATGGGACTAGCTCACTTTCCTCCTAGGGACACAATTTTAAAATTAAACCTACTTTAAAGATGGTCAGTCACATTCCCACAGCTGCTAGGCTGGCTATTACTGCAAAACAAGCACAACCCCAATCTTGCCAGAGGTGAAAGGGGGGTCAATAGTAATAAAAGGTTTTATACAACAGAACAATGATTTGAGATTCGGTCACCTTGGGACCTCCTTGGAGATTCCTATAAGTTTAGCTTACATATGGCTTTCCAGCTTTTCTGACACATACACAAGGTAGTTCAATCAGTTTGATAACATACATTGTATAGCATGACTGGCAAAGGAAAAAAAACATTCAGCACAAGAGCAAGGTTACATAGGATGCTCTTGGTGCTTTTCTGCTATATTAATCCTGTTTAATTTGACATGCTCATGCTTCTATTTGCAGATTTTCCCTGCTCCTTCTTATGCAATTTTCCCTCACTCCTGTTGCTTTGTACAGGTATGGTGACCTGTTATCTAGAATGCTCAAAACCTGGGGTTTTCTAGATAAGGGATATTTCTGTATTTTGGATAGATTATTTAATTTTTCTCTGTAATAATAAAACAGTACCTTGTACTTAATCTAAACTAAGATATAACTAATTCTGATTGGAAGCACAACCAGCCTATTAGGTTAATTCAATTCTTATATAATTTTCAAGTCAAGATTTTCAAGTTTGGATTATTTTGATAAAATGGAGTCTATGGGAGATTGCCTTTGAAAGAAGAGTGCATTTCACACTTTTCAAACTTTTAGACTATAGCACCTTAAATATATTTCAAATGCTGTTTATCCTAAAACTAGTTAAATACATTTAAATATGCTTTTGTTATAATGACCTACAGACCAAGTGCATAGTATCCAAGTTATTACATTGCATAGATCCCTTTATATATTATTTAACAAAACAAACATTAGCTACCACACTTTTAATAAAGGTTCTGTCATTCTTTCAGTTTCTGGTCTTTTAAGTATTTTGGTCTGATCAGGTCTTTTTTGTTTTATCTACATTTATAGGATTAGAAACCTATGCTACAGTACATCTTTTTTATGGTTTCAAATGGATTATGACTATATTTCCACAGGGATTGGAACCAAAGCATTTGTGAGTTCCATTATTTCCAGTAATTCTTATTATTTCCTAATTCAACCATTAGACATTCTCATGTGAATGGGTTGTACAAGAATACGTTTTTACAGTAAAACATGCTCGCTGAAGTCACCATAGCAAAGTTCCTTGCAAACAATTTAAAGTCAAAGATGAAGTAGAAAATTAAATTGATCATCTAAACCCTATAACTCGCAGTTTTCACTTTCTACAAAGTGACATTGCTTGTGTATGGTAGGTTATAGTTTCTTATCTATAACAAAAGCATTGTTTACTGGCTTTTATTCAACAGTCACATAGTACAATGATATGTCTACATGTCATTTAAAGGGTAGACATTAATACACTAAACAAATCAATGCTTCTGTGCCCCAGTACAAGGACACTGGAAAGCTTTCATAACTAGATGCTGTCAACAAAAAATAACAGAGTAAATATAAGTAAAATAATGACATTTTATTTCAAGGGGATTACCAAAAAGTCAAACATATTCACCTTGAATTTATACTCAAAAATAAAATCATTTCACTGGGTTTATTATTATGTAGGAAATGCAGTAAACAATTTTGTAAAAAAAAAATATATATCAATGAAATATAAAATACAACTATGGATTTGGAATGCTTGGGACCTGTGGTTTCCTTGATAATGAGTTTTCCCATAATTTTAATGACTATACCTTAATTCTGCTGAAAAGTTTAAATCAGTTACAAATTGCTGTTTCATTTTTCTCTGTAATAATATAATTTGAAACAATTTAAGTACGTCTTTCAGTAAAATTGACTCAATAGAAGATGGCCTTCCAGTAATTTGGACTATCTGGATAAGACCGGTACATATTTACTGTATTTAGTTTTAAGTTTATAAGAACAGAAGAAGAGAGTCTATTTCAAGTCAATCATTTTATAAGGGATGGCATCAAACTTGGCCAGACAACTTTTAGACTAGTGATGTGCGGGTTACATATATTCCCGCCCCTTGGTGATGGCACAGAAGGGGCGGGCATGCCGGTGAAAGTATATAAAAAGGCGAGTCTCCAGAGGGAAGTGGGGAAGAAGGAGGTTAGGGGCGGAGAGAATGGAGGCTAAAGTTCAGCCCATGAACCACAGACGTTGTGCAGCCCACACATCACTTCTCTAGACATATTTTGTTTGCGTAACACGTCATTAACTAGTTTGCTCCTGAAACTAATAGATGGTGCTGAAGTAGATTTCCATTGCAGCAGGATAGCTTCTTTAACATAAAATAACATTTGTAAGTAACATAATTGTTGATATGATGACAAGCAAAGATCCTTCATAACAGCTAACAAGGCACAATCTAGGAAAACGAATATTAGGAAGAGACAGAGTTTCACTGATATATTTCAACACAGCAGTCAACAACTGTTGGATATCAGGACATTGCCAAACAAAAACAAGAGCCCACTGCTAGATTACATTTGGGGCAAAAGTCTGAGGTATTAGGAAACAACTTTGCAAGCCTGTAAGTAGGGATGAGCAAATCAGTCCCATTTTGCTTCACTGAAAAATTAGCAAAACTTCGAAAAAATTACAGAAATGACAAAAAATTTGGGAAACACATTAAAGTCAATAGCTATTTTTATGCACAACAATTTTATTTGCTCCAAATGCATTAAGCCAATGGGAGTTTTTTCTATAGGCATTTTTTCTCTGCCAATTTTTGTTGCAGTTTCACACATTTCACACTGAAGAATTTTGCCGTGAATCCATGGATGGCGAAAAAATTCACTCATCACTATCTGTAAGCATCGGGTATGCACAATTATATGATATGATTATTTTCTTGCTCTAGGGAATCTTTCCACATTTCACATGCATGTCAGGAATGCCTATTTGGAAAGTACTGGCACTCGATAGCAATTGCAAAGGGGTAACCCCCTACGTGTTTATTAGGTCAAACAAATGCACAACGTTTCGGGGGCTTGCCCCTTCGTGAAATGTTGTGCATTTGTTTGACCTAATAAACACGTAGGGGGGTAACCCCTTTGCAATTGCTATCGAGTGCCAGTACTTTCCAATTTGTGCATTACCGAATTGAGGGGATCACCGTATCCCCCAAGGACTGGGCACCTAGCAGGATCAACTAAGGAGGGCCTGGGAGTGCGAGCGGGAATTGTGTAGGAATGCCTATTTGCCATTTTACCCAGTGAACTTGGGATGGACTGCCAATATATAGCATAGAACCAGAAGAGTATCTTACCCAAATCAGGCTTATGTAGATAGAGGTCCAGGGTAGTCTCCTTGCATTGAGTTTGGAAGGCATGTCTAAGTTTCAAGGAGCCACAGTTGTTCTCCATTGACAAAAACGCCTTGCAATGTTTTTAGTCCTGCTATCTCCAAACAGCTTATTCAAGGGACAGCCTGACTATAAGCTGGTCCCCAGCAAGAGGCTTCTACAACAATAACAGTGTTTGAGTTTATCAGCAATTATCTGTCAGCAAAGGCCTTACATATGAACATTTAGTGACAGGAGCTCATTAGCCATGAGTGGCCCTGTTACAAGTAGATTTTCCCAAGTAAATCATAAATATTTGGAAATACCACATACTGCAAATCCGAAATGAGTAACTAATCAACTGCATTTCATTTTTTAAGAGCAGAGGAGGCCTTGTATAAAAAATATTATGAGTTCCAGGCAATGTGCAGGCACATGGCAGTTCAGCAACCTTGAAATATGATGATGAAGCAGAGAACAAGGAGTGCATCTTATGTCTATAAATTACTGTATCAGATCACATGGGTCATTTACAGTAGTAGTTTGCTTATTACCATATATGTGTCAGCCCATATAGATAAGCGAGTTTAGATATGGGAAAGAAGAACTCATGATTGATACAAAATAAAAAAAGTTAGGTAAAATGATAGTACTGGAACAAAAAAAATTATATTTTTGCAGTGAAAATATATCATGCTTGTAAATATTTATCATTTTAATGCTAACATATACAAGCAGTATATGAGCATGTATGATATTGTACAGAAATAGAAGAATATACTTCAATAAAGGCAGTCTAAACACACATGTACTATAAGAGTGTACAGTATAATTAATAAAACTATATACTTGACCTTTTCAAAAGTAGTACAATGAAGACACAATTTTTAATTCCTATCATTTTCAGACCTCTTATAAATAAATATAAGACATGTGGTTATTATTTAAGCAAAAAAAAAATATATGTAAGTGCAATGGGTTTTCAGATCCTTTTTGACCTTTGGGTCATCATGTTCCATTTTACAATTATTGAAGATTCTCTTAGTATTTTAGATACATAATAGAGGAGAAATTACTTACACTAACAACCAAATGTCAAGAAGGTCGCTGTAACCTTAAAAATAATTATTTAGACTAATTAGAATTGTATTTTCTAAAGTAGTTTAATGGATAGAAAATTGAAAAATACTTTCTATTAATAACTTACATAAGCAACTCATCTTTCAATCTACAATGCAGCATTCTTTTCAAGACTTCCAGTTTAATTGTGCCAGCTAACACCCAGCACAAATCTAAAATAAAAAAAAAGAAGATTTCTGAGAGGTAGAAATACAGTGCAAGAGCTGAAGCATGGACACTCAACTGCAGGCTATTATTATGTGAAAGACGAGAAAAATTGCCTAAAGTACAATGCACAAGGGGAGCCCTGCTCAAGTGTTGAAGTTCTTCCTCATACCAGAGCATGTAGGTTCAGGATCACAGAACTCTGCTACAGGGCAAGGATATTTAAGCAGTTGGACAAGGATATTTAACCATTTGGTCAGAAACTTAACATGGTCTGCATGTTCACCTATAAAATAGACAAAATTTAATATTTATACATGTATTTATACATGTAAAATTACATACAACCTGCACTAGCTGCCTAGTTAAACCCTGGCTATTACAAGAAACATCACTTGAATTCAGGATCGGACTGGAAAAAACCCGGTGGGACCCAGTGCTTGTGGGCCCCACTGGATTATCCCTGGTGTCCTGCATGCAACCTCCCTTCTGGATGGTGGCAAAACAAAAAAAAGTGCATATGCGTCAAAAAGTGCATATGCACGGCAGTGGGCAGGGGACACTGTTTTGTTTTTCTCAGCAAGAAAAGTCATACAACACATGCCTGAAATTCCAAGTTTATAATTAAGAAGTACAGGTATGGGAATCTGGAAACCCATTATCCAAAAAGCTCAGAAATAAGGCACGCAATCTCCCTAGACCTCATTTTAATCAAATAATTTAAACGTTTAAAAATAATTTACTTCCCTGTGCTAAGACAGTACCTAGTACTTGATCCAAACTAAGATATAATTAAACCCAATTCTATTGGGTTTAATGTTTAAATCATTTTTTGGTATCCTTAAAGAATCCAAATGACAGAAAGCCCCTTTATTTGGAAAATCCCAGATCCTGAGCATTCTGAATAACAGGTCCCATACCTGTATACATCAGTAAATCACATGTATGCCTTACCTTTGGGGCAATTCAAGTATTTATCAGATAAGAGAATACAGTATATATAGTGAATAAAGTACCCCCTCTTGTAAAATATAAGGATATTATAAGTTATCGAGGAGTTTCATGACCATATAAAAACACGAGGCCAAAGGCCTCCAGGTCATGGAACTCCGAGGTAACTTATAATATCCTCATATTTTACAACAATTTTACTTATTATACACAAATTTTAGTGAGTCATGTGACAGAAATTACATCACTACTCACCGTTTATAACTGATGACATCACTACTCACCGTTTATAAGGATATAATTTACAAGATATTCATGGCTTTTGTGTATTATATAGCTATAATTCTCCACAAAGGTCTAGTAAAAGAAACTTTACCATGGAATCTAGCCTTTATTTTGCTCAGCAATTATATACATTTTCAGTAAGTACCAACAACATTACCTTGTAGAGATGTTTGTGCTGTGGAGAGATTGTATTACCCATAATTTCTCTTTCTCATCCCTGGCTGGCTTCTATAATATTGAGGAACGAAGAAAACAGGTACCGGCACACAGGTGCAATTCAAGTAGGGGACTTAACCCTTACGTGTTTATTAAGTCGACACAACGTTTCGGGGGCAACTCCCCCTTCGTCAGGTGACGAAGGGGGAGTTGCCCCCGAAACGTTGTGTCGACTTAATAAATAATGAATTGCACCTGTGTGCCGGTACCTGTTTTCTTCGTTCCTGTCGTATTGTGGAAGTGCCGACTTCCTAGGGTCCGAGCACCGGGTCTACCACTTCATAGGGCTCGGGTGTGCACGTGATTGTGTTTCTATAATATTGAGCTAATTGCCAGTGAAACTTCCCACAAGAAATGCACATTAGACCACGGTAGTTTTTTTCCACTAGAGCAAGAGCTACAAGATAATGTAAGAACACTTACAAAGTTGGCACAGGTATAATATCTCGCCAATTAGATGTTTACTCATAAAAAAGGTATAGGTATATGACAGCGGATTGGTTGCTGTGAGCTAAAACTTCGACATTAAATCAATATAGCTATTCAGAATGTATTATATTCACATGTGGAATACTATGTGATTCAGAAGACTTTGTCCTCACTCACAAGGTTATAGAGAGTTATAACCTCTGCCTATTTAAAGGATTATATTGATCCAAGAAGACATCTGCCAGGTGTCTGGAGTCAGGATGGACTTTTCCACTAGAACTTATTGGAAAGTAATTTATCATTATTGCTGCAGTTTGTATTGGGGGGAATGATTCAGAGACTTGCAACAGAGCAGAATGATTTTCAACTTTTATTTTTTAGACTTACACTAATATCACCTAACATCAATAATGTGAATTTCAATCCGCATGCACTCACCCTCATACATCCACGGGTCCTGTTCCACCAGTGCTACAACATATAAAGCGTCCCCGGATCCAGACGTATGTGCATAGCTTCAACGATTAGGAATATGGAGCACACAGGTGGTTTGGAAAAATCACGCCTTCTTTATTGAAAAAGTAATAGTAAAATCATCCGTGCAGTACAAATGTGGACATGACAACCCCCACACTTTACGCGTTTCGTGGCATCTCGCCACTTCCTCAGAAGCATAGGGAAACCCACCCCCAACACCGTTAATAAAACCACTTGACCCAGCCCATAAAAACATTTAACCCAATCAGAACATTTAGCATAAAAAATATACATCAGAACGATCCAAAACAGCAGGTAATTATATTAATCCACCTGTTGGGCTGATCAAACTCATCTGAGAGATAGAAATTTGTCACAGCTTACATAAACATTGTTGCAATAGGTTTAAATTCTGTAAAAATGTATATACTTAAATTGTAACATTTTATGAATAGCCAATTCATGTACCCAAATATACTCTATCACAGATTAGTACATAGTTCGTAGCGTAGGGATCAGTATAGATCGAAAACCATATAAATAAATAGATGAAAAATGTTTGTTAACATATATATATACACATATAAATATATTGCAAAAGCTTGCAACTATTATAATTCATAATCTATACCATATATAATAATACAATAATACAAAACAAAATAGATAGAAATGCATCAGTTACAAAAGCAAGATAACTCCCATTCTCTATTGAGACCCCCATAATTCTCTGTAGTTTTCAAATAAAAAATCCAATAAGCCTCTAGCCTTAATAATTTCTGATCAAGATCTCCCTTTCTTATATTTCTGGGGGGTTTATCTATAATTTGAAAAGACATACAGTCAGACCCCTGATGTTTTTCAAGTAGATGCTTTGCTATAGCCGATTTGGTGTCCAAACGGTTGGTGGCTGAAATATGTTCTAAAATGCGGGTACCTGCCCGTCTAATGGTTTTACCCACATATTGGGCCCCACATTCACATGTCGCCAGATAGATCACCCCTTTCGACATACAGTTAAAGTATTCCTTAATATCATATAAAGTACCTACCACTGAGCTCTGAAACTGTTTAGATACATTAATCCATGGACATGACTTGCATCTGGTACGGCCACATTTGAAAACCCCCTTAAATTTGAGCCAAGGTTTACCCTCAGTTTGTCCTTTAGACGTAAATAGGCTTCTGGAGATGTGTGATGCCAAATTTTTCCCTCTTTTAAACACAAAAGAGGGTGTTTTGTCTAAAAATTTAGCAAGTACGGGGTCTTGTAAAAGTATCCCCCAATATTTATTAACACTCCTCCTAATCGAATAGATGTCTCGGCTATAAGTGGTACAAAAACGAACCGCTGGTTGCCTTCTCTGAACCTGATGCCCCCTGGGTCCAACCTCAGGCTTGGGCTTGGGACGCAATAATTGTTCTCTGTCTGCTAGCACCGCCTTATCATAGGCCGCTTTGATAACATCTTCACAATAACCCCTTTCCACAAAGCGGTCCCACAACTGCATGGCTTGTGTATTAAAGCTATCCCAAGTGGAGCAGACTCGACGCAACCGTAAGAACTGCCCCACTGGAATGCCCTCAGGCATGTCTCTGGATGACTGCTCCCTGCGTGGAGAAGGGTGTTACGTGTGATAGCTTTGCGGAAAAGGTCCGTGGTAATCTTACCTTCATGGCTTTTGAAAACTACATCCAAAAATGGTATATCTGACTCATTGGTTTCATAGGTGAACTGTTATATATTATACGCCTTTACAGGTACATCGATGACTGTATTGGTGTCTGGGATGGGGACGATGCCTCTTTTGCAGCCTTTGTTGCATATTGTAATCATACGGTCAGGGGGATACAGTTCACCTATGAAACCAATGAGTCAGATATACCATTTTTGGATGTAGTTTTCAAAAGCCATGAAGGTAAGATTACCACGGACCTTTTCCGCAAAGCTATCACACGTAACACCCTTCTCCACGCAGGGAGCAGTCATCCAGAGACATGCCTGAGGGCATTCCAGTGGGGCAGTTCTTACGGTTGCGTCGAGTCTGCTCCACTTGGGATAGCTTTAATACACAAGCCATGCAGTTGTGGGACCGCTTTGTGGAAAGGGGTTATTGTGAAGATGTTATCAAAGCGGCCTATGATAAGGCGGTGCTAGCAGACAGAGAACAATTATTGCGTCCCAAGCCCAAGCCTGAGGTTGGACCCAGGGGGCATCAGGTTCAGAGAAGGCAACCAGCGGTTCGTTTTTGTACCACTTATAGCCGAGACATCTATTCGATTAGGAGGAGTGTTAATAAATATTGGGGGATACTTTTACAAGACCCCGTACTTGCTAAATTTTTAGACAAAACACCCTCTTTTGTGTTTAAAAGAGGGAAAAATTTGGCATCACACATCTCCAGAAGCCTATTTACGTCTAAAGGACAAACTGAGGGTAAACCTTGGCTCAAATTTAAGGGGGTTTTCAAATGTGGCCGTACCAGATGCAAGTCATGTCCATGGATTAATGTATCTAAACAGTTTCAGAGCTCAGTGGTAGGTACTTTATATGATATTAAGGAATACTTTAACTGTATGTCGAAAGGGGTGATCTATCTGGCGACATGTGAATGTGGGGCCCAATATGTGGGTAAAACCATTAGACGGGCAGGTACCCGCATTTTAGAACATATTTCAGCCACCAACCGTTTGGACACCAAATCGGCTATAGCAAAGCATCTACTTGAAAAACATCAGGGGTCTGACTGTATGTCTTTTCAAATTATAGATAAACCCCCCAGAAATATAAGAAAGGGAGATCTTGATCAGAAATTATTAAGGCTAGAGGCTTATTGGATTTTTTATTTGAAAACTACAGAGAATTATGGGGGTCTCAATAGAGAATGGGAGTTATCTTGCTTTTGTAACTGATGCATTTCTATCTATTTTGTTTTGTATTATTGTATTATTATATATGGTATAGATTATGAATTATAATAGTTGCAAGCTTTTGCAATATATTTATATGTGTATATATATATGTTAACAAACATTTTTCATCTATTTATTTATATGGTTTTCGATCTATACTGATCCCTACGCTACGAACTATGTACTAATCTGTGATAGAGTATATTTGGGTACATGAATTGGCTATTCATAAAATGTTACAATTTAAGTATATACATTTTTACAGAATTTAAACCTATTGCAACAATGTTTATGTAAGCTGTGACAAATTTCTATCTCTCAGATGAGTTTGATCAGCCCAACAGGTGGATTAATATAATTACCTGCTGTTTTGGATCGTTCTGATGTATATTTTTTATGCTAAATGTTCTGATTGGGTTAAATGTTTTTATGGGCTGGGTCAAGTGGTTTTATTAACGGTGTTGGGGGTGGGTTTCCCTATGCTTCTGAGGAAGTGGCGAGATGCCACGAAACGCGTAAAGTGTGGGGGTTGTCATGTCCACATTTGTACTGCACGGATGATTTTACTATTACTTTTTCAATAAAGAAGGCGTGATTTTTCCAAACCACCTGTGTGCTCCATATTCCTAATCGTTGAAACTAATATCACCTAACTTATTTTGAAAGAAATGGGTAT
The DNA here is from genome assembly GCF_017654675.1 of Xenopus laevis. Classification (NCBI taxonomy): domain Eukaryota; kingdom Metazoa; phylum Chordata; class Amphibia; order Anura; family Pipidae; genus Xenopus; species Xenopus laevis. The sequence continues at coordinate 135,081,153 of NC_054373.1, forward strand.
GAACAACTACTTGCTAATCAAGAGCTTATATACATGTTAAATGATGTCTAACACTTTGGTAGCCCACAAAAAAAAAAAACTTCCAGTGCTCATATGCAGCCTGTGCAAATCCCTTCAACAACAATTTATAAAAATTGAGGCGTTAGCACAACATTTTGGCCAAAATATGTAAGTTTGTGCGCCATGTCAAGGACCCTCACTTGATGTGAATCCTACACTTCCTACTGTGAACTAAGTATTAAAGGGAATTTAAAAACATTAACACACCAGCAACAATTTGAATTATATGTGACGGAGTGGTAGAAATGTGTTCACTTGACCTTTGTGCTCATAAACTATAGGATTATTTTTATTCAACCCTGGTGCTTTATTGGCAAATGAGTGGGGGAACCATGTTCACTTACCCTTTGCTCAGAAACGCTAATGTGACCAGTGAGTAAGCTTTTAATCCCAACTAGTTAAGATTAGTTAAGCTACACCTGTGCCTGAATCATTTTCATAGGCTTAGATGATAGATAGCAGCAAATTTTTGCTAAAATATTTACATAAAACAAAGAAAAACATGATCGCTCAGGCTTATCCGTGCTGTAGCACAGCTTATCCAGCTGTTATCTTTTACAGTGCTCCAGCTAACCCACACTCTGGAGTTGACCAGCTGCTACAAATGACATACAGCCATTATTTACACACATAAAAGAGAAAAAAATAAATAAATACTTCCAAAGCTGTAAATAATGATGGTATACTGTACCATTTTTAGCTGCTGGTCAAAAAAGTTACACCTTTAAAATATATATGATGCCACTGATTTGTTGAACTTGATTGAATAGTATATAGTTATCTGAACACAAATAACATCAGTACATCCCATTTTTCATCATCATCATTTTTTTACTCTAATCAGATGCATACCTTTTAAGCAGCCATGCAGTAAATATCACCCAAATAAAAGTTAAATTATCTGATTTGTCTTGTGGCACTGTGGCAGATCCAGATTTTACATCTAAAATCCCAGTTATAAAGCGTAAAATTACCACACTTTCTTATACTGTATTAAACATTGTTTTAAATCATAACAAAACACCTTTTTTGCACTTTTATCTTGCCCTCTGGGTTGCTCATGGAACCACTGTTCTTTGCACTCCTGGAATGCAGCAGAAACACTGCATTTTACTGTGATTGCAGAGGTGTTCACATTCCCACAGAGCAGTCTTTAGGTGATGGATGGTACGCAGCATGTTGGAATCCCCTGGAATGCCCTTCTACCTTTTGTCCTTCCCATGTGCAGGTTAGGCAGCTCAAAGTGCAGCCCTTTATTTAATTGTTGCTTCTGGCAGACACTAAGGGGCATATTTATCAAGGGTCGAATTTCGAGTTGTTAAAACCCTCGACCATCGAATTGAAATCCTTCAAATTCGAATATAAAATAGCATTCAATCGATCAAATAAAAACCGTTCGATCGAACAATTAAATCCTTCGAATCGAGCAATTCGAACGATTTCGAAGGATTTTTATTCTGCCAAAAACTTTAAATATGCACTGGAAGGTCCCCATAGGCTAATATAACAATTCGGTAGCTTTAATTTGGCAAAGTATTGAAATCAAAGGATTTTTAAAGAGACAGTACTTCAACTATCGAATGGTCGAATATTCAAACAACTTTTACTTCGAATCGAAGTCGAAGTAAATTCGAAGTAGTAGTATCCTATTCGATGGTCGAAGTATCCAAAAAATTACTTTGAAATTCTAACTTTTTGGACTTTGAAAATTCACTCGAGCTTAGTAAATCTGCCCCTAAGTACAAGGATGCCTTGCAGCCAACACTGCTCTCTCTGAAACTTGCACAGAATTTTTAATTTGACACAAGGTGCAGAGTGCTGCCTGCACAGACTATTGCCCGTGGTGCTGATGCTTTGATCATGAGCCATAAGGGGCTCAGTTTTATGCACTTCTATACCTGGGGCAATAGTAAAAGAGGGATATCCACTGTTCCATTTAAGCTAGCAGTTAATAGGCTGGCTCCACCATGTGCTCCTGTCATAATATCCACGAGTCTCAAGACTTGAGAAAGGGCTGTTAGCCCAAAACATGTAGTGGCCCAACTCAATAAATATAATTGCAGCAAAGTTCTGCCTTCAGGCTTCCTCCATCCTCCCTTTATAATGGTTATAAGCTGTAGTAAGAGCCCCCATTGCCTTTATTTACTTTTAGCTTAATTTTCATGTTACTACACCTGAATCAGAGTTTGAGAAATATCCAATGAGAATGCACTATATAGAGTAGGTTTCTGAAATCATCAGCCTTACATTTTTCACAATTAGAAAAATCAATTCCTTCCCCACATTACACAGGTAAGACATTATTTGCAGACCAGACTGTATATTTGTACATGCTGGTGAAACAGACAGACAACACAAGGGTAAAGCGTATGCATTAATTCTCTAGAATCTCTGCTGAAACTGGAAAGGATTTTTTTTAAGCAGACACAATAGATTTGTGTTAATGATCAAGGAAGCCATAGGCTGTCTTTTCAAGCAGAACGTTATTGTTGCTGCCCTAAAGGGACTGAAAGCAGTTTTCATTTTTGAATTTCAATTATCTCTTTTATTATTAAGTGTCTAAATATCTTTCATTTTGGAACTGATTATGTGGTATATATATATATATATATATATATATATATATATATATATATATATATATATATATATATTTTTTTTTTTTTTTTTATAGAGTTTCTTTTCAATAGCCAAATGTTTACTGAAGCAGACACATTTACTTGTGCATGCGTAAGAACAATGCCAACTGTTAATGACTATACATTCTGGGGCCCATTATAACATCCATACTATTAGACCAGAACAGAGTTGCTTAGTGTAAATGATATACTGTGCAGAAAGCAGTGGGTTCAGCACAGCCTAAGTACAGAAACCTCTGAAGATTTGGAGAAAGAGCAAACCCTGACTATTTGTATATTCATATGTGAGCAAAATACAAACAAAAACTGCAAGATTCTCAATTGTTAACCCTGTAGAACAGGGTCTTTGCTCTGCACAGTGTTTATATTATGAAATCATTAAGTATCAGTGTCAAACATCTACACTAAGGGGCAAATTTACTAACCTCCGAAAATTCGTCAGCGACGGCTTCGCTCACAGCGCAACACTTTGCCAGGCGTAGATTTGCCAGGACAACGCTATTTCACTAAAATCCGAAGTTGCGTCCAGGGAGCCGAACGCTGGCAAAGTTGCGCCAGCACAAATTCGCCAGGCGTTAGGGAGTGAAGTACCGCTAGAGTCTATCTCATTTGCTAGTGAAGTTACGCCATCGGCCAAGTACCAAAATGACATCACGCTGGTGAATTTTCACCAGCTTTAGTCACTTCACCCTTTAGTAAATTTGCCCCTAAAAATGCATTATAAACCCGACACCTGATTGGGACCCTCACACCTGATCTTGACACCCAAATATGATTATTTTGCTTGAGCTGAACATACATTTTATCTATTTTACTAAATAAAAAACTTTGTAAAATCGCTTTTTTGTTATTTCTTGAGCTAAACAGGACACACTCTTCTCAGCAAGCATATACATGCGTATATACAATATAAAGAATGAAAGAAAATGTTTGGCTAATGCAAGTATATGGATTGCCAGTCATTGCTCTGCAGCTAGAGGCAGTAATGAATGTCTTGACCCACACTGAGCGCTACTGTATGTTACCCACAGACGTCTCTGGTAAGATTTTATCTTTGGATGCTGTAACAGAGATGTCACATACATAGCACTGGATATGACGTTTTTCCTTGTGTGGTTAATGATAAAAATGCCATTGAATAAGCAGATACTTACTGTACCTTACTATTCATGCTTGCACTGCCCAGGAACATTTGGAGACCCTTATTCAGATACAGACTGGTTTGGAGATTTGTCTCTGGTTCTGGTTCTCTCAGTAGAAGTTGGAAAGCATCATTTCTGATAAACTACAGCTGAATTTAATGACCACTTACCTGAGATACTGGCCACTGCTTGCATTGAGAGAGTTCTAGTTACAGGCTTCTGCCATTGAATTTGCTTTTATTATCATTTAAAGGAAAAGGTCTGTGGTGGAAACATTCCCATTGCAGGTATTCCTGTTTTTCATGCAGCAACATAAGTTTTGCTTCTAATGAAGAATATATGCATTTGATCATGAAGATAGGTTTTCCATTGTGATGCATTTTACTGCTGCTATGCTCTGGATTGGAACATGTTGCCACTGTACTTTACCAGCTCAGTATGTTAAATGTGTATATACAGTATGACATTTACTAAATTTATGCAGACTATCACTGTTGATTAAATAAACCGTCCCACACAGTATGCACCATATTAATTATATTTAAAGACGCAAAACACCTCTACATGTCTATAGGAGTCTAGTTTGAGCCTTTGGGTTTAGATTTGAAACAAGCCTTTCAGGTTTAGACCATTAAACAAACTACAGATATGGGACCTGTCATCTAGAATGCTGGGGACCTTGGGTGTTTACAGATAATGGATCTTTCCGTAATTTGGGTCTTCGTTCCTTAACTCTGCTAGGAAATCATGTAAAACATTAAATAAACCCAATAGGCTGGTTTGTCTTCCAATAAAGATTAATTATACCTTAGTTTGAGTAATTACAAGGTCCTCTTTTATTATTACAGAGAAAAAGGAAATCCTTTTTTAAAAAAATTGGATTATTTGGATAAAATGAAGTCTGTGGGAGAAGGCCTTTTTGTATTTTAAAGCTTTTTGGATAATGGGGTTCCAGATAACAGGTCCCATACCTGTATATGCAACATTACAGTTGTTATTCTGTATACATTAAGGTTAATTTATCAGATCAGTTAAATTCAGGGATGCCACTAAAGAAATGCATGTTGCAGGGCTGCAACGATTGCAGTTTAAATTAAATCAGTTCAGCTCTTCTAGTTGGATTTTATCAAATTTTTCACAAAATTTTCAAGTGGCCTTGTAACTGTAAAAAGGTATGGGACCTGTTGACTAAAATACTCAGGACCTGGGGTTTTCCAGATAACGGATCTTTCTGTAATTTGGATCTTTATTCCTTAAGTCTACTAGATGATCATGTAACTCATGGCCATTTCGTAATTCTGAGCTTTCTGGATAATGGGTTTCCAGATAATGTATTCTATACCTGTATACATACAACTATGGTTTCTACTGTACCTTTAGGGTTAAAACCATTCACTATGTATAAATGTGCTACGTATATCACTGGGACTAATGCTGCCCCTCTGTGTTTAAGGGCACTTATATATACACAGCTGTTTTTTCTGCATTTAATGTGAATTTAATCGCAGGTTTGAGTGGCAAAAAAATTAATTCCATTATATTTTGCCAGTCTGTACTCAGGAGCTTTGGCGTTTTACTCCATTTGCTTTGTATTGCGTTTGTTTAGACGCAGCATTTTTCAGCTATCATCAGAACAGAGGGTTGTTTTTGGAATGTAAAAAAAAACACATTTAGTTGCATTTAAAAAAAAACAATTTTAAATGCAACACATAATTTTTTTGTGCTCAGCATGCATTTAAAAAACAGAAAAAAATGCCTGTGTGTAAGAGCCCTAAGGGCTCTTACACATGGCAATTTTCTCCTATGCTCCCATTTGTTGTGCTTTCTTCCGTTTAGCCGCAGGGGAGCACAAGAGTAGACGCACTCAATTATTGTGAAGGGGGCTGTACTTACACAGACACATGTATGCGCCGAACGCAGGTGAAATGCAACATGCTGCTTCCCACCTGCGTTTGGCGCTTACATGCGCCTGTGTGAGTACAGCCCCCTTCACAATAATTGAGTGTGTCTACTCTACTAGCGCATGAGTGTGTAAGAGCCCTAAGGCTGAATCTGCATTTAACGCAGCTGTTCATGCCAGTGATATTTGGCAATAACCAGGAGGTGGATACTGAAGACTTTTGTGATTCTGTTATACTTTATACAGAACCCGTTATACAAAAAGATCCAAAACATTTAAAGGCATTCATATTTGAGTTCAATTGCGCAAATAATTCTTATTCTTGCAATATTAATAGAAGAGTATAACTTCATTTCTGCCTGCCTGTCTGGCCATGCAAGCGTCACCTTCTCTTTGTTTAGATGTCCCTTGCCTGTCCTTTTGAGAGCCTTGTGAAGAGAAATCTAAAGGGAACCAAGGGTCCTCCCTTGGTGACAGGGAAATGCTATAGAAAAGATAGCATGCTTTTCCCACTTTTATTCCATGCCTTCAGGTTTGGGTCACCAAGTGTGACAGTGGTTACATTTTCCCCATACAGAATCAACTGATTAGATTGTGGAGTAATATGATACATCTTAGACAACAATACTGGTATCCAATAACTATAAAGAATACACTGAGACTGGATTTCCTTTTGAATGAGTGAAGAAGGCCTGCCACCGCTTTATTGATTTATATTTATTAAACCAGATAACTTGTCCTTTTTTTTTTCTAACAATACACCTGTGTGGGCCCTGTTGTTAAAATACTTGGAGGAGCACCCACTTTATTTATAGGGCTATCGGGTGGCTTAGTCATTTAATTAGTGCACTCTTTGGTGATAATTGGTACATATATTTCTGTGTAGGTCTTCACATAATTTTAAGTTAAAAAAAACCTCTTTTCTAGACAAGACTCAGGCATGCCATTGATCCCAGACAGCTAGTGCATGGAATTATTGGACAAGGTAGAATGTGATTAATAAAGGGGATATTCAACTTTATTGCAGTTTTGAAAAATAAATATATATAATCATTTAAATTATATTTGCAAATTGGTTTAATTTAATAAAAAATGGATAATTTTCAAAATATCTAACAAAAAAGATAGTGCTGCATAAATCCTTAGGTCTCTGCCCATGCCAGGGGGATCACAACACCCTGACTGCGTGAGGTCCTGTCTAAGTCGGAATGATGTGACCAGCGGATTGAAGGAAGTGCAGCCATTGATCGATATTGCACATACACTATTCAATTGTATTTTCATGATCTGGTTGGATGATTTGATTCAGTTCCCTTCACACCCTGTTTTAAGAGGCACAGAAAGAGCTTGGGTGAACACCGAACACTGGAAATAATGCCAATCTAGCTTTAGCATAATTGTTTCTGATTTGTGACAACATGACCATACACTTGGGTTAATTTTGATAAATTGTTCATAGATGCATCAGGTGCAATGCCCCCTTTCGTCTGCAACAACACTGGAATTCAGAAAAAAAACATGACAATTGTGCTCAAAATTGCCCTTTGCACACTGCACATGCAGACGTAAATAACCCAGTATAGGAGTAATTTACAACCACAAGTGCAGTTGCACTCCCACAATCAAACTTCAGCACACTTGCATCTGATTTGGGACAAAATACACAATCAGTTGCCAGTGGGAATTTCTGGGGGGAAAAATTCTGCTTTGTGAAAAAAAAATGAATTCAAAATTGCACTTGCAGATTAAATTACTCCTTATGTCTTTTAAATTCCATTATTTCTAGCTCAAGAATGGTTGGTTGTCTTCATACTGAAATAATAACTATACATGTAAAACAGGGGAGAATGTAATAAAAATTGCAAGCAGCGTGTAAAATTGCCCTTTTGTGAATGCTTAGCTCTGCTCGCCATGTAAAATCATTTGTAGGCAAATATTACATCACTCATTATCACTAAGCAAAGGTTAGTGTTAACGCCTGCTCTAGAGTTTTGTTATATAATTTAGAGAAAAAAAAATGCTTTGCGATTGCAAAATTCTATTACATACACTATGCATGTTGCAAAAGGCATTTGTTCGCAAACTTTGCAAGGTAGTCGTTGAGGCATGAAATCAGATAAAAAGAACACAAACAGCATAAGAATGAATCACAAACAGTTGCAAGGGTGCTTTGCAAGCTTATTTTGCTCTAATGAAACACATTACATTTCCCCAAAAGTGTCTTAAGTATGAGTTTAATAATATGAAATGCTCAACACCAAAATAACATAGTACGGAAGAAGATTTGCAGTATATAGTATATGTTGTATATGTAAGCAAACTCAAGCTTTTTTTTGGTTGTTTAGTTAGTAAAATCTTATATGAAGATTTAGGAGGTTATTTACCAAATCCGATTTTGTTTCTGATAGTAAAAAAAGTAAAAAAAAGTCAGACCAAACTAGAATCCAAGATTTGACCTTATTTATCATTGAAAAAACTCTATAAAATTAGTTTGGAAATAAACTCAAAGAAATCACTCGGAACCCCTGATTTTTTCGGATTTTTGGCCGAAACTCAGCGCAGACCATGATATTTTCAAATTTGAAATGGGACCTTTGCTATTGACTACAGGACCCCGACAGCTTCAAATTCAAACTTTTAGCAGCCTTGGGGTATAATAAATAATAAATAAATAATCCCGAAAAAATTTAATTTAAATTGAGTACTGTTCCACCTTATTGGGGTTTTATTAATGAATTTACCTATATTAGACAATATTTGGGACTTGTTTGCATAACGTTTGTGATGGACTTTCCACACGATTGTGCATATTTTCAATATTGTGTGTCTAAGTGGTTTGGCAGAAGCATTGATTTGTTTGAAGGGTATGAGATCTCTACCTAGAACTCTGTAGCCTCCCAAGGTTTGCAAATGAGAAGTATTGTCTTTTTGAAGCTGATAATTCTCAAAAACCTTATCTTACATATTTGCATTTTTTATTATGCAACTGCTGTCTTAAAAAAAATGTCTTGTACAATTTCTGATCTATATAGATTCGTTTTTAGCCAGTACCTTGTCACACTTACTGTATCTCCATTCTTGTAGCATTTTTTCTTCCCATGCCCCTTCTCATTGTCTTCTGATATTATATGAGAGCTTTTTTTCTGATTAATGTGAGATCTTTCTTGAGAATGTCATAACCTAAGTAGCTCAGGTATTTATGCCTTTGTTTCTTTATTAATTTAGCATTCTATATAAAGAATTCCCTAATCATGTCCTTGTTTATTGTTTTTTCGGTAAATATTTTCTTTAAAATATTTTATTAAATTTTTTCACAAACAAAGCATAATAAAAAAATAAAAAAAACAAGAAAAAAGGAAATTACAGGAAAAGAGTAGCATTCGCAATATTTCCTATACATAACAAAACACATCTAAATGATAATAAACACAAAAAAAAAATAATAATCCCTTTGGCAATGTTTTGTTTTATGTTTAACAACCTTTATCTTTTTAGCAATGGTCCTAATTATTCAGTTCTCATAGTTCCAGTGTACTTCTTTAAATACGTAATGCTAAGTTGAGTGTTATATCTTTTTCATATATTAACCATGGAGGCCAAGTTTTTTCATAAGTTTCCATATCATTTAGTAATATATGACCCAGTTTCTCGTTAGCTGCTATCTGAATTATTCTGGTTTTGAGAGATGCTATAGGTATATCTGTCTTTTTCCAGTTGCTGGAGACATTTATCCTAGCTGCCATAAGAATATGTTGACACAATCTATATGTTATTTTAGGCATCTTTTTTTATCTCATTCCTAACAGCATAACAAAGGGATCCTTAATAAATCTAGAACCTATCACTTTTGATATCAGGTGGGCTACCTTATCCCAATATTTAGATACAACCTTACATTCCCACCATGTGTGGGCCATGGTTCCCCTTTCAGTACATCCCCGAAAACATCTCGGGTTGCATGAGGGATAAATTCTATGCAATCTGGCTGGAACCAAGTACGCTCTATGTAGCAATTTTACCAATGTCTCCATGACAGTTGTACAGTTACTTCCCTTATTCGCCATTAAGTTGCAATTTGACCATTGTTGGGTTGAAAGTTTTTTCGGTAAATATTTTATGGTTACTGGTCGATCCTGGTAAGACAGATTTGAGGGCACAATTATGAAATTGTATCTTTCTTGTCATCAATAGTTGCACCTCTATTTCTTGTTAGCACCAGTTTCGTGCTTGTAAGTGGCACTCCTTTAGTAAATAATTATTAATGTACATAAAATGTGTTTTTTTCTGTAACTGGCTTTTTAATACTATAGGACTAAATTATAACATTTTCAAGCACCGATTTACCACCAAACTTCTTAGAAATATTTCTGGTCATTAAAGGGGTTGTTCACCTTTGAGTTAACGTTTGGTATTATGTAGAGAATAATATTCTGAGATGATTTGCAATTGGCTTTCACTTATAATTTGTGGTTTTTGAGTTATTTAGCTTTTTATTCAGCAGGTCTCTAGTGTGCAATTCCAGATATGTGGTTGCTAGGGTTCAAATTGCCCTAGCAACCATGCATTTAATTGAATGAGACACTAGAATATGAATCAGAGTAGGCCTGAATAGTAAGATTAGTAGTAAAAAGCAGCAATAATGGAAAATGTGTAGCCTTACAAAGCATTTGTTTTTATATGGGGTCAGTGACCCCCATTTGAAAGCTGGAGAGAGTAAGAAGATGAAGGCAAATAATAAAAAAACTATAAAAAGACCAATTGAAAAGTTGTTTTGAACTGGCCATTCTTTAACATACTAAAAATCAACTTAAGTGTGAACCAACCCTATAAATCAAATAGTTTGTGATTTGTGACCTAAAATGCATTTAATTATATCACCTGTGGTAGAGTGACTAGGAAAAGGTGGAAAAAGGTCACTCTTTAATTTCTCCCCAGGTACTGAGATAGGCTCCAGGAAGGGAGTTATGAAACAGAGAATCAGCGCTCTGTTTAAAGACTTTAGTAGCCAGGGACTCCATTCCGCAGATCCAGTCCAGAGATTGGAGTTCACCTTCCACAGGAAAGCTGTCCTGTGGAAAGGCTATTTAAAGTTAATTAGAATGGGGTGAGTACAGGGGTGAGCCAAACTATTTGGTTGTGCTGGTTGTCCACAAAGGGCCCAGTCTAGTCAGGGACTGCTTCAAAGTGTGAAGGTAGTGCCCAGTGGGCTAGGTTTTATTTTTATGATTTGTTTTGTATCCTGAAAATGGTCACCCCCGTGTATGTGGATTATTGACTGTTTGTGCAAAGTGGGAAAATAAACCTGTGTTTTCCTTGAAGCTGTGTGTCCCTTTTTCCTATGCTGCCTGCTCACCATTGACTAATTTCCCCTAAAAGTTACTAGTTCAAGCCGCCAGCTTGCCACACACCCTATAATGTGCATTAATCCAAGTGTGCATCTCTACCAGCAAGTAAGGAAACATTCAGGCCACAAACGCCCGACCCAGGGCAGCATATGAGGGGCGGCATGCCGCCCAGCCATTTTTTCAGGAGCACTCCCCAGTGCTCCGGCTCATTCTCTGCATAACTATACACTGAACGCAATACCAAACCGTCACCCTGGAATCACTTCGCGCCACACTTCTTCCTGTTCCCCCACCGCAGCCACTTTATTAGTGACTTCGCTTCGCTCCTCTTCAATCGAAAGTGAGTCACTGAATGATGGTGATGGAGCAATGCAGGCAGGGGGATGGAAGGAGTTTGGTGGGGACACAATAGCTTTATATTGCTGGATTCCCACAAAGAGGAAGAAGTTTGGAGTCGGTAAGTGGCAGTTGATAGGACCATGCAGATTAGGGCCATGGCCTAGGGGTGGCTGGCAAGGAAACATTTACTGTACTCATTACATTCACTAAGATGCTATTTGGCCTACATGGGGCCGCTGCTATGTTCAAAAGGCTTATGAATAAGGTGAAGCGCTCTCACTCATGGAGGTGATGCTGCAGCCTATTTGGATGATGTAAGTAGTAATTTATAGCAAAACCTGGCAAGGTCATCTGGACCACTTTGGGGTGTCTTGCACTTCCTAAGACTAGCTGGCTTGACAGCAAATCCCAAGAAATGTGTATTGGGTAAATCTGAAACCAAGCACAGTACCTAGGATACAGTATGTAGTGGGAAATGGCCAGGTTAGGCCTGTAGAGGATTAAGTAGCAGCACTCAGACAGACCCCAGAACCTAAGACAAAAACTGAGGTAAGGCCTTCTTTGGGGTTCGCTGGCTACTACCGCTGTTTTATTCCCATCTACTCTACAATTACATGTCCACTCACAGGCTTAAAAAATGCCCCTACAGAACTTGTATGGTCACATGAGTGTCAGAAGGCTTTTGATCATATAAATATTTTTACCTGTTTGCTGCCGGCTGGAAATAAAAGCCATTTTTCAGAGACTTTTGCTGTCCTGATGCTTACTCTGTGGGAACCTGTCATAGTGCCCCTTAGGGCTGTGGTATTCAGTGTAGGCTGTGCTTTGCACCTAGAACTGAATCTGGTGCAGGGTACAATGGCCAGCAATGTGCCTCTCAATGCATGTCTCCTATGAATAGTGCAGCAAATAAGAAACCGTTAAGTATTCATTTGCACTTTATTCAAGGAGCACAAAGAGCTGCACCATCAAGCACAAACCACATGCACCCATTTATTTTACTTTGTACCCTGCACATTAATGCCTCATATTGTGTTGATAACTGTGCCTAACCATCATCATACCCATAATATCCTCACTTCCCTTCTATGAAATGGCTGCAGTTAAGATACAGATAATTGTATGCATATGTTGAAATCTTTGTTCCTTAAAGGATACCCCCTTGGTACCTTGTACCATACGAACAATAAATTGTTCATTAGCCAAATCTTTTTCTTTTCTATAAAGAATATTTTTTAATGTGTCTTATTAATTTATTTAATTACCTTTAACTGATAACCGTTTGTGTTTACATAATCATAATTCAGTTTCTACATATTAACTTTTTTTATTCATTAATTTCCTTTTTAATTCATATTATTAGTCTTTCCAATCAGTGTCGGACTGGAAAGCCATGGGCCCACCAGAATACCTTAGGCTTACTGCCCACTTTCCAAACTACTATACCTCCTCTCCTTACTCAACCTCTTTATTCTCCTAGTATCTTTTCTCTACATACTATACTATATTCTTCCATTATCAAGCCTCTTTGATATCATAAAGAAATAGGAAATTACCATATAATAGGCCAAATGGTTAGAAGCAAGAGGCCCACTGACCCCGGGGGCCACCAGGAGTTTTCTTGGTATCCCGGTGGGCCAGTCCGACACTGTTTCCAATAGTTGGGTAACATAGCCAAGCTTTTTTATAACTAATATTTTTATTTATATTGTTTTTGTGATGATGTTTAGCCCAGCTGTTGTCTTCTTATAAAAGACATACTGTTTGAGAAACTGGGAGGACACACCAAGTAATCACATATTAGATGTGGGTGCATAGTACTAATAACTTTAATGGGAAAAGGATGATTAGAGAGGTAGTTGCGATTAAACATCCAGATGCCAAAGCTCTCGGTGAAATCCGCATACAGTATGTGCACTTACAGTACTGTTAAATATGTAAAATGCAATCATTTTAAAATTTACTTTTTTTAATGTTAACATATTTAGGTACTACTATACTAACCGATTTGTTAAATGCTGTTAAATTTCCCTCACATGTCAAGATGGATAAAATTACTTATTTAGACTGAAATTGTCAATATGCCTCACAGCACAAATTACACTAAAATAACATTAATTCATTTGTACTGAAAAGAAATGTCATCCTGAGCATGGTTTAAAATATATTTCTTTCTCACACTGTTAATGGTCATTAGAAGCAATTCCAGCACTTTATGTATACTTCATAATACGAAGCTAACAGCAGTAGAGAACCAGATATATAGTAACTATTTATTTTACAAAAAACTGTTTTAACCTCCAAGCGCATAATTTCAACTATTTTAAAGGAGGATCTCTACCCAATGAGCAACAAATGATGACATTTTCCATATAGCCTTTTCTATTCTCTGCACAGTTAGTACTGTTGAAACGAAGGGTAGGACTGCACAAACGATTTTATCGTGATCCGATGTGCTGCAACAAAACGCATGAGCGCAGCATCTGCATCCGACAGTCGTGCCGCGCCTGATCAACGCTGCGACACCATGCGACAATTCTATGTCTTACCTTATTTTTGTCGGAACGTGACAAAATCATTCATGGAATCCTACCCTAAAGTCAGGTCTGCGCCAGCAAAGACTCCAATTATCTCTAATTATCACACCTGAAACAATATATCAAAAACATTTCTTCTCTTAAACTGATTGAAATAAACAGGTAAAAAGATAAGAGATAAGTCAATAACTAACTTTCAAGAAAATATGGGCCAGAAACAGTTTTTTTTCTGAGTACTTTTGCAATTTACATCGATTTTATAAATGTAGTGGTTTTTGAAAAATCTTTAGACTGCTCATACCAGACTTTTGGCATAAATGCGAGTCTGTAACCAAAGGGTGAACTGAATCCAGGAAGTGTATATTCAGTTAGGGTCAATGACATTCTGCATTCAAAGTAATTGAGCTGCAAACAGAATATTAGCAGTCAATGGTGCATATTTCTTATACTGTGTAATATTTATACAGTGTAAAAAATGGCATACAATTTTTACATATTTTTTCTTAGAGTGGTAAACACTAGGTCAGCATTACTGAATATTTCTTCAACTAAAAGAGTACAAGAGCAGTTGGATGCAGTAAATAAGCAAATAAGATAGAGCAAAATCACAGAAATAAAATATTTACAAAAAAAAATGTCTTCTCAAGTAGATTTCCAGTTTGTGCTCAGACTCATAGGTTATAAGCTCCAGTGTACCATTTGTAAATATTTGCTAATAATGAACGATAGATGAAGTATCATTAGGTTTATCAACTTACTTCTTGTTTTTTGTATTTACGTGTTGGTTGGTAGGTTCCTGTGACATGACACCTAATAAAAATGCATCCACCTCATTTATAAAAGCTGGAGACTAGACTAGCTATTAATACTGTTGGATAGAATTTGTTTTATCATTAGTTCCAAGGCAATAAAAAGAGTAAAATGCTATGTTTGCATGGAACTTCACAAAGATTAACCACTGTCTTCAAAAAATCTAAAATGAGCTTTGGCTCATAAAAATTATATGCATAGATGTGTGCTAGTAATGTGCAATATAATAATCGTCAGTTCTTTCTTAAATATGCAGAGTACACCAGCACACTCTAGTGTTTCAAAAATATAATGCACGATAAGCTGGATAATCTTTTATACTATGGTTGCACAAAAACAAATCATCTGCTAGCTTCAGAAATCAACCAATTCAGTGAACTATAGAAATTAAGAACTTCGGTATTATTTTGAAATGCATTGTCCTGAGAATATTTGTTGTTATGTGTAAGTAGAAAGAGAATTGCAGTAAGAGCATGTGGGACAAATATATCCGGATTTTTTTTTCATTGTTGTGCATTTTTCATTGTTTCTTTTTGAGCATCTCTATCATGCATATGCATTCTCTTAACACATTTAGGCTTCATACACATCCATGTTTTTACATGTGCATGATTTAATTGGTGAACTGACTTGGGGTTCATGAAGATTATATTGCATCCAAAAGGATACAACCAGGCTCCATCTCCTACGGGTATGGGACCTGTTATCCAGAAAGCTCAGAACCTGGATCTTTATGTAATTTGGATCTTCTTACCTTAAGTGTACTAGAAAATCACTTAAACATTACATAACCCAATAGGCTGGTTTTGCTTCCAATGAGGATTAATTATATCTTAGTTGGGATCAGGTACAAGGTACTGTTTTATTATTACAGAGAAAAAGTAAATCTTTTTTAAAAATTTGTATTATTTGGATAAAATGGAGTCTATGGGAGACGGCCTTTTCGTAATTTCTGGATAATGGGTTTCCGGATAGCGGATCCCATACCTGTACTAAAAATCTTGCTCAAAATGGCATGTTGCACTAGTGCATGTAGGATATGATTACTTATTAAACCTTATTCAACCAACCATATCATAATAACAAATGAAACCACAGATTTGCATGTGAATTAAAAAAAAAAACTTTCCTGGACCCCTAATGTGCTGACTCAGTTTCTACAGAAAAATGTCAGTCTTCAACATCATTGTATAATGAGCTGCAGATTTGATTGTCATTCCAGCAGTAATTAGCAAAGCAAGATTGGTAAACAAGCTTCCCCTTCATATGCTCCAGAACAAGCTGTGTCACGGTCTGTCACATCTACAAGTAATTCCTCTAGTTTTAGTTAGAACACACCATCTAACTACCATCTAAAATAGAAGAATGTGACACAGAATAGAAGAATAAATACATGTCCATTGAATTAGGGCACACAATGAAAAATATAATACGCTGCATTGCAAACCATGCCATTATAAATGAACCACAATGCAACCAACTCCTAAAACATGGGAGTAAATATTTTATCAATACAAGAAGCCGTCCAACAGCAGTCAGAATGTATATAACAAAATCTACAATTATAATCAAATTGTATTGTTGCAAAACCTGTGTCTTCATAAATGCTTTATGTTCATTTCTGCAGTGTTAACCTTTACAAATGTAACACTCAAAATATCTCCAGTGTTGGTTCCATCCTCGAGGGTCCTGCTTCCAATAAATACATGTGCCACTGATAAACTGACAAGTACAGGAGATTTTTTTTTCCTTTAAAGCCAATAGAACAGGAATTGTTTTGCACTAGTTTTCACAGTTTACAACTGTAACTTGTTAGAAGTAGTCAATTGAACATAATCCAATAAATGTTAGTGAACTTCATAAGAAATCCTAAATTTAGCCTTGCTTTCTGGAAAACATTGATGTAATCTTTTTATTAGGAACTATATGTTTTGAGTCCAGTTTTCTCAACAGGCAACTGAGTCACGTCATACTGTAAATGTTGAATGTTATGTGGTTTAGGCGAAGGAGCAAGACTTTTGAAGACTCCAAAGACAGTACGCTTTTAATAATTCTAGAAGTTCATTAACCTTTTCAATCCTTGTTCATGCTGATTCTGAGAAAAAACAAACAAAACATATGTAAGGATCAAAAACCATATCTAATTGCATGAATCACTACAGCATTTATATAAGGACAACTAGAAATGCTGTAGGCAGCTACAACCTTTTCTAAGACAAAAGGTCCCATCTCCTAAACTGCTGTAGATTGAGAGAACCAGAGCCCCAAATCATCCTGTGGGCAATTGTTAACTGGGAACTTAGCTATACACCTAGTACATGAATGTAGAACACCACCTACTGCACATTCAGACTCCCAAATATAGCCTTGTTATCCCTTCATCTAGAAAGAAAGCAACTTCAATAACAGAATGTTATTAATGCATATTTTTTTAGAGAAGACTACCCTCACTCTGCTTAACTACCAAATGCAATGCCACATGCAGTACTACATCTCTCACCCACTTCATTCTGATCATGCCCACTCCCATACCTTGTGTCTTATGCTCTTCCCTTTAGATTGTAAGCTCTTTTGCACAGGGCCTTCCTCATCTTTTGTACCATATTGGTTGTGATGTATGTAACTCCAAATACCCGAAATTCCCTGAAATCCGAAAAATTTGTGATTATTTGTGTTATAATAAGCTTTTAAAAAAATCACTAATTTTTAAACCCCGAGGGCTAAAAAGCCCGAATATAAAAACACGGCATCTCAAACCTGTCGAGGTTGCATAAAAGTCAATGGGAACAGTCCCATTGATTTTTGGTTGTGTCAGAGGTTTTGGACAATGTTTTCTGAGCTTTCGGGGGAAAATTCACTAAAAAATCATGAAAATCTGAGCTTTTCCCGCAAAGGTGATTTCCGATAAAATGTAATAATAAATAAGCATGCATTGAACCTTAACAGGGGAATGTAATAAAAGTCGCAAAGAGCAAAACAATTCGCACCAATAAGACTAAAAATCCACATCTTGCAATGTAATATTGTTCCTTAAACTGTTACTGCATTGCGAATTTTAATTGCACACTCATAAGAAGTGCTTGAATTTGTCGTAATCTTTTGGAGCAAACATAACGACTTTTTCAGTAAGAAGTTTTATTACATTGACTGCGCATTGGCGCAAACTATAAAATTCGCAAACGGTCTTCCACTGTCGGAAGTGGTCGCAAAACAGTTTCCGGGCTCGCAAAAGCTATATTAAATTCGCACAAAGCAAAATTTGTTCGCGCAAAGGCATAACTTTTCGCATTGCGAATAGTTTTTCCGTTAGCGATTTTTATTACATTCCCCCGTACATGTTCAATGTATGTAATTCATGTGATTTAGTTGTAGAAACTAGGGATGGGCGAATTTGACCCGTTTAGTTGTGCCAAAAATTCGGCGCTGGCGAAATGACGCCGACGGCCATTAAAGTCTATGGGCGTCAAAAAAATCTGACGCGCGGCGAATTTTTTTTGACGCGCGGCTTTTTATTTTGACGCACAGCACCAAACAAGTCTATGGGCGTCATTTTTTCGGCGAAACAAGGCGAAAAAATTCGCCAATCCCTAGTAGAAACACATTTACTTTACAGCGCTGCGAAATATGTTGGCGCTATATAAATACATGTTAATAATAATAATAATAATACAAAAATAAAACAAAATACCAAGGGCATTTTTTAGTGGAACTACCTTAAAGCACAAACTGTTTCAATGTCATATATATATTCATAATGAGTGCAGAGGACCTCTTGTCTTTTTATGAATGTTGTGGTCACAGCCTCATTGCACCCCCGCCTAATGGTTTAAAATGTAGTGGTGAGCACAACTTTCCCCTTTTTGTTACAGTTTATACAGGAGCAGTGACCAGCTCCATGTTGTAGCTCCCACCCTTCCAACTATAGTCAGGTGATCCTAATGTTGGTCAATAAAAAAAGGCAATGATTTGGGAGTTTTAACCTTGAAAGCAAACAAGTTGCAGTTGTTAAACTTAGTCCCTGTGTTAAATGTATAATTATGCAGGGAATTGTTCATGAATCAGATGGAAGTGAGTATAGGTCAGACCTTCTGTACCACTGCTGAATATGATTCAACTGTAATATTAGACAAAAATCAAACTTTCACTGTGTTTCCCTCCAAAGCATGCGGCCCTGTCAGAGATATAGTTAATCATCAATGTTCAGATAAATAAGCAATCTACACTTTTAAATATTATATAGGAAATCAGTTATTATACTATATTTTGTATCCTTTGTGTCATGTCTTCCCCAGGGAGATGACGTGAAGTACCAGGAAGTTTGAAGCCTAAAGACTTGGTAACCCGGGGTGTTGTAGAAAAGTTTTTGATGCACTCACACACTCTGGCCCTCCAGAGATAATGACACTTTGATGCACAGTGATGGAGTAACGGCAACCTCAATTCCAATGTGGTACAAGAAATCACTGGAACACAAGGTAATGCTAGCAGGATAAGTCCTGGCTTAGAATTTATTGCAGCATGCACCGTTTCAGGGTAAACCCTTATGTCAAGCATACATAGACATAATTCACAAAGCAATTTAAAGGAGCAAGTGACGTCACATAGAAGAATGGGTGTGACAGCAATTAACTGTGGAAGTGATTAAGTGCTTGAACACGTGCAATCGGGCAATAGAAAATAAATAAATAAATAAATGCCAAAAGAATCCAAATATATATATATATATAAAGTTCATAGTCTCATTATATAACAAAAAAGGGCCATCCACATATTAAAAGCAATGTTCGAATGGAAAAGACCTATGAAAAAGTCCTTTAGAAAAATTGTCCTTATTTGGTGTTTCACAGCCTTTAGTGTCAGCAAGTGTCCATAAAAACGAGAAAGACATCCAGGAAAAGTGATACCATGTGTCACAATAAATGTAGACAAATTTCTAATTACATTACAAAGACACAAAAATGTAGCAAGTACAAAAGTAAGTATCAATCTTATCAGCAAAAAATATTAAAGTTGCTATCTTGCCCTATATTGAGAAAGGAAATCTGGCCCTGAGGCAATTCCAGCCAAATGCTTATCTAGAAAGGGGAAATACAATTAACACTGGTTACAAAAAGCAAATCATATTAAATTCTTCATTTAACCCTTTCGGGTGCTGCGACTTCAAGAACCAGATCCAGAAACAATCCCTCTTTAATAAAGTTTTCTTTCTATCAGTGCCTGCTTTAAACAAAACATTTTCTAGTATCTGCTATCTAAGTTGGTATACTTTATGTCCGCGCACAAAGAAATGTTTTGTCAATAAGGATTCAACCTTCAGTTTGTCAGTTTTTTTTATCAGCTTTTTTAACACGTGACTGTGGGGCAGGAGTTAAAGAAAAGTAAGTCTGAATATTGGATTTATGCTCATTGGGGCTGATTTATCAACACTGGGCAAATTTGCCCATGGGCAGTTACCTATAGCAACCAATCAGCGATTATCTTTTGAAAGCCAGCTGCAAAAGAACAATGAATGCAGCAATCTGATTAGTTGCCATGGGTTACTGCCCATGGGCAAATTTGCCCAGTGTTGATAAATGACCCCCACTGAGCCTTATTTTCATTGTTCTGCTGGTCTGACCAACGTACACCAAATCACATGGACACTTGATACAGTATACTACCTCCTTTGTGTCACATCAAAAAAACCATGAAGGTTATGTTTAATACTTCTCTTATCTAATATCTACTATGTTCTCCAAACCACAACAGCTGTTTGCCACATTTAACTCACTCCTATGCCCCCCTCCACCTCCTCCACCTATTAATGTTACCGCCCAAGACCTTGCTCATTTCTTTAATAAAAAAATCGATCTCATTAGGCTGAGCATACCGTCCGACAACAATCTCAGACCAACGTGCAGTCCACTCACATCTACTTTGCACTCCTTCACCCCTGCAACTCTAGATAAAGTTAGCAAACTTCTAGCCAGCTCAAAACCCACAACCTGCTCCCTTGACCCCATACCCTCTCGCCTTCTCCACCCAATCTCTGATACACTCTCTCCTGCACTTACCCACCTATTCAATCTTTCACTCTCTACTGGTACCTTTCCATCATTATACAAACAAGCACTAATCACTCCTATCCTCAAAAAACCTTCCCTTGATCCCAGCTCTCCCACTAACTATCGACCGGTCTCCCTTCTTCCATTCGCATCCAAATTACTAGAAAGGCTTGTTTACAAACGCCTGATCGAGCATCTCACTCACAACTCCCTTCTCGACCCATTGCAATCTGGCTTCCGCCCATCACACTCGACTGAAACTGCACTCACCAAAGTAACCAATGATCTTCTATTGGAAAAGTCTAAAGGTCATTATTCCATTCTAATCCTTCTAGATCTCTCTGCAGCCTTTGACACAGTTGACCACACACTCCTCCTTGACATTCTACACTCTTTCATGGTTTACATCTTATCTGTCTTACCGTTCCTTTAAAGTTTCCTTCTCTAACTCTACTTCTACTACTTTCCCACTCTCTGTTGGAGTTCCTCAAGGCTCTGTTCTTGGCCCCCTGCTGTTCTCGCTCTACACAACTTCACTGGGAAAACTCATTCAGTCATTTGGACTTCAGTATCACCTTTATGCTGATGACACCCAACTCTACTTGTCTACTCCTGATCTTTCTAATTCTGTCCTTTCCCAAGTCACAGACTGTCTCTCTGCTGTCTCCTCCTGGATGTCACAGCGCCACCTGAAACTGAACCTTTCTAAAACAGAACTCATTATATTTCCTCCTAGATCTTCCCCTGTCCCCCAGATATCACTCACTGTAAACAACACCACCTTTCATTCCACCACACAGGTACGCTGCCTAGGAGTCATCTTAGACTCTCATCTGTCTTTTTCACCACACATTCAAACACTTGCAAAATCTTGCCGTATTCAACTTCGCAACATTGCTCGAATACGACCCTATCTCAGTTCAGAATCAACTAAAACACTGATTCAGTCTCTCATCATCTCCCGCCTTGATTACTGCAACTTACTCCTCACAGGTATTCCAACAAGTCACCTTTCACAACTCCAATCTGTTCTAAACGCGGCCGCTAGACTAATTCATCTAGCTCGCCGCTCAACATCAGCTGCTCCCATATGCATGTCCCTTCACTGGCTCCCAATCTCTTCTAGAATCAAATTTAAATTACTTACACTCACTTTCAAGGCCCTTAATAATGAAACCCCTCCCTACATTTCATCTCTAATCTCCAAATACACTCCTTCATGAAACCTACGCTCTGCTTCTGATATTCGCCTCACTTCTCCTCTGATCACTTCTGCCCATTCTCGTCTACAAGACTTCTCTCGGGCTTCTGCTTTTCTCTGGAACTCTCTGCCACAAGCTGTCAGACTTTCTCCTTCCTTCCAAACTTTCAAGCGCTCCTTAAAGACCCATCTGTTTAAAGAGGCCTATTCGATGTACCTTAATTAATCATTGCTGTATCAAAAATGACAAAGTGTTTATACAATCCTAATGTCTCAATTGTACCCTAACCTTTTAGTTTGTAAACCCTATTGTACTCTGTAATCCTTGTCTGTTATCCACCATTTATTCCCTGTTTGCTATAACTGCAGTAAAGCACTGCGTATCTTGACAGCGCTATATAAATAAATGATGATGATGATGATGATGAGTGCTCAAATGTGAATGTGTAACAAACCTGCCTGGAATGATAGCACTGCAGTGGCTACAATTCCTACAGGGTTAAGTGCTGGTGTTTTGATAAGTTCCCCTACATTCCTTCCCCTTCTGTAAGATAAAATGGGTGGTACCTTAAACAAATGACCACGTTTAGAATCTGTGCTATAAAATTTTGCAATGTCTTAAGATAAGATAAGACATTTTGATGAAACTATCAAAAGATTTTGCAAAGGGGATTCTTTGGGACCTGGCAAATTTTCACATTGATTTAGTTAATAGTGCTACTCCAGCAGAATTCTGCACTGAAATCCATTTCTCAAAAGAGCAAACAGATTTTTTTATATTCAATTTTGAAATCTGACATGGTGCTAGACATTTTGTCAATTTCCCAGCTGCCCCTGGTCATGTAAACGTAGGATGCTTCTCGAAAAGAAATTGAAGCATTTCATCTGAGAGAATCCCTGCCATTACTGCAGCATTAAGAAAGATATTCAATTCATTTATGAATTTCATTGAGGGATCCCCGCTTAATTTAATACAATGTTATGCATTACTTAACTGGCGTGGCACCTCCATGTCATAGTCAATTTTATTCATAATCACTGTTCCCCCGGCTTTGGTAATGAAGATGTCCAAATTATTTTGCAAAGAACTAAGTGCATTATGCTCAGCCTGAGATATATTTTGTCTAATATCATAATGAGTATTTTTAATTTTCTGAATAGTTGTTTACTGATATCCGCCATAACCATTACCTCAAAGGTATCGATGGCAGGAAAAACACCAGGGGCGACAAATGTGCTTTTTGTGCTAAGTTTCAATTGTTTAGTATAATTATCCCTCTGATCAACATCTTTATCAGAAAAATGTGTGAGTGCATCAAAAACTTTTCCACAAGGCTCATTACGACAATTGTATTCAGCACCTCATTCAAAGGGTTAAATGAAGAATTTAATATGACTTGCTTTTTGTAACCAGTGTTAATTTTATTTCCCCTTTCTAGATAAGCATTTGGCTGGAATTGCCTCAGGGCCAGATTTCCTTTCTCCGTATAGGGTAAGATAGCAACTTTAATATGTTTCCTTTCAGTACAATTTCTGCTGATAAGATTGATACTTACTTATGTAATGAGATTGTTACTTTTGTACTTGCTACATTTTTGTGTCTTTGTAATGTAATTAGAACTTCCTCTACATTTATTTTATTGTGACACATGGTATCGCTTTTCCTGGATGTTTTTACTCGTTTTTATGGACACTTGCTGACACTAAAGGCTGTGAAACACTTCACAAATAATACAAAAAATGTATTTTAAAGGACAATTTTTCTAAAGGACTCTTTTTATAGGTTTTTTTCCATACGAACATTGCTTTTAATATGTGGATGGCACTTTTTAGTTATATAATGTGGACTATGAACTCTCTGTGGGACATTCACTAAGATTCGTTTTTGCGCCAGCGTTCGCTTCGCCGCACTTCACCGCACTTCACCAGGCGTATTTTCGCAAGCACTACGCAAATTCACTAAAATCCGAAGTTGCGCTCAGGGAAAGCATAAGGTTGCGAAGTTGCGTTAGCGTTAATTTGCCAAGCAAAGCAAAGTTACAATAGCAATGGTTAATTTGCATACGGCGCCAAATTCAAGTTACAATGGAGGTATAAATTGAATAAATTTAAAGCAAGGGTTTCACCCTTCAAGCACTACTTGAGTGCCAGTGAATTTTTCTTCGTTTGGAATTCTGAGGGGGTGGCCGATCCCCTATTTCGCTGGGCACCAGGTACTCTAGTTCCAGGAGGGCCAGGGTGTGCGCTTGTAATTTGGACAAGCCTCAAGCAAAGGTCAGGATTGAATAATTAAATACAAATAAGAATAACAAGATGAAGCAAAGGAGTATAATATGTACTACAAGAATTCATCCCAAAATTGCACTAAGGACCTCCAATGGCACAACAGGTAAATGCATGAGTTCTGCACAGAAGTTGACACCTAGTAAGTCTTGACATCTTGTTTGTTTAATTATTGTAGAAGCCCTATTTGTCATAAAATATTGTAAAACACTTCATTACTTGCTGCTACTTTATTGATTATGATGATACTACCAGTTTCATTTTAAACCAGTTTATCTGAGCAAATCCATGCTTTCCTTCACCACTTTCTTCTTTTCTTTAATTCCCGGGGGTTTTTTTATAAACAGCTTAACAAACAAAATGTGGATAATAGGAAAACTTTGAAAGAGTCAATTCTATGTTTAAACTGCAGTGGTAAGTAGTGGCAGAGAAATGTCTTTGAGATTTATAATATGTGTTATTGTGAACTGTTTCACTTTGCTTAGTTTATCTCTGGCATCACAGATGCTGATAATGCGCTACACGACTTTCAGGAATGCTGCTGTAACTGAAAACACACTGATAAGGGCAGAAAATATGTCATTTAGGCTCACTGTTCCAGAGGGAAAGGTACATGTATGATCGCCTGCAAACATGACAAGTCAAAGGTATTACCAGAGAGGAATTTGCTATGCTATTTAATTTGACTATCCCTGTCA
This sequence comes from Xenopus laevis, assembly GCF_017654675.1. Taxonomy (NCBI): domain Eukaryota; kingdom Metazoa; phylum Chordata; class Amphibia; order Anura; family Pipidae; genus Xenopus; species Xenopus laevis. The sequence continues at coordinate 135,106,151 of NC_054373.1, forward strand.
CCTTCATTCTGTGCAGTAATAAAAACACATCAACATACTTTAATGTAAAATGTGAGCTGTTCAAATGGATTGTTTTCTTAGTACGCTTCAACTTAGACTTTTACTTTTTAAAATACTGTAACTTTGTCTATAGTGTTGTGTGTGTGTGTATATATATATATATATAATACACAAAAGCCATGAATATCCTGTAAATTATATCCTTATAAACGGTGAGTTCTGATGTCATCAGTTATAAACGGTGAGTTCTGATGTCATTTCTGTCACATGACTCATTGAAATTTGTGTATTATAATAAATAAAGTACCCCCAGTTGTAAAATATGAGGATATTAGAAGTTACCTCGGCCTCGTGTTTTTATATGGTCATGAAACTCCTCGGTAACTTATAATATCCCTATATTTTACAAAAGGGGGTACTTTATTCACTATATATACATCACAAGGCCACCGCATACGCTTGACGATAGGTTACATACCCTGGTGCTCCCAGGAATTCAAATATAAGTAATTAGATGCCGGTGCACACAAGGAATTTTTTTAAATAAATCCTTCTTTATTTTATCGACGTTTCAGTCCTCTGCTGGGACCTTTCTCATATATATATATATATATATATATATATATATATATATATATATATATATATATATATATATATATATATAACATTTTAATGACAAAACAATCCTATTTTTATTATTATATATTTTAATATAAAGTATTGTTTTTTTTTAAAACATTCTTTTCATTAATGTATAGATTTCCAATCTATGTAATATCTTGTATCTGTAACTTTCATGCCATCTTTTTATATATTGCTATAGAATGTTCAATTTTCACTTATTGGGTCCAAAGCCTTGGTAATAATCCCTGTAAATAGTTAAAAAATGTTAAAAAAAAAGGCTTTAATTCCTCATATTTTTATGCAATCTTTTTGTTCAACCCACTGAATTAAAGCTGAAAGTCTGCAGTTCAACTGCATCCGAGTTGGTGCATTTAAAATTCATTGTGGTAATGTACAGAACCAAAATTAGAAAAAATAGTTGCTGTCCAAAGATTTATGGACCTAACTGTATCTGAGTTATATGTGTTTAGCCCTCCATGTGGCCAGCACCAGTGTCTCTTTGTTTGGTTTGATTATTATAGCCATAACAATGTTTAGTTTATAGTTATTTCCCCTTAATATCAGTATAGTCCCAGTTATACCAAATTTAGCAATGTTAGCACATTGAAATGTTTTTTATAGTAGACTTTAAGTGGGTTATTTACTAAGCTCCGAATACCAGAAATTCCCCGAAAAATTTGTTATTTTTTGTGTTATAATAGGCTTTTAAAAAAATCAAAATTTTTTGGAATTTATTAAACCCCTAGGGCTAAAAACTTGTTGTTTATACAGAAAAATTACCGTGTGACAAGAAATGTTAACAACATATTCAAAAGGAAGGGAATGCTGAATATGAAGAATTTCATTATGGTTATGGAGTCTTTTTTTAACATGTTCAGAATAAAACACTAGGAGGCAGATTCAACAAAGGTCGAGGTGAAGTAGGCTGAATTCGGCCCACTTCAACCCCCAAAGAAATTCGACCTCCATTCAATTGGTCTTTTTGAATTCGAAGTTCGACCTTCGACCTTTGGTAAATCTGCCCCTATATGTTGCACAAAGGATGCCTTTACCTATTTTCTATATTTTGTATGGTTTTCACTTATATTTCAATAGGTGTTTGATGATGCTTGATCAGATTAGACTCACTGCAGTTAATTGGATATAAAACACAACCAAACTACATAAACCAGAAGAGCTGCAGTTCATTAAATTCCTGAACCTTACTTTGCTTGTGGGTAGTTTTCCATTCTTTTCTTGATCCTTACTTGTTTTGGTGTTCTGAAACCAGCCCAAGCTTTTGGCCTTCGATTGCTCATACTGTCTCATCTTTACCACATTTAGTCTTTTTTGGTTATACCTGTTTTTAAACTTGATTGAAATTGACTGCTGAATTGGCAAATCATTGTTTTTGCAGTTTATTGGCCAATGTGTTTGAACCAAAATCTTGGCATCACCAACCAATAGAAATCAGTAGTATATCAACCCTAAAAATCCCAGCAGACAATGATAATAAATAATGTATTGCTCCAACCTACATGATTTCTCTACTTCACTTTAGAGAAATATTCTAGTAGTTAATATAACTAATAGTCAATATACTGTAACTGATTCTATTAGTCAATGTAACTTATCATGTTTGATTCAAGCGTACACTAATATTTTTGCATGTATGTATAATATGTTTGGATGTGAATAGCACGCCGTTTAATAAGGTCATATTATTTTTACCTTTGATCAAAGATATGAACCATTATTCATATTAGGAACTCTGTACTATAAGACAATGCAGACTGCAAATATTATTTTAAACATTGGGTATAACATTTCTGGTATTCTTTGATCTGCATGTAATATTCACTGTGTAAGTGGCTCTTTATGGGCCGAAAGCAAATGTCAGTGCTTGTGTTTGAGTGGTATGAATATTCTTCTCTGCTGTATAATTAAGCACCCTGGGTTTAAGCAGCAAGGTAAGCACCCTGTGAGCAAGCAGGAATCTGTTTATTATATTTAAAGGATATAAAGCAATACATATTTTCTATGTTCTGCTTGAACTAAACAACAGTGGTATATTAGAATTAATTGAAAACAAATATAACACAAAATATTTAAAGGAAAGGTTACATTTATAGTTGTTGATTAAATAAAAACATGCCTTTTTACATTGCAACCTCTAAGTCTCATACTCTTGCCTGTCACATTTCCTGAAGGACCCTGCAAATTCCATTGACATATTTTGCCTCCAGGTTGACCTTGGGTTATATGTTTTAGATGAGCTATTGCAATTCACTGGTTCTTATGCATTTCAATGAAGCAGTTATAAAAAGGACAATAAAGGAACATCTGTACAATAACTTTACAGTACGGTAGTATCATAGTTACAAAATCTGTTTTAGAGTTTTGTGTCTGCTCTATTAATTGAAATAAATTATATAGCACAAAACATTATATATCAAAATATGTTTTCATTTTCCATCCTCAGAATTACATTTTCATTCCCGGAATGTAAGCAATGTAATAATCATTTTCTGTTACTCTGGTTGGAGAATAAATCCAACATTGGGATATTCCTCAGTGATGACAACAACTTAAATCTCAATACTAAAATGTAAAAAAGGGGTTTGTGGGAGAACTGGACGATTACAATATAAACTAGAGAGGTACATTTCCTGAAGAAAATGTGAGTGGTGCTTGCCGTGGCAAAACTCAGGCCCCCCATATATGTTGGGTGTTTTGCCCAGTCGCCCCTGGTGCCTAGAGAGTACACAAAGTCGGTAGAATCCGGATTAAACCGGTGAAATTTAAAGACAACCAAATTTTACCATTGAAATCAATCCAAACAAACTGGCTATTTTTGGCTCCGCCCACTTTTAAAAATTTGCAACCCAGTCACCAAATGGACCAAGTTTGAGCACTCTTACATTAACAGTGTAAGAATGACAGGAATTTAAATATTCCCATTGAATAGCGTTTGGTAAAATGTGATTGGCTGTCTTAAGCTCCGCCCATTTTTCTGAATTTTAACCCCAGTTACCTAGTCATGGTCAGTGCCAAGTTTGGGGCCTCCGGTTTTAAAACTGTGAGAACGGCGGTAATCAAAAATTTTACATTGAAGTCAATAGGTGAAAACGGATTGGCTGTTTATGGCTCCACCCACTTTTCCTAAATTTTGACCGCAGTCACCCAGTGAGTAATTGAGCCAAGTTTGGTACACCTAGCATTTAAACCGTGATAATAGCAGCAGTTTATCATTTTTCATTAAGGTCAAAGGCTGAAATCTGATTGGCTGTTGTTGCCCCGCCCCTTTTTTTCCTAATTGTGAACCACAGTCACTCAGTGACTAACATACCAAAGTTTGGGAATGCTGTCATTTAATGTGTAAAAATGGCAGCATTTCTATTTTTTTCTATTGAAAATCAATGAATGAAATTTGATTGGTTGTTGGTGGCTCCGCCCACTTTTTCTAAACTTGAAGTGGAAACCCCCAGCGACCACATTTGTGATATTCAAGGTCCCTGACATCAATACTGAGAGAATGGCAGCCTTCTTAATTTTTCCCATTAAAACCAATCAAAGAAATCTGATTGGTTGGTTTTGGCTCCACCCACTTTTCTTAATTTTAATCCCAGTCCCCCAGTGACCAACTGTGCCAACTTTGAGGAGGCTGCCATTAACCGTCTAAGAGCGGCAGAAGTTTAAAATTTTCCTATTTAATTGAATGGCTGAAATTTGATTGGCTGTTGTAGACTCCGCCCACTTTTTGTAAATTTTGGCCGCAGTCACCCAGTGACCCACGGTGCCAAGTTTGGGAGCTCTGGCTTTATTACTGTGAGAATTACAGCTGTTTACATTTTCTCATTGAAGTCAATAGGGAAAATCTGATTGGTTGTTTGCGGCTCCGCTCACTTTTTTGGGTCCCCAAAATAGGACAGAAAAGTCACAACACCCCATTCCCGAATAAGCTGAACGGTTTGACACCTCATTCATGGGTCTGCGACAAACTAATTATTCGATAAATTCCCCATTATAAGTCAATGGGGCAAATTTGGGGACCTCTCCTGCCCCGGGGGTAAAACTTATACCCTCGTGTGGGGTATCATCTGACACAGGTCGCAAACCTCTTCAAATGTGGTAAATTTAACGTTTCTACAAGATTCCCTCTCTGCGCTAGAATCCGTCAAAGTTGGCCTCAATGTTAATCTATGGGACTTTTCGGGGTGGTTAATTGCCTCCGCAAGGGGCAATTAACCACCCACCCCTTAGAAAAGTCATACCACCCCATTCCCGATTAAGCCGCACGATTTGACACCTCATTCATGGGTCTAGGACAAACGGTGCGGGACTAGTTACGCGCCAAACTTTCATACGGAAGAAGAATAAAAATAAGTTTGCAAGATAACAGTAGTGATGCTTTGCTTCGCAAGCACCACTAATAAATAGTGTTCTGGCCAAAATTTCTGCAAATGCACAAAAGCACAGTGATTAAAGGAACAGTTCAGTGTAAAAATTAAAACAATTTAAAAGGCTTTGCAAAATAAAACATATTTCTAATATAATTAGCCAAAAATTTAATGTATAAAGGCTGGAGTGACTAGGGGCACATTTACTATGGGTCGAATATCGAGGGTTAATTAACCCTCGATATTCGACCGTCTAAGGACTTACTGCAAATACTTCGATCGATTCGAAGGATTTTAATCCATCAATCGAACGAAATTCCTTTCATCAGAAAATTGCTAGAAAGCCTATGGGGACCTTCCGATGGTCGAAGTAGCCAAAAAAACCATTTGAAATTCGAAGTATTTTTTCTTCTATTCCTTCACTCGAGCTAAGTAAATGTGGCCCTAGATGTCTAATATAATAGCTAGAACACAACTTCCTGCTATACATCTCTCTAAGGGGCATATTCACTAAAGTGCGAAGCGCCTAACGCTATCACAAATTCGCCAGCGTGACGTCATTTCGTTACTTCGCCGATTTACTAACGGGTGCTGGCGTAAATTCGCTAGCGAAGTGGACCTACTCTAGTGCTACTTCACACCCTTACGCCAGGCGAAGTTGCACTATGGGACGTAACTACGGTAATTCACTAACTTGCGCATTTTACTGAACATAACTTCTTGCGCCAGACTTGCCTTCGCCACCTCTGACCAGGCGAATCATTTTTCATAGGATTTCAATTGTACAATGTAATTGGGAGGAAATTTGAAATAATAATACAGTAGAATGCCATGCTTATATCACTGATCAAAATAGAGCAGCTTTAAAGCTTAAAAAATGAAATCTCTTGATTTGTATACTAGAAATCTCAAGTATACTGTGTTTGTAAGATGAACAGTATTTTAAGACAATTTACAGGTGAAGAATAAAATAAGAGAAATACCCCACATTTATGTGATTTGTTTGGCTTCGACATTTAGTTAGTTTGTGTTGTGTTTTCTTTGTAGAGTGTATAGCCAAAATGGAAACATTTATTTAAATCTGTGAAATTTAATGAAGGGCAATGCATCCCAAACCATACAGGCTGCTAATGTACCTGTATATCTAGTAGCTGGGTGAACTCTGTCAAAATGTAAGCATTGGCAACAGCTGCTAAGAAAAATATCAGTGGGAAAATGTTCAATGTAAATCATGCAACTCAGGTAACTGAAGAACTCACTGTTCCAAGTAAAAGATGAGCTTTCAATCATAACAATTTAACAAGAACTTCAGAAAGGAAAACTGTGATAAAGGTGCTAATGACTACTCATTACAAATTATAATCCAAAGAATCTTAAAAGATTGTGTTATAATTTCAGGAAAGGAGTATGCGTTATTACAAAAGGTAGGGTAAGATAATATGAAGTCAAACATTTCTGAATGACTAGAACCAGCAGTTATGAGTAGTGTGCAGGCTGCAGACTTTTCTCAATTTCAGAGTGGATTTTTTTCATTCAGAGAAAGGGGACAACAATAGGGTTCACTATGGCCCCTGCCTATGCAAACCTGTTTATGAATTAGTTTGAATAGTAGTTAGTGATGGGTGAATTTGGGGCGATTCGCTTGGCGAAAATATTTGCGAATTTCCTTCGAAATTTGCAAAACTGCGAAAAATTTGCGAAACTGCGTCGGCGTCGATTTTTTTTTGATGCCAGCAAATTTTTGTGGTGGTTTCGCAAATTTATTCGCCGGTGGCAGATCACGGGAATAAATTCGCCCATCACTAATAGTAGTTTGAATAAATGTTAATATTTCTAAATTACTTGTTGTTATTGAAGAGTGTGAGTATGATAAATAGATGACTACCAATAGGAGACCACTTTATATCCTGAATAGGTTCTGAAGGAAAATGCATCTATACTGTCAAGTATAAAGTTCTCTATGAATGTGGATCTAGTAGAAAACCCATTCCTGGACACCATGCTAATACATTGTAATGTGATTTTATTTGTACACTGTTGATCATTTCATTTCTCTAAAAGGGTTACACTTCCTAGCTGGCCCTGCACGCCTCACATTCCCCTTCTCACTGATTTTAATTTTGTAGCCTTGTCAAGGGCATCAGGTGCCCCATTAAGGTGCATACAAAAGATTTTGGGATGATGCAAAGCTTGTCTCAATAACAGTGTTCACAAAATCGTACCTTCTTGCTTCCTGCGATAATGAATTCCAATGGACAGATTTACTAAAGGGCGAGGTGACCGTCGTTAGCAAAAATTCGCCAGAAATCTCATCCCTGGGACATAGCCAATTTACTAACAAGCATAGAGGACAATTCGCTAGTGAAAGAGAATGATGTTAGTGCAGTTTCACGCCATATCACTGAAGTTTGAATTTTACAGAGCATTACCTCTTTTGCCAGAGTTTCCTTTGCCGCCTTAGACCAGGCGAATGGATAAAACAAAACCACATCCTCCTCAATCTTATGTCAGTGACATCATATCCTGTATGCCAGAAAGTCATAAAAGTTGTAAAAAACACTGGTCTCTTTTCATTTTTTAAAGTGGGATTGCCTTAAATCCTAAGTATTAAGATTTTTGTGTTAGCAATTTTTTAAATCAATTTGAGGGGCATGCCACATTTGTTTTAGGGTGGGCTCATGTCTTGGGCATTAGAGGATCTCTTTAATCTTTATTTTGCTTCCTTGCACATGTTTAATAAGTAGACACTTCAAGCATTTTAACCCGCATCTCTAATAAAGACGTCCATAAGACCTATATGTACCCACCCTATGCAAATTGACCTTATTGTAAGAGTACTAACAACTTCTATTTTAGAAACTTTTATTTATTTCAATAAAGCAATAATTTACTTCCATTGTGGCCTTTTGTAATTTATGATATATTCCATTCTGCATGTAACTGTGTAGCATATATCTAGTGTGGAAGCATTTTAGTGGGATATCAGGTGCCAAGCATCTTCCCACGGGTTATTTTTAGAATATAAAATGGTACACTACGGATATAACACAGATACAGATTTTAGAAAATGTTAAGTAAAAATGTACAGTCAATAAAGAAATGTAATATTAATTGTATGAATGAAATATATTTAATCGGGAAAAATAAATATTTATAATGAAGATACAATGAAATGTCTAGTTCAAAAACCAATAAAAAAGAGTGTTTTATTTTTGAAACTGAGTGATAGCTAGAAAAAGTCATTTGTGATTTTAACTAAGAAGTAAGAGAAAGGAAAGTCTGGTAAATTCACTGAACTGTTAGGCAACTGTGTTCAATTCATTGACAATAGTGTCAGTGATATACAAGGTCACTAGAGACAACAATAAAATAGGATGCTGCAGAATTCTGTTTGATCCTATTAGTCGTCTTGGCTAGGCAAGGCCAGTCAATTTCCTCAGCACTCTGCTTAGCTGAAAAGCTGCTCCTTTAAATTAAACCAATATCTACAAGCTAACTGGATTCTGTTATAAAACCGAGCAAAGGAGTTGAGAAACCATTTCAGTCAAGCATTTTACACTGACTGGTAGCTCTTTTTCAATTAGTTGTCCCACAGAATGGAGCATAAATAGAAAATTGCATGTGTGTATATATATATATATATATACACACACACACAATTTTTTATTTTTTTATTTTTGCATTTGTTTACACAAAATTGTACATACATTGAATATATTTTTATGTATAAATACCCTACACATTAGGCAAATATATAATACCCAATAAATTAGTAAGAGTCAATCCACTGAAACCAGCATAATAATCAAACAATTGAAAGTAATTGCCTGGAAAGATTTAACATACATAATCAGTAATACTCTTGCTTTGATTTCATATGACACATGCCTCTGTAGAACGTTGTATTCTGATGAACACTTTATACACCTGATCTAATGTAAAGAAAAAGGTACGTATGACTTTAATATTGCTTTCTGAGAACATGCTTTATTAATTTTATTAGACTTTCAACCACTTAACTGTTAAAACAAACAAACATCCTCAAAAAACAAAGAGCATTGTACTTTGCTTTGCACCCTGGTTGCTACTTGACTATTAAATCAGCAGTTAACATATTGGTGTTACTAGCCACATCAATTAAAAACCATTTTGCTAAAGCGATGAAGATGAAACCAATCGCATGTACGATCATACAAATGACCACAGGGCAGCTAAGAAAACATAATGCTGACATTGGCCTATTTGCTAACATTCAAATATCTATTTTTTCCACATATCGAATTTTTACTCTGAAAATGTTGAAAAATCTGTTGAAATCTGTTTCAAAATAGATTAACCTTCCCATACTACAAATAGCATAGTCTAGTTGCGTGAAGTATGAAAACATGTTGGGTTGAAGAAGCACACTAGTAAACCATTTATATCAGCAACTGTATAATAGAATAATAAAGCATATTGCAGGAAAATAATTATTATTTAGCCACTACAGTCTTAATGCATGATTCTATCAAAGACAGTTCCCATTTAATGGATGTCATTCAAGCTATCTTTATAACAGAGGATTATATTTATAAGATTGAATCCATAGCATTACTTTTTCTATTTATTCATACTGTATTAGAATGTACTACTGTCATTATTCTCTTGACTCTATACAATATGATACAGAATATCTACCTCTTACCTTCAAATCATTTTTAACTTGGAATCATGTGGCTTATTTAATAATTTAACAATAAAATAATGCATTGTGAATAATAAGGTTCTCTAAAAAAATGAAACCATTATGTAATGTCAAGGCATTTTTATTGGTATGCCTGCACCATTTATTAAACGGCATCTCAATCACAGAGTGTTCATATTAATGCAGAGCACAAGCATATAAGCAGATAAGAGTTTATACACTTTGCAAATGTTATATTGCATCTGATGCCTGTGGAGAAGTCACTGGCTTTTCTGCTGTGGTATAATTTTACTCTTCATATAATACACAGCGAGGGCTAACTTCTGAGTGGAGGATAGCTTAATTTCTTTCTTTGTATTATAATGTGAACTCAAGATACTGTACTTTAAGTCTTTTCTCTAAAAAGTTTAGTTTTGTGGTCCTGCTAGCTAGGAGTTTCCATGAATCTGGAAAAACATTTCTCATTGTAGGATGTCTAACTGATATCCCCGCATAAACCTTCCTGTAATGTAAATGGGACCCTCTACAGTATGTAGTCATACCCATCCTGCTTTTAACAGACACCTATTTAGTTATACCATAATATTGATTCTGAGAGCAAATTGTTGTACTGCAATTCTCAGAGAAGGAGAGAGGGGTGAGAGTTCAGTTGCTCAGCTTCAACCATAATCTAAAGACAATTTCAGAAGTTCAGACTGTATATTTTAGATGGTCAAGTATTTAATGTCCATTCTTCCTTTTACTATAATGTCAGGTTGTCTTCCCATAAAATGAGGCTACCTTATGTATGAATTAATTGATCAAATTTATAGAACTTAAATCTCACTTAAATATTGTTAAGAGGTTTTAAATCAGGGACCAAATAAACAAACAAACAAACAAACAAACAGTTTTTACCATATAAATAAGCTAAATATTGATAATGTTGGTAATACTAGAGCTTTGACACACACATTCACATATAACTAATATTTATAATATATACTATATAATATACTATTCTTGTCAATAATAGAATATTACTATATTTTTATGCAAACATGTAATCATTACAATATTTGATGATAAATTAATTAAACAATCAGAAAAAAAATCTTACTACAATACTTTTTCCTTTTCCAATCTTCTTCTGCACAGTTGCAGACATCTTTATGGAGATTTCTGGGTGGCCAGGCCTCAGTTTATTTTCTACTCTAGATGACTAGCGAACATCTTTAAGAGAAAAAAAAAACAGAAATACAGCGAGTCCAGTTGATTTGACTTATTACTATGGATATGAGTATGTTGTTTAGTATGTTCTATTTTCTGGACAATTTTGTAAAACAAATATGCTTTTGTGTTTTTATTGTGCTCTGTATTTTTCCTATATAAACATTTAAAAAAGATTTTAGAACAAAATAAAAGGTTAGCAAATATCTCGGATGGAATGGATTAACCAAATGGTTGAAACTGATATTATTAACTCTTCCCCTATCTTTTTTTACCATAATGAACTAGTGAGTAGAGTGGATGTGCTGGTTTGATGTAAATGGTTTATAGGCTTCACAAAGGAAAGGTGTTAGAAGAGTTAAACTACCCTTACTTACATTTTAAATTTACTCACAGCAACACTGATTGACAACATGCTCGCAAAATATTATTATTTGTTATGTGACCTGGGAAAGCCTAATTTTGAGATTTTACTTAACATTGTATTCCCTCACAATAATATCCTATGTTTCCCATGCAGAAATGATGTCAAGACTTTTACCTGGTTTATAGGAAAAAACCCTTGCAATATCATTAAATTCCTTTTTTGAATAGCTAGATTGTTGTATAACATGTTACCAGGTCAAGGGTATCACTTCAAAACTAAAAATTCTAGTTATTGATAATTGTTGTTAAATATACAGTACATTATTAGCTTTCAAAACCCATTCACATAATTACAAAGGTTACTGTACCAACACAGACACATTTACTTTAGAATTGCAGAATAATGGTACAAGCCTTAAAGGATACTCTGCAGAAGAGCTTCCCATTATAATACATGTTTTCATCCACTTATATAGAACTTCATTGATTTCCTAAATTCATATTTGCAATTAGTCATTTACTATAATTTTAAATATATGCACTACAGGCATAGTGTAGATCTTTTTTCTTCTCCCTGTATGTGTAGAATAGGAACATCTTTAACATCATAAAAGTTTGTTTTAAGGTAAACTTCTCCTTCAAGGAAGTATCAAACTTGCCTCTGTTGCCTCTGTATGTTCAGGTAACATTCCTTCCGTGGTCTCTAAATGATTATGAACCAAATATTCTAGTACCAGACTTTAGATATGAACTGAATATGTTTTAAAAGAAAAGCAACAATATGAATAATAATTTATCAGTTTAATTTTATGTTGTACATCCAAAATTATTTACTAGAGTTAATATGCTAGTCAAGAAAACTTAGTGAGATTTTATGCTTGTATTAATATTTAGTTACCAGAGTTATATCCAGTGATTTACTAAGATCTCAAAATGTGCATTCACAAAGAATACTTTAGAAGCAAAATCAATTGCTTTGAAATATTAAATGAAGAGTCCATAAGCAGGCTGAATATGAAATCAAGCCATCTTTGTAAAATGCAACTTGTAAAAGCAATGCTACAGCATGCCACTAAACTTATTATTTATAATTATATATAATAATTATTAAAGTCCTTTAAATCAGTCTAAAAAAACATTACATTATTAGGTGATTTAATACTAAGAAAATAAGGCTGTATGCTACCTTGACACGTATTTTATGCTTAAATATATATATATATATATATATATATATATATTTTTTTTTTTTTTTTTTTTTTTTTTTAAATATTTAAATGTGATAGTTTTACTTTCTGGTACATATAACAAATATATGTAATCACTGATAAATCCATTAACAGCAAACACTTTTTTTTTTAATCAAGTGAATAATTAATCTTGGGGCTTTAAATGTAGCATAGTAAGACATAAATTTCCTTGTGACCAATTAACTTAGTGAGTGAACAGACATAAATATGAACAGAAAGGTACGTGAAATAGAGTATAAATGACTTCCTAAGGTTATAATGGATTATGCAAAAAGGAAAGGAACTATTTGTAAGATATACAAATATTTGTAAGTTATATAAAGTATATAAGACAAAAGAGAGCACACCTATGGAAATCAAATGCCTGGGTGATGGTTAAAGGGGTTGTTCACCTTTGAGATAACTTTTATATAGTTATGATATAGAGAGTGATATTCTGAGACAATTTGTAATTGATATTTATTTTTTATTACTTGTGCGTTATTTAGCTTTTTATTCAACAGCTCTCCAGTTTGCAAATTCGGCTATCTGGTTGTTAGGGTCCGAATGACCCTAACAGCCATGCACTGATATGAATAAATGATGATGATGATGATGATGATGAAGAAGAGACTGGAATATGGATAGGAGAGGCCTAAATAGAAAGAGGAATAATAAAAAGTAGCAATAACAATAAGGGGCACATTTACTTAGTTCGAGTGAAGGAACAGAATAAAAAAAAACTTTGAATTTCGAATGTTTTTTTGGCTACTTCGACCATCGAATGGGCTACTTCGACCTTCGACTACGACTTCGAATTGAACGATTCAAACTAAAAATCGTTCGACTATTCGACCATTCGATAGTCTCTTTAAAAAAAAACTTCGACCCCCTAGTTCACCACCTACAACCTACCGAAGTCAATGTTAGCCTATGGGGAAGGTCCCCATAGGCTTTCTAAGCTTTTTTGGGTCGAAGAAAAATCGTTTGATCGATGGATTAAAATCCTTCGTATCGAACGATTCGAAGGATTTAATCATTTGATCGAAAGATTTGTGTTAAATCCTTCGACTTCGATATTCGAAGTCGAAGCATTTCAATTCAGCAGTCGAATGTCGACGGTTAATTAACCCTTGATATTCGACCATAAGTAAATTTGCCCCTAAATGTCTAACCTTTCAGAGCATTTGTTTTTAGAAGGGGGTCAGCAACTCCCATTTGAAAGTTGGAAAGAGTCAGAAGAAAATGGCAAATAATTAGAAAACTATAAAAAATATTGAATAATGAAGACCAATTAAAAAGGTACTTAGAATTGCCCATTCTATAACTTACTAAAAGTTGCCTTAAAGGTGAACCACCCTTTAAGAATTGTAAACAATTTAACAAAGCATGCCTCACTCACAGGTCTTAGCAACAAAGCAAAAATGTTTTTATTGAAAATCCAATGTTACAGTACCAAAAAGTAGAATTTTCAGTAAAAATTTTTTTTGTTTTGTTGCTATTCTTTTTAATTACTATATATATATATATATATATATATATATATATATATATATATATATATATATATATATATATATATATATATATATATATAAAAATTTGTGTGTGTGTGTGTACAGAACCTGGATAATGGGGGGCTTTCTGCAATTTAGATCTCCATACTTATAATCTTTTGAGTTATTTACAAATGCACTTTAGTGTAAATTTGCCCTGTCAATAAAATATAAGTACAGTACCATACAATGAAATTACTTTCCAGGTCCATGTCCAAAATTCTAAGCTCTATGTTGGCGCTGTTTATTTCGGGGAGCACAGGCTGCATCTGCCATGAAAAGGCACCTTCAGAGGCATAAGTGCAAACAGGTTTCCTTGAATGATAAAAATTACTGTGTTGATGTTAATGTTTTGGTTTGTTTATTTTCATGCAGAAATGAAGGACTAACTCAGCATGTATAGTTAGCAAAGGTTGAAGGTCAAATGTATGGCAACTACAAAATATGGAAATAAAGCTAAACTTGTATAGTACACAGCTTTGTTCTGAGCCATACTGAGTGAACTGGCGGAATCCTAGGGAAGAAGCTAAAGTTTGTTTGCCAGGAATGAGCATGAGGTCATGTGATGAAGGGCCTAGGTTATAAATGGGGAGAAGACAAAGAAGGGAGTCAAAGTTAAAATATATAGAAAAAAAACATGGACGAGAAATTGATACTGAATGAGAGCAAAGATGAAAGAGAAGAAAAGCATAGGTACAGGAGAAAAGAAGGAACAGTAAAAAAGAAAGTCTTCAGCAAATTTGGAAGAAAGGGAAAACCTTAACTAGACTAGAAACTCTCCTACAACCACGACTCCAGATAATCACAGAACATTTGAAGGAAAGCATTGTGAGAAATAAAGTCTTGGCTGGAGGGGGACTGGCTTCTGCCAGATGTTGCTTTTAATTACATACGTATACTGTTACATTGTTTCATAATCCAGAATTACATGTTTTTATTATGTGGGAGCCATTCCCCTTTAAGCCACTACATCTTTTATAATTTGGATATGTAAAGAAATACAAAGACTGTGTTTTATACAAACATGCTTTTTGTGGGTGTTCTTGAAGAACTTACAATTTGTTTCACAAAATTGAATTTGCCTGTTTAAAGGTGATGGAAAGTCTTCATGCACTTGGGGATGCCAAATATTTGGCACCTGCAAATGATAGTATTTTACTTACCTGAAACTCCAGGATTGTGCTCCTATCAGCAGAAAACTGCACCGACCCGGGGTTATACCAGGAACACCACGGAGTGATCCTCTTCCTCTTTCTTCTCACAGCTGTGCATGCACAGTATAACAAAAAGCCAAACTTTAACTAAAAAGTTGCCTATGCCATGCGTCTGCCCTGGGAAATTTGAAGATAGAAGAATCCAGAAGAGGAGCTCTCCATGGTGCTCGCTGGAATAACCTTGGGCTGGTGCAGTTTTCTGCTGATAGGAGCACCGGCCCAGGGTTTTAGGTAATTAAATACAATCACTTGGGGGTGCCTAACATTTGGCACCCCCAAGTGCAAGATTACTTTCCTTCTCCTTTAAAATATTTGAGTCTTGTTAATGACTTTAACTTTTAAAATTAGTTTTAGTTTTATACATTTGTGCATTTAAAATCAATCATTAAAAACAACAAAATTCCCAGAATCCTTTAATGGTATATTTGATTTATAATGTCATACCCACCAGAATTGTGTTGTGCAAAAGCCAACAGTCTTGGCATTCGGAATAGAAATGTTAAACTAAAGACCCTTGACACTGAAGGAAAATTGGCACCACTAAATGGTTCCAGTGGAAGAAAATGTTGAACAATAGCACTTAAAAAAATGGAAAGCTACTGTTTTATGAAGTACAAATGCTGACAAACAGACATAAAAGTCAGACAAGTTGAATCCAAGGGAGAAGTAACCCCATAATTCTTTCAGTAGAAGATTATGCAGATTAGTTCAATATGCCTTTTGACAGGGATTACTAAATACATTTTCCACAGAAATGAGATGTAAATCTGCCTTTTCTGTAGAGGATATGCACTTTCCACTCAACAACTTTACAATGGTTTGTGAAAAAAGCTGAACAGCCAATTTCATAAAGAAATGTGGTTTTGCTAAATCACATTCCTGCCAGCCAAGTAACTTGGATTAGTAAAAGGATGAAGAAATTATCCAATTAAGTGAAAACTCATGTTAATGATATACTCTAACATTTCAAGTTAACAGTTGATTAACTTCTAAGTTTTCTGCTTAAAGTCAGTGTGGTTGAGTTGATTTGTTTTAATGGAAAAACAAAGATAAATCTTTTGTTAAAGTGTGGAACTTCATATATGATTATGTAAAATATAAAGTGCATAAAAAGAGATTTATAAATTGATCATCCAGCTAGCAAAGTTAAGGCTTAAATACAGTGCAACCCAACATTTACCATTTAATTTAAATGTAATCAATGCAGCCCAGCAACTTCCATTTTTATAAGTGTCCTGATTTTTTTGTTAATGATCTAGAAACATTTTATTAAAGGTTAACATTGTATTAATATGAATTATTCACAGTATTAAATATCTGGAAGTGAAATTCCAATGTGACTTAAATAAATTGTACCAAGACAACTATATTCCCCTTCACTACAGAAACTGCTAGAGAAATGGGGGAAATTACAACTGTCTTGGTTTTGAAGAATTCAGACAATCAAAATGATTTTCTTGCCAAAAATACTGTATATATTATTAGTTCTCCCTATTTTGAAACCTTAACCCTTCTTCACCTCTATCAAATCTATGATTATTAGATTCATATGGAATGGGAAATACCTGTATTGTATCCCAGTCCACCTGGCCCGGGTGTATAATTGGGCAACTGAAAAAGACAAAAAAGATTGGAATATTGTTTAACAGACATTCATTTCGATCCCATTAGAGTATATGCTGAGGATAGAAGAATCCACACTCTCAAAACAAAGCACCACCATTTGATTAAGGCCACCTTAAAGATATGGCACAAAATAAAGGAATCCCTTAAATTTACTAATCTACCCTACCTATTATCACCATTATTTTCACCAGGAACACCAGAATAAGATATTTTGTTAAAGATACTAGAACGATTCCATTATCTGAAATCCAGCGGAGATGGGGGTCCCACTCTGGAGATACCTGGAATTACAATCCACTTCACCTTTATATTCAAGCAAATTCAGTAGATCTAAGAACTGGAATAGAACCCTTCCCCCACGGGAACAACTATTAACAGCACCAGTAAGTACACTCAAATTGCTCTCAAAAATCTAAAAATTTACACTAAATGCAAGTCCTTATAACCCACCAGCATTTTGCAAAATCTGGAAAAGGGAATTCTAATAAACCTCCCTGAAACCTTGTGGAATTCTATATTCAAATCTATACATAAATCCTCAACCGAGGTGAATTACAAATTGACCACAAGATGGCACTACACTCCAGTCAAATTGAACAGTTTCTACCCCAACACCTCAAACAATTGTTGGAGATGCAATATTGAAGAAGGGACTCATAAACATATATGGCTCACATGTCCTAAGCTAAAGCTCTACTGGAAAGAAGTATTAAGTATAATAAGTAAAGTAACAAAGAATGAAATATCGATAGATAATCAACCATTAATTATACTTTATCTATCACCTGTAACAAGGTGATCCCCTCACCCTAGATCTTCTTCAAGCTGCAAAAGCCTGAATTCCAGGGAAGTGGAAATCCACGTTAGCACCTTCCTTTGTAGAATGGATGAAGAAAGTAGAAGAAATTAGATACCTAGAATAATTAATGTATTTACTTCATAATAATAATAGCCCTAAATTTTTATAAATATGGTCCACTTGGGTACATTATACTAAGGGGCCTATTCACTAAGATTCGAAGTAAAAAAACTTCGAATTTCGAAGTGTTTTTTTGGCTACTTCGACCATCGAATGGGCTACTTCGACCTTCGACTACGACTTCATCTTCGAATCGAAGGATTCGAACTAAAAATTGTTCGACTATTCGATAGTCGAAGTACTGTCTCTTTAAGAAAAAACTTCGACCCCCTAGTTCGCCATCTAAAAGCTACCAAACTCAATGTTAGCCTATGGGGAAGGTCCCCATAAGCTTTCCTAAGTTTTTTTGGTCGAAGGATATTCCTTCGATCGTTGGATTTAAATCCTTCGAATTGTTCGATTCGAAGGATTTAATCGTTCGATCGAAGGATGATTCCTTTGATCGTTCGATCGCACTATTTGCGCTAAAATCCTTCGTCTTCGATATTCAAAGTCGAAGGATTTTAATTCCCAGTCGAATATCGAGGGTTAATTAACCCTCGATATTCGACCCTTTGTGAATCGGCCCCTAACTCTCTAGGTAGAGTATGAGAACCCTACACACATACAAAAGGAGTTCTCATCACATCAACTAAATAGCACATCCTTTAAATTTACTTTAAGCTTAGTGGTTTATTGATCTATAGATTGCTGTTTAGATTTCTATATCATAGAAATAACTTGTTGTCTGATTCTTGTATAATAGTATATATCCATTTTTTCACAATGAAAAAAATAAAGAATTGGAAAATATGCCTTATTCAAGTAATAGAGCAGTAGAACTTGATAACGAACTTTACACCACATGCAATTTTGCCCATTTTCTGTATAGGTTATAGCTCATCTTTGAGAACCATGCATGAGGAGTAACATATTGATGAATGCTTGTAGCAGACTAAAAATAGACCCAGCAAACAAGGGAAAGTTGTGCTCACCACTATTTTTTAAAACCATTAGGCGGGGGTGCAATGAGGCTGTTACCACAAAATACATATAGTCAACTACAAGAGGTCCTCTGCACTCAACCCATTATCAATATATTTAAGACAGACATTTTGTGCATACTGCTACTAAAAAATGCCTTACCCTTTAAACAACACAGGGACTGTTTGTCCATATATTGCAATATATTTAAGCTGGCCAACTACGTCAAAGTCATCCCATATCTGGCCAGTCCTACGCTTAATTTTCATCTGATTCATTAAGAATTCAATTGCTTAATTATACATTTTACAAAGGGACTAAGTTTTACCTGCAACTTACTAGCTGCTTTCAAAGTAAAACTCCCAAACTTGGCTGCCCTTTTATTAGACACCAGTGGGATCACCTGACTATAGCTGGGAGGGGTGGGAGCTACAACATGGAGCTGGTCACTGCTCCTGTATAAACTATAACAAACAAGGGAAAGTTGTGCTCACCACTATTTTTTAAAACCATTAGGTGGGGGTGCAATGAGGGTGTGACCACAAAATACATATAGTCAACTACAAGAGGTCCTCTGCACTCAACCCATTATCAATATATTTAAGACAGACATTTTGTGCATACTGCTACTAAAAAATGCCTTACCCTTTAAACAACACAGGGATTGTTTGTCCATATATTGCAATATATTTAAAAATAGACCCAGACCTGTAGTCTAGATTTTATTGTAAGCAGATATTTGTTAGAGATGCTTTGCTTCAAGATTTAACTTCAGTTTCCCATCTAAGCCTTTTGGGTTGGACAGCAAAATGTTGCCAAAACGATACCAAAAAAATTACCCAAAATAAGCAGATCCAATGGTCAACAATGACCAGAACAAAGAATGAGTATAAAGGAGGCTGTCAATTTGATTTAAAAATATTCGATATGTCCAAGGAAAGCAGCACCACAGAATAGCGAATAACTCCCAGAGCAGGTGTCTAAAGGTAGTGCAATGGAAAGTTGCCATTTGAAAGATGCATGGGATGGGGGGAGAGTCCAAGGATGCCAATGCTTTCAACATGACCTTTGGGAGTTGCTAAAAGTCCTCTCGCTATAATGGGACCAAAAGGTTCTCACAAAATGACACTAGGGGCATATTTATGTGAGTTTAGATTTTAATAAATAAAAACTCACCCATGCTCTGTTCATTCCTATGGGATTTTAGAAGCATATTTATCAATGGATGAAAGTCAGAACTCACCATTTCATAAATACAGTTCCAAAAATCCTATAGGAATGAAAAGGATGTGGGTTTTTATTGATTAAAATCTAAACTCACATTTTGATAAATCTGCCTCTAGCTGTTATACAAACTTAATGTACAGTAAGGACACCTTTAAATCTACCACCTAAACCATATTGCATAGCTGCTAAATATTGAGGACAGGGGCCCGTTTCTGGCAAGGATAAATGGGCAGGCCCGGATTTGTGGATAGGCCACCTAGGCCCGGGCCTAGGGTGGCAGTATTTTAGGGGGGCGGCATGCTGCCCAACCACACCCACATTGGTTCAAAAACACTGGGGATGCGCTGGAGATACAATCATTTTTTAAATTTCCCATGCGCCAATCCCCATTACTCCTGTCCCCCTGTAGGGGGCAGGAGCGACGAAGGGTAGGGGGCCTAGGGGTGCCCACTATGTAAATCCGGCCCTGTTAATGGGTATTTTGCACCTGCAGCTTTTATAATAATGCATGCATAACTGTTTAACAAGTATCATATAGCAGTTTCAAGAGAAAAAATATTTGACAGACCATTAATAGCATTATAAGGAGACAAGTGACAAAATAAGTGATAATCATGACAATGCTCAGTGAATGTTTGTAGGACAAATAATCTGTAAATATGTAGTCAATGTACTAAAAGTAACATTTTAGTGAACAAATGGGTTCAACCACATATTAAATGATACCTGTATCATGCCAAGAATTCTAGATTTGTAAACCAAATAAAAAATGTCTCAGTTTATGCATACCTCTCCTATTACGTTTATTACCAGTGTTACAAGTACCTGGATAGAAAAAAAACTTTTGATTCAAGAATAACTGTAGCAATAATTTACAACCGCATGACAGTGGTCAGTGGTGATTTGCTTCCAGTCAGGCTGCTAACCTAATTGTGCTATGGGGTAAGATATCATTGTATAAAGTGTTAAAAGTTACACGAATAGAAGAGAGTTAAGCAAAGGAAATATATAAATGTATATCATATTAAACTAGAATATAAGATAAAATGCAGAAAAGAATAGAGGAACCAGCAGTTTATAAATAGTAATATCATTAACTTTATTTATCAAATGTCGAATTTCAAATTAATGTTAATTTTTTACTCTGAGTCTATTTATTTGAATGTACTCACAACTTGAAAGGGAGGTTATTTATGCAAAAACTTGACTGTCTAATATTCAAACAAATATTCCCAACCTGAAAATACGAATAGAATTCGAATCAAATTCAAATCGAGTTTTCCTCCAAAAAAAAAACTTGAATGTCAGGAAGGCAATTAAACTATTCAAATGGTTCAATGGACCTCTGCCATTGATTTGTAAATGAACTCTGCAACTTTTAGGTGGAGAATATTCAAATAAGAACTGTTTCCATGGTCAGGGTGCGATAAACCTCACATTTGAATTTACATTTGAGTTGGTGCTTTTAAATTCGAATTTGTGAGTTTTGACACACAAAAAAAAAAAACATTCAAATTCGAATTTACCATTCAAAACTTAAAGGGATACTGTCATGGGAAAAAGCATTTTTTTCAAAATGAATCGGTTAATAGTGCTGCTCCAGCAGAATTTTGCGCTGAAATCCATTTCTCAAAAGAGCAAACAGATTTTTTTATATTCAATTTTGAAATCTGACATGGGGCTAGACATATTGTCAATTTCCCAGCTGCCCCAAGTCATGTGACTTGTGCTCTGAAAAAATTCAGTCACTCTTTACTGCTGTACTGCAAGTTGGAGTGATATCACCCCTCCCTTTCCCCCCCAGCAGCCAAACAAAAGAAAAATGGGAAGGTAACCAGATAACAGCTCCCTAACACAAGATAACAGTTGCCTGGTAGATCTAAGAACAACACTCAATAGTAAAAACCCATGTCCCACTGAGACACATTCACTTACATTGAGAAGGAAATACAGCAGCCTGCCAGAAAGCATTTCTCTCCTAAAGTGCAGGTACAAGTCACATGACCAATGACAGGATCCCTTTAATACATCTGCCCCTAGATATATACAATGGTTGACTGTAAATATGTATTTGGGTTACAAAGCTAGTCCTGGTTATTTGATAAAGCAACCCCAATTAAATAAGTAAGGGGACAAAGTGGGATGTAATTGAATATGGTAATATCAGTGACAATATATTGTGTTTGAGGACCATATTCTTATTGGAAATAACTTCATAAAACATTTCTGCAAGGATACAAGTTAAAAAATCATATAAAACGGACAAAAAAACAATATGTTCATGTGTAACTTTTAAGCATAAATACTATCATTCTTTTATATGTTCAGTGAGGGTGAGGATAGTGAGTGTTTAAAATTGTACATCTGTTGCAAGGTGATTTTCAATGCAGTTTTCCCTGTACAGTGTACAACCTTTACATGTAAAGCAGACATCTGTTTGCATGGTCTTAAATAAAAGTATTAAAGAATTATAGCAGAATGTGTTTAGGAAACTTGACCTTGAAAGTCAGTGAATGTTTCCTTTAGCAGTAAAGAGCAATGTTGCTGAGCAATGGCTATATAAGGGGTTTTCCTTTTCTTTTAACACACCTGTGTCTATATTTTAGAGATGGGAAATGTTTGAATGAAATCTGATACATACCAGTGTGGAAATCTCATTCCGTTGCTGTCAAATGGTTTTCGAATGACCTTGCAGTTTTTTCTCAAGAGGACACTGAACAATAAAGATGAGAGTTCTGCCTCTGTAAAGCCAGATTCACTGTTGATAATAACAGCAAAACCATATTTACTAAGTTTAGAGGTAAATAAGCTGCAACAATAGTTGGGTTTTCAATCAAAGTTTTAGAATAAGACAAAATTACTTGTAGGACTATTTTCAGTGGTTCATGTATGCTAACCAAATGTACATCATTTTTTTGCACAGATTATACATTTATGTTTTTCATATTTTTTTTATAGTATTTTCATCACTGTGCCTCTGATTTTCAGAAAGGTGACAGTATCCATTTGAATAGGCAAAGACATAGGATCCATCCTTCTTTGTACAAAATATCCTTTCTGAATATATTTTTCATGTATTTTTTGCAGATCTAATTTATATTACACACACATCACAATTCATACCTTAATGAACTAAGCTATTGTATTTGCTTTCAGGCAGTTTACTCACTTCAACTGCTGATTGAAGTCCATCATTCAGTCAAAAATAATGCATCTGCACCGTATCCTTATTGCTTAAAAATCAGGGCTTATTTCTAAAAATATCTGCTAAAGTGCACATATAGGGGCATATTTATCAAGGGTCAAATTTCAAATTGAAAAAACATTGAAATTTGAATTTAAAAAGACCAACCAAAATTAAGTCAAAGTTTTTTTAGGGGTTACAAAGTTAAAATTGGATGTTTTTGTAAATTGTTAAAGCAGTTAAATAGCAGCAGTGTATTTTAATTTAAATAACATAAACAAAGTTTAAGGGGCACATTTACCTAGGGGTGAATATCGAGGGTTAAATAACCCTCGATATTTGACCATCAACGTTAAATCCTTCGACTTTGAATATTGAACAATTCGAAGGATTTTAATCCATCGATCGAAGGATATTCCTTCGATCAGGAAATTGTTAGGAAGCCTATGGGGACCTTCCCCATAGGCTAACATTGGCCTCAGTAGGTTTTAGGTGGCAAACTAGGGGGTCAAAGAATTTTTTAAAGAGACAGTACTTCGGCTATCGAATGGTCGAATAGTTAGGAAGCCTATGGGGACCTTCCCCATAGGCTAACATTGGCCTCGGGAAGGTTTTAGGTGGCGAACTAGGGGGTCAAAGAATTTTTTAAAGAGACAGTACTTCGGCTATCGAATGGTCGAATAGTCGAACGATTTTTAGTTCGAATCGTTTGAGTCCAAGGTCGTAGTCAAAGGTCGAAGTAGCCCATTCGATGGTCCAAGTAGCCATAATCGACCATTCGAAATTTGAACTATTTTTCCTCTATTCCTTCACTCGAGCTAAGTGAATGGGCTCCTTTATGTTCAGTGTATATATAGGGTGACTATACATTTTCTAAGATTTATATTTTTATACAAAACAGGTAACACTATATTCAAAATTCATGCCGAATGGCTGCCTAGTTCTAGAAAAAATATCCACTTAGCTTCTTGTTTAAGTAGTTTGTTTAAAATATCGCCACCTCTAACATGTGCTGAGATTTTTTTCGATGCCAATTACTGAGAAGAAGGAAAGAGAGCCGTTACTACAATTAACAAAGTACCTAGCTACAGTAGTTGAACTAGTTACTTTATGTTACGTATGTGTTCTCTAATCCTTTCTTTTAGGGGCCGATTCACTAAATTCGAGTGAAGGATTCGAAGTAAAAAAACTTCGAATTTCGAAGTATTTTTTGGGCTACTTCGACCATCGAATGGGCTACTTCGACCTTCGACTATGACTACGACTACGAATCGAAGGATTCTAACTTAAAATCGTTCAACTATTCGACCATTCGATAGTCGAAGTACTGTCTCTTTAAAAAAAACTTCGACCCCCTAGCTAAAAGCTACCGAAGTCAATGTTAGCCTATGGGGAAGGTCCCCATAGGCTTGCCTAACTTTTTTTGATCGAAGGATATTCCTGCGATCGTTGGATTTAAATCCTTCGAATCGTTCGATTCGAAGGATTTAATCGTTCGATCGAAGGAATAATCCTTCGATCGTATGATCGTAGCATTTGCGCTAAATCCTTCGACTTCGATATTCGAAGTCGAAGGATTTCAATTCCTAGTTGAATATCGAGGGTTAATTAACCCTCGATATTCGACCCATAGTGAATCAGCCCCTTAGAGTACGACTTGTTTGTCCAACATATTGCTGAAAGCATTTTTTTACATGTGATAAGATATACAACATTTAGTCGAAGTACACAAAAAATAGCTCGAAATTCAAATTCAAAAATTCATCTCGACCTTTGATAAATCTGTGCCATACAGTTACAAATAGCAATCAATCAGGTATTTACTTTAGGGGGCAGATTTATTAAAGGTCGAGTAGTTATTATGAAAAATTTGAGTTTTCCGATGGTAGTTTTCAGTCTTGAATTTTCTGGTAAAAAAACCTCAAAATTTTGGGGTTTTAGATTTATTATACCCAGAAGCTGGAAATAGCTTAAATCCAAAAATACTCCATTGTAGAAGTCAATGGCAGGTCCCTTAAATCATTTGAAGATGTTAATAGCCTTCATGATGTTCAGGGTTTTTTTGATGGGTTTAACTCGAAAACTCAATTAATTTGAGCAATTTGAGGGTTTTTTGTCAAAAACTTTAACAATTCAAGTATTCAAGTTTATCATCCTGACTACACTAATTCAAGTTTTTTCCATTCAAGTTTTTGCAGAAATTAGAAACCATTCAAGTTTTGAGTTCATTTGAGGTATAAAAAAATCTTGTCTTAAGTATAGGACCCAGAGAAAATCTCAATTTATCTACAGTATATTTGAAAGTTGCTCAGAATGTTTCCATTCATTATGCAAAAACAAAAACACTTTTCAATAAACCCTTTAAATGTGCCAATTGCTCTGAATTGATTTGTCTGTTTGAGCAGTGAAATACAATTCTTTGTTTCAGTGCTGTTGCTTTAGCGTATTGGAAGACTAATTAAATAAACAGAAAACATTGCCAAGGTTATTAAAAAAATGGTAGGAATTCAGAAAATGATATTTGAATCAGAACCCCTCATTAATTAACATTTTGTAAAGGTTACCACTTGGGAAAAAAAATCACAGGGGTGATATATTGGCACCTTAGTTATGTTTTAAAAGGATGTAATTTATATACAGTACATTATTGACAAAAGCTATGTTCTAGTAATATCTTTCGTAAGGCTTACATCATGAGGGTTTTTCTTAATTCTATAATTATAGCAGTAGACAATACAATTCTTTTGTTGGTCTACTGAGCTAAGATCTATGTAGCAAAATTAATAAGTAAATACCTTCATTTTATCATTGTGGCATCTGGGAGTTTTAAAACACCCTAGGTCATTAGTCAGGTTTGTTAATGACTCTGCTTTTCTCTTAAATCAAGTACAACACATTGACTGAACAGCATTCAGTTCAAAGTGCCTTTCAGAAACCTGAGCAGAATGAAACGGAAAAGATTCTTAAGCCACAATTTGAATTTACTAAAGGCAAAATGGTTCCATATTTTTTAAGGATTGATAGATATTTTTTTTTTGTTCAGTTCAGCACACTGCTTGAATATGTAAATATAAAGTGGAAATTACGAGCACTGCCATTACTAGTAAGAAGTATAATTCAAAGATTGGTTGAACTTGTCAATTAATAATGGCATAACTTCTATATTCATATCGTTCCTTCATTTTAAATGCAGGAATATTTTCAGCTTTCCAAATGTTTGCAATACCTAGCTGAATGTGTACATTGATGAAAGCATATTATTATATATAAAGTAGATGTATTTCATCATTGAAATAATTTTATTCTTTGTAAATATATCCATAGTCAATAAATCAAACCTAAATCTACAAATGTTCCAGATCCCCAAATTTTCACCATAATTTTTTTTATAAAATACACCATTTAAATGAAGGAGTTTATGATTATTATTTAGTCCAAGAGACAGCTTTGATCAATAAAGACCAGCATAGCTTCAATGTTAACCACACGTTCAATGCAAAGCTCTCTGGTAAATATCATATTATTTAGTCTTTGTTTCAAAATTTTCATTTAGTTACCTTTAGGGATCCTGATGTCACAAAACCATTCTTCCCAAAGGCTATTTACTGGCCCTGGTAAAGCGCGGGCTAAGTCACAAATCAAAATTATGTATCTGAAGCACTACATTGGGCACATGTTGCTTTATGCACTTAGCCACACTGGGGATCTGGTGTTTTCTGTGGTGTTTACGATTAAATTGTTTGCATGTCTTCAAGTATATGCACTTGGATTGTTGAGTCCAAAGTGTGCTAAATATGCAGATTTACACTGGGTCTGTACAGATGTTAGGGTTAAAAATGTAGCCGGGCTATACTTTCTTGAAAGCAGAAGCTATCTTCTGAGGAAGTGGCAAAATGCCTCAAAACGCATGAAGCAAATGGTAAATTTTGAAGTTTAGAGTCTGTGTCATGGCTGTTTTTACGTTTCACAAAAAAAGCTACGTCTCCAGTGCTCCATGATATTGTATTCTCTTTTGGTGGAAGATGTTGGATCTGGGGGCATTACACATTGCACGACAGGTGTTTGTTAGTGATGGGCGAATTTTTCCCGTTTCGCTTCACCACGAATTTGCGAAACTGGCGAAAAATTTGTGAAATGACGATTTTGACACCATTGACAATTCGCCGGTGTCTAAATGGGCGCCGGCATCGGTACCGTCGCTGGCGTTGAAAATGTTTTCGGTAAATTTACGAATTTATTCGCCGGTGGCCTGGCGAATAAATTCACCCATATCTCGTGCTTTAAGTCTGGTGAGTGCTCCTCCTTTCAAGTGTTCCAGCCACTGACCCTAAAAACTGATTCTCTTTACTGATAATTTTTATTATTTATTTTCCTAAATAACCCATTACTATTCAGCTTCTGATCACCTGTCTGGATGCTAGGTCAAGTAGGACTTTAGTAACAACAAAAAAGTCTCCATCTACTATGGTGCGAGCACTTCTATCTTTGCAGATATTCTGGCACACACATATATATATTATCGCCTACCATGACATTTATGTTACTTAAATTGTCTTGCAGGTTTTACTAAAGATTATCAGCAGAACTGTTGCCAAATATAGACACAATTATTGTCAAATTTGTATTGCTACCCAGAGAATGCTGTGAAACAAAGTCAGAAATTGTATAGAGAAAGATATAGGGGCACATTTACAAAGCTCGAGTGAAGGATTCGAATTAAAAAAACTTAGAATTTCGAAGTGTTTTTTGGGCTACTTCGACCATCGAATGGGCTAGTTCGACCTTCGACTACGACTTCGACTACGAATCGAACGATTTGAACTAAAAATCGTTCGACTATTCGACCATTCGATAATCGAAGTACTGTCTCTTTAAGAAAAACTTCGACCCCCTAGTTCGGCAGCTAAAAGCTACCGAACTCAATGTTAGCCTATGGGGAAGGTCCCCATAGGCTTGCCTGTGATTTTTTGATCTAAGGATATTCCTTCGATCGTTGTATTAAAATCCTTCGAATCGTTCGATTCAAAGGATTTAATCGTTCGATCGAACGAATAATCCTTCGATCGATATTCGAAGTCGAACGATTTTAGTTCCTAGTCGAATATCGAGGGTTAATTAACCCTCGATATTCGACCCTTAGTAAATCTGCCCCTTAGCGTCTTTTGAAGTGAGCAGCGAAATGAGTGATTGCACTGGGGATGAATCATCTTTATAAATGTATTATTAGTTGAATGAATTAAGAATAATTAATATAATATGAAAATAATTGATTCCTGATATTACTTCATTTGCCATAACTATATTTAATAATACATTCTAAATTGCTAATAAATACTTTTTTATATAACATATTCATTAGTGTGGTCATTGGCAGTGGCACCAAAAAAATCCAAAAGATTTATAGCAGATATGCAGTTCACCTAAATGAGAGCGAATGAAAAAAAATCTGTTTGACAGAAATAACGCTGATGAATTTGTCTCATCAAACTTTAATAAACATGGGAGTGGCGTTAATTTTATTGCAAGAATATTCACAGCAGTAATGGTGATGGTTTATAATGGGGTACTGCAGAACAAAGCATGAAATAAAAAATGACAAAACATTTTTCAAGAAGTTTATAAAAATATCAGTTCTAAACATTGCCAAAACATTTCACGCCTGGATCATTTTTCTTACAATGGTTGATGATGGGAAAGTCATGATGGGAAATTTGGGACAAAATATCATTTCTGGCTGTTTTCATTCACATATAATAGAAAAATGTGAATCAGACACAATTACTGTGAAAATTTTGGGGGGGGTGTCATAATTTATGGCATTGTATGTCAGAACAGTGTCTATACGTGATTCCTATGCCACATGTATACTGCATTTACTGACAATGAGCACAATTAAACAGGCTGGCAGGGTACATTAGCACTTCATGCTAAAATTCACAAGTGCAAGGAGTGGCTTTAGGTACAATTATCATTAATCATTAATAATGCAGATAATGCAGAATAATGATGCACATTTGTGCTATGACTGAAGCAAAATTTGTGCTTGTGGTTGCTCACCTTCAAATTAAGTTTCAGTATGTGGTAAAGAGTAATGTTCTAAGACAAATTGCAGCTGGTCTTCTTTTTTATGTATGTTTTTGAAAAGGATTTAGCTTTTTTCCAACATCTCTTCTGTTTGGAATTTCAGCAGTTATCTGGATGCTAGGGTCAAATTTACCCTAGCAAACAGGTAGAGGTATGAATGAGAGACTGGAAGATGAATAGGAGAGGGTCTGAATTGAAAGTTTGCATGCTGCAAGAAAATTAAGACAATAGATTTACATTACACAGTATTTAAAGTTTTTTTTTATAGTTTCTTTACATTCACAGTAAAAAGAAATAAAAATATTAGGCAAGCAAATATCTGCTGGTTTTACAGCATGATCTATTTCTCATTTCAAATACCAATCTTTGCACTTGGTAAAAAGGTTGTCCAACCCAATTAAAACAATTTTCATCTTGTAACTGCACAGCTGCTGTTCATTTATGAAGAGTTCATGTGGCTAAGGAAATGTGTGAAACAATATGACAGACAAAGGTAATAATAAATGTGCACAGAGGTGAGCTACTGTCAGTTATTACAAAAGAAAATCATGTTCCAAGTTTTAGAATTAACAATTGACAGAACAACGTATTCAAATATTTAAATTACAAGCTAAGCTAAATTTTTAAATATTTATCGGGGGATATATATTTTTTCCAAATATGGCTGATGTTTTGTGTAATTCCAATTACCACTTTTTTTTTAAAGTGACTTCTGACTGCAACTTTGATATGCAAAATGCAGTTTCAAATGTAAATGCCCATGGTTTTTTTAACCATAATGCAGTGGTTTTCACTATATTTTAAGCGAACTTGCTTGTGCCCCAGGAGTTGTGTTCTAATATCATATTGAATGCATCAACATTGCAGCAAATTGAATGCAAGTTCTTTTCCACAAGTCTGCTTTGCCTGCTTAAACCTTAAATTACTGTTATGTCCAGAGTGGCAATAGTTAAAGGGTTCCACTGTACCAATAGGCATACTTGCATGTTAAAAAAGACACAATGAATAAAATGGTGCTTGGCACAATTCTCTAAAATTACAAGAAGCATGTTTGACCACAAGAACCTTTAATGAACATCAATAAGTACAAGTCTGCTAAGAATTATGGCAATATAAGTAAAATAATTGTGTATGCATGTCCAGAAATTTTACATAAACAGTTCTTATTTGACAGTGCACACACCAAAAAGCCAAGGTGTCACGGTTGTCACCCTAAATTCAGAACCGATGCTAAGCACCTTGTTCGCGGCTCTTGCTTCCACCTTTAACAGCCACCTTTCGCCTCAGGAGGTGCCCTCGGCTAAACGGATGCCACCAGATCTTATTAAGAGAGGTGCAAAGCGAAGGGTTCTGAACGAGCAAAGGGGCACAATGGTAAAGCAGAAGTCTTTTGGGCAGAAGGTCGCAGTACAAGGCGTGGACACAAAGCAAAGTCAGAACAGGCCGGGTTGGGGCAGGCAGAGCACAATCAGAGTCAAACAGGCAAGGGTCAAAGCAGGAGATCAATCAGATGGAATACAGAATAGAGGAGTCGGTTACCAGGCAGGGTCAGGATCGTCAGAAACAGGCAGGGGTCACAACAGATAGTCAAATCACAGGAAATCAGAAGCATAAACAGCACAAAAGCACCAGGAACTCACTAGGAGATAAACTATAATGGGCACTGAGAAATACAATCTGCCACTTTAAATACCATTTAAACTTCGAGCCATTGCACGCTGGCGTCATCCCGCACTCTGCAATAAACACTTAAGGTGTTGCATAAGTCCTGTGTGCCACTGGATCTCTTTGTTTGCAAGGTCATCACACCAGCACGCATGCGCCTATAAATAAGGAGAATGTGCGCCGCTCGCCCTAAGTTGCCAGCAGAGAGGCAGAAGTGGAGAGGCGTGGCGGGCGTCCCTGCTGATGGCGCGGCAGGCGTCCCCGCCGCACCACTAGACCACCAGGGTGAGTGCTGACTGTCACACAAGGCTTATGGTTCAACATAAAAATGAGAAGTAATGGTAATCACTAACATTATTTTAGTGCAAACTGCCTCGGCAGTATTTTTATTGGAGTGATCCGTGAGAATGCAGAATACAAACATTTTGGGGGCCTCACACCCCCTTTTTCAGTGTATCATTTCCCATAACCAACAACAACGTGGTTATTTACTAAACTCCAAATGCAAAAAGCACGAAAAATTTGTGATTTATTTTTTATAAAATCTGACTTTTAAAAATGTATTAAACCCTGAGGATGGAAAAGTCTGAATCAGAAAATCCACACAATGTTGAAGTGCTCTACCTCTGTATGCTTTCTTTCGAAATCAGGTGCTCAGCAGTAAAATACCCCACCTGCCATGGGTTAGGGAATACACATGCAAAGTCCAAAGCACTGCTGCACACTGACAAGATGAATGTGTTTATATTCTTGGCATTTATTGGCTCCAATTCAGGTAGACAAAAGGCAATGTTTCGGGCCTCACAGGGCCCTTTATCAAGCCTCTTTATCAAGGCTTGATAAAGGTCCCTTTGAGGCCCAAAATGTTGCCTTTTGTCTACTTGAATTGGAGCCAATAAATGCCACGAATATAAACACATTCATCTTGTCAGTGTGCCGCAGTGCTTTGGAAAAGTCCTAATGATTTTTTTGTGTGCTTGATTTCGTGCAATAACGCAACGTTTTTGGAGTTTTCAGGTGAAATTTCCGAAAAAAATGTGAAATTCATGAAAATCGTATGAAAAAATTCCAAATAATCTCGAAAATCAGATTTTTTCCCCGCAAAGCAAATTTTCTGGAAAAAGTAATAATAATTAAGCATAAAAACCCCAAGCAGATTTGATTGGAGTTCCTAGCAGAGAATATTGAGATAAATTCAGACTTTGATAAATAACCCCCCAAGTGTCAAGAATTTAAAACTCTAAGGGGCACATGTACTATGGGTCGAATATCGAAGTAAAATCCTTCGACTTTGAATATCGAAGTCGAAGGATTTACCACATTTACTTCGATCGAACGATCGAAGGAAAAATCGTTCAATCGAACAATTAAATCCTTCAAATCGAATGATTCAAGGATTTTAATCCATCGATCAAATGATTTTCCTTCAATCAGAAATTGCTTAGAAAGCTTATGGGGAAGGTCCCCATAGGCTAACATTGGTGCTCAGTAGGTTTTAGGTGGCGAAGAAGTTAGCCGAAGTTTTTTTAAAGAGACAGTACTTTGACTATCGAATGGTCGAATAGTCGAACGATTTTTAGTTCGAATCGTTTGATTCGAAGGTCGAAGTAGCCAATTCAATGGTTGAAGTAGCCAAAAAAACCTTTGAAATTTGAAGTTTTTTTCATTCTAATCCTTCACTCAAGTTTAGTAAATGTGCCCCCAAATGTGCATGTGTCCCTGTTTCAGTTCTCACAATATACATCAACCACCTTCGTCATCATGCTGGGAGGAATCAGTTCGAAACCTTGTTGTCTAGACAACATGTAAACATTCCCTCTCAAGAAGATAGAATTGTGGCCACTGTTCATATTTCTTGGGAACATGGACAAAACATCACAAATATGAATGTAATCAGTCTTCTGAATAGATGGATACACAATATGCAACACATTGCCCTACTATATGGCATGCAGGGACCCCAAAACCATCTACTTGATGATCTACAGTGTGAGAGAACAGTTCACCAAGATGAGACTAGTATATTGTATGCCACCTTTAAGAGTTGACATATACTTAAATACTGTATATGATTGATTTACTCTCCTTTATTCTGAAATTAGAGGTAGGTGGAGATGGGAAAACGGTTAAGGTTTTCAAAAAATAACTATCAAACTATTATCAAACTATATAAACAAGAAATTTTTTGCATTCACATTCTCAATCCCTGCCTGAAACCAGGACTTTTCCATAGATAAGAAATATTATAAAGGTATCAGCCTTATTAAATTCAAAAACAGCAGGTTACAAAGACATCTTACTAACAAGCTCATGGCTCACAATTGTTCCACTCAATAGTCAATACTAAGGAATACTTGCTGGATTATAGATCTGCTTATTATAACAATTATAAACTATAGGGCTTTTCACAGCTTGAATTAATTTAAAAAAAAGTTGATGCTAAAACATATGGATCCTTATTAGGGTTTCCAAAACTTGAATGTTTGATACTCATTAAGTGCAAAAATTGTTTTTAAAAAAATATAAAACTTTGACTTCTACAATCTGGCAAGATAATTAAAAGTCAGTGGGAGTTATCATATACAAAATTTAAGATATATGTGCAATTCGAGTTTTTAAATGTATTTATAAGAGTTTGTATACCCATTGAAAATCCATGGTTTTGTTCAAATTTTTGCATTCAAATTTTCTAAAAGCAAACATTTGAGTTTGGTAAAATGCTGAGTTAGAATTAAACAATATTAGAATTTAAAAAACCTCTAAAATTCTTAAATTCAAATTTTAATATATAGGTTTCCCCGTATTACAATGTCATTTGCTGTGGGTGATGCAAGTGATTGCTTACTGGTTTTGGTTCTTTCCTGACTATGGTTTCTCCATTTCTGTATGCCCGTCTCTTGACCAGGGGACTCCTCAAATGAACCTTCGCTTATAGCCATCCCACTGAACCCCATTGTTGCATACCTTAATGAAACACCAGGAACCAGAAATAGAGTAAAATGGCCACAGCTTTTATTGACATTTATTGAAAATATTTCCTGTGTATCACACATTCTGGATCACAGGATGAAATAAAATTAGCCATTAGTTCTGGGAATGCTTGCCTGGAGTGAATGGGCCCCCATGCCAGCCACCTAGCTGCACTGTGCTAAGGTGGGCAAGTAAAGGCATAATTAGGCATCACTCCAACCTACCCAAGAAGGTTAAACCAACCATAAACACCACTGGAGTTAACAGGCCCCCTGTCATGATGGCCATCCAGCTGCGCTAAGGTGGGCAAGTAAAGGCATAAGTAGTCCTCACTTCTACATCCCAGGACCATTACCCAAGAAGGTTAAACCAAACCATGAATGCCAGGGGAGTGAACAAGGCCCCCCTGTCATGCTGTCCACCCAGCTGCACTATGCTAAGGTGGGCAAGTAAAGGCATGAGTAGGCCTCACTCAAACCACCTGGGACCATTACCCAACAAGGGTAAACCAAACCATGAACGCCACTGAAGTGAACATGACCCCCTGCCATGCCCTTGTCATGCAGCCCCTGTGTTTATACTGTAGCTCCAGGGCTTTCTTTCTGTTTCTGCCTCTCGTCCTTTCTTTCTCTCTCACTTTCTCTCTTCCTGAATGAATGTGAATAATAGTTTTGTATATGCACCACTCCATCACAGAGGCAACAACCCCCCACATCCCACAGAAGATGCAATGCAACCGCCATATTGTTGGTTGGCTCAAATACATCATAGTGGCATTTAGTGCATTTCAGCAAAATATAAATGAATATTATAAACTCATTACAGTATATTTGTAAATTATCATATAAGCTCTAATGGATAGCATCAATTGGGTTGAACTCTACAGTACAAAACTAACTAACACATGTAAATCAAAATCCCTATTTAACCCTATAGGTCTTAAGGACTTCTGTCTTTTTTAACATCAGAATCTCCTCTTCGAGGCTGGGGAACATGTTGAATAACCCTAAATCTTCAGCCATGTG
The DNA here is from genome assembly GCF_017654675.1 of Xenopus laevis. Classification (NCBI taxonomy): domain Eukaryota; kingdom Metazoa; phylum Chordata; class Amphibia; order Anura; family Pipidae; genus Xenopus; species Xenopus laevis. The sequence continues at coordinate 135,141,078 of NC_054373.1, forward strand.
ACCCTTTTCAATGATATATATATATAGATATATATATATCATGGTCTTGACAAAGGTCTTAGGTGGAGACCGAAACGTTGGCCAATTTTTAAAATGTTCTAATAAAAGTTTATATTTTTAATCCAACTTCTTTTTGTCTAAAGGCTCCTGATGTGCACCCACGTATCCAAGATTCGTATCTAATTACAATTTGTGAGTAGCACTCGGGTCAATTGTGTCTAGTAATGGTGTGCGGAATTCCTACGAGTTTTTGTATAGATATATATATATATATAGACAAATACAATATATATATATATATATATATATATATATATATATATATATATATATATATATATATATATATATATATATATATATATATATATATATATATATATATATAGCAAAAGAAACAGATCTGGTGCACAACGATAACGAGAAAAGACGCCTGTGTGCTGGTTCTATGTCCATAGTAAATGTATCCAAAAAAAACAGCCGCACCAACAGGACTTTCATGAAAAACAAAAAGTGTTTTTATTCAACGTTTCAGCCCCGTACTTGGGCCGTCCTCAGGAAGTGTAAATCCCTATTCTCCAAACCCCACATTTAAACATTTACAGTTGGCGCCAAACAGCGTCCAGCAATGACGTTCTGTCTGGGCGTCTGATGCAATCAGTGACGTGGACAAGAGTGACGTGTGCTAACGTTAGTGCCTTTTGCCTTAAATTAGCGATAAGCCAAATCCTATAGAGAAATCTCAAGTGACTAAAAATGGAGTCTCATCCTATATCCAATGTTCCTCGTGTAGCGAAATGTGTAGTTTAGTGCAGATACTCTGGTGTGTTCCATCTGAAGGACGGGAGTCAGATGGAACACACCAGAGAAGCCGTAAAATACGAGCAGAAGGTTGCCATGGGAACCCGTGTAAAGACGGAAAGCCAAGAGAAGCTTAGCACAGCCAATCACAAGGATCGGGTGTCCTACGCTTAGTGTTGCACCGTATCTGCAGAGGGGGCGACAAGGGTAAGCAGTACAAAAAAGCCACAGGTACTTTCCACAAGGGGTGCCAAGAATGAAGTGATGCTAAAGGGTAATAATTGTTTTAATGTTGGTGGTGGTTTCGATCTATTTATGGGACACTAAACTACACATTTCGCTACACGAGGAACATTGGATATAGGATGAGACTCCATTTTTAGTCACTTGAGATTTCTCTATAGGATTTGGCTTATCGCTAATTTAAGGCAAAAGGCACTAACGTTAGCACACGTCACTCTTGTTGATTGCATCAGACGCCCAGACAGAACGTCATTGCTGGACGCTGTTTGGCGCCAACTGTAAATGTTTAAATGTGGGGTTTGGGGAATAGGGATTTACACTTCCTGAGGATGGCCCAAGTACGGGGCTGAAACGTTGAATAAAAACACTTTTTGTTTTTCATGAAAGTCCTGTTGGTGCGGCTGTTTTTTTTGGATATACAGATGAAGCCACTTGGATTTGTGAGTTAAATGCGTCATGACTCAGAGTTAATTGAAGAAACTGTGTTATCTAAAGTTATCTTAACTCATTTAATGCATTTAACCTTTTCATTAGCATACCAAAGCACCATTGTTCACAATGGTGAATGCTTTAATTAGATGGGATGTTATGTCACAGTTTTCTGTGTTAAATGAGATAAATGGGATATCTGTGTTTAGTTATTCTGTGTCAAACAGACAAACCAAAGTGGCTGCATCTGTATATATATATATATATATATATATATATATATATATACAGTAGTGTATTGGCTTCAAGTATAACTTACTGCTTGTCCTATCTGAGGAGGTCAACGTTGTAAAATTTTATTAGCATGTTAAGTGAAGATCAAACCACAGTCATAGAAAGGTCATCTGATCAAGTAAGGAATTGCGGAGAATGCTGCAATATAACAAGCAGAATGATGTTTTAGAGATCCTAAAAATTAAACTCCATTCATCTTGAAGTCAAGTGTAGGACTTGATCCACTGACAGAAGGTACCTTGTCACCTGTCTTCATGCCTTCAAACTAATAACTAGTATGGCATCTGTTTCCTTATCATTTCCACAAGGTGAACGTTAATCTATAAGAACAACAATACATTCAAGCTGTGCCATCTCTTCTGTAGCTACAGCCTAAAGTCAGGCAAAATAAAGGTTCAGCAGTTTATTAGTTATGGAAGACAATTTATTTGAGTAATTAGCTTAATTGAAATGAAAATTTGTCTGAATAATGCAACATATGTTTATGATCAAAAACTAAATACAAGCTTGGTGACTTGGGGACATGAAGCCAATGACCAAAGTAAGAGTTAAAAGGAAAAAAATCATTATTCATTTTTAAACTTTAAGGTGTTTCTTTACTAAACTCGATTTTTTTTCTGGTCAAGGTTTTTTTGGTCAAAAACCAGAATTCATTTATTTATGATACCCCGAAGCTGCAAAAAGTCCAAATTCAAAAATCCACAATCTCATACCTGTCGAGGTCATGCATAAGTCAATGGGAGATGTCCCTTTTTGAAATCGTGATCTGCACTAGGTTTAATCCAAAAAATTCAGGGGTTTTGGGCGATAACCCAAGAAATAGAGTGATTCTGGCGTCAAATACAAAAAGTTTGTACGATTGGGGTTTTCACTTGATTTTATTGAGTTTTTTTGCCAACCAGACATTTTCAAGTTATTTTATTGATAAATAAGATAAAAGTATGGATGGGAGTTTGGTTGAGCTTGGTTAAATAACCCCCTAAGTCTCTACCTAAGTTCAATGTTTATCAGAGATGTCAAGACAGTGCATCAATTTGCAACTGAGTTTTTAGTCATATAACAAAGAAGTAGAATTCTTAATAAATCAAGTTAAAGTGAGTGTAAGATGGCCAGACCAGGGATGAGTTTTTTTTTTTTTTTTTGTAACTTATATTTTTATAAATTTTTACAGAGAAAGAAAGGCAGTATGGAAATATACAGAAAGGAAAAAAGGAAACAAAGAACAAGATTCGGTTACAGCATATCTCAGCATACAAAGCAGTTGTAATAGTACATCATTACAGTCAACAGTGTTCGATAAGTACTTTAGTAAAATCCTTTCCAGGCTATGACAATCACTCATCTAAACGTCCTCTAATAGCCATCTGGAGAAAGAGGGGCCCAGATGATTGATATAAACATAGGGCTCTATATAACATAGGGAACGTAATACTCAAAAAACGCATTTTGATATGGAGGGGGGCCAAAATCCCCATATACCACCCCACCACTCACCACTCCCATAAGAAAGGTTCCCACATAGAATGGTTATAGATGGCGCAATTCCCACATAGACCAAATCTTCATATAACGTGTAACATTGTTTTGAATAAAAGCTATACTGTATTCAAATCTCCGATTGCATTCTATTCTCTGCTCAATTTCCTTTCTAGTGGGTACAGAGTTAGTCTTCCACTTAGACGCAATCGATATGCGTGTTGCCATTAAAACCTGATTCACTAATAACTGCGTACACTTGGGTAACCCCTCCCATGGTTTACCCAGTAAAAAAGTTTGCATGGGATTGCAACATGTGTGAGGAGCTCTATCAAATTTTTGATCTCTGACCATAGTGGTTGTAAAAGAGGACAGTCCCAGAACAAGTGTTTCAAGGTTCCAGGTACTGCACAACCTCTCCAGCATGACCCCCACGTATTAGGGAATATTTTATGTAGCCTAGAAGGAGTCAAATACCAGAACATTAGGACTTTATATATGTTCTCTCTTTGCTTAGTACAGGTAATCCCTTTCCTAGCGTTCGCCCAAATACCTGTCCAGTCGTCCAGGGGTATATCCATATTCAACGAGGCCTCCCATTTCTGCATGTAAGAATGCTTATAGCCAGTTGCAAAGGGAGATGCAATGAGAATTTGATACATTTTAGAAATAACTCCCTTCTGAGGTAACCCCTTCAGAGCCAAAGATTCAAATGGAGTAACTAGAGAGGTTTGCAACTCTTTGCAGAATGGGTGACCAGGGATGAGTTTGACCAGTTTGAATATATTGCAATATGTGGATAAACACTTCCTGTTTTGTTCAAAGAGGAGGGCATTTTTAGTAGATTAATGCACAAAATTATTTGTGGAATTACCTGAATACCATAACCTGACAGTTTGGAGAGCCACATGTAGCCCTTTGAGTTTTACTGTGCAACTTTATGTGTATCCACAAAGTCTACTGTTCTTGATCCTGGTGAACTGCTGAGTCATAATGCAGGCATGGGTCCAGTGTCCAGGCAATTTAAATACTGCCTGTAGCTCAGGTCTCACTGCCCTTTACTGCTCGCAGTGCTTTATACTGTTGTAATAGGGATGCCTGTAGTGATTTCATACTGTACGGTGAGAATCCAAATTTCAATAGTAAGAAAGAAGGCTGATAATAGGCAAACATCCTCTTCATTTATTCCATTGAGAAGATAACGAAGTGTATTTTTACTATAGGTTTTGAATCAATACCATTAACTCTTACTGTAAAGTACAGATGGACAACTGGCTCATATACTTCACCATGTTCAACTATACTATTTATTTTGAGTATAGTTTTTTCCATTTAAATGAATGCTGGTATGTGTTATGCCATGCCTGGTGATGTTAATAAAGCTTGCGTCCTCTTTACACTGAGTTTTAAAAATGAACATAGCACAAGTATTTTTTTTCTATTAAAGTAAGCAAATAACATTTGTCTAAGACAAGAAAGCCCTATTTTTATTTCTAATGATTTCCTAAGTAAACTGATCTGAATCAAATTGCAGAAAATATTATTTCTATAATGCTTCCGTGTTTACCTTTTACACTAAGTGCTTGCATAATAAAACTGCACATTCTACATCATCTGAATGATACAGTCTTAGCCTGGAAATTGCTGGGTTTGCCTAGCGGTGATAAATCTCAGTGATGTGACTACAATAAAAAGGAAAAATAAAATGTATAGCATATTAACTAAAACAAATGGTTATGTATTCAATTTATTTCCAAACAAAAAGTTCAATTTAGCTGCAGTGCAATTACTATTCTAACAGACAAGGCATTTGAGAAGTGTTACTAATTAATTGCTAATAACCTGCTGGGAAAATAACAAAGATGGGCACTAAATTGTAAAACTGGTTATCATGATTGTTGAAGCGAAAATGATTTAATGATTTTAATCAAAGCAAAACCTAACAACAAGCCATTGGAGTATATACCAGTATATGCTGTATGTGATGCATCCTTCCCATTAGAAGCATGAATCCGTTCTGTTCAGTTTGTGTGGTTGAAAAAATGAGACACCCCTTATGGGAGAAGTTTTAATTAATGATGAGATTAGTCATTGGAGTTTTACAATGTGGAGGATGGAGAGATACAGTCAAGGGCGGCACAACAGTTGTTAAAAAAAACAAAGAAAAAACAGGCATCAAAATAAATAAAAGATCTGTGAAGAAATCCTTTATTTAATAAAATGTTTATGTTGAATTCTATAATACATGGCAAATATAACTTGTAAACTGAAAATATGATCAATAATAGAACCAGCCACCAGATAATTATGCATAGGATGGGCTTACACTACTTCTTGGCTCACTACCCCCTACACACCCCCAGTTTAAATAACTTGCCAAAGCAAGAAGAAGACATTTAAGTACAATACTCGGAATCCTTCTTCTTCAAATAATTTCATTTGGATAGCTGCAACATAAAACCTAGGATTGCTGATGCTATTCCCAACCCAATATGGACCCATGTACAGTTTATAAAAGGGGTGTTACATGGTACGTGGTACAAATTTGACTCTTTAGGAATAGAGAATAAAGTACCCTGTCTCTTAAAATATAAGAATATAATAAGATACAAAGGAGTTGTCATGACTTCTAATATCCTCATATTTTGCAGCAGGGGATACTTTATTTATTATAAAACACAAGTTTCAGTGAGTCATGTGACATAAATTACATCACTAAGCAATATATATGTATTTACTTGATGTGTGTCTGTATATTAGTTATATGTATGTTTATGTATTATAACTTACCAATATAGATTGATTGATTGTGTCAATGGAGATGTGAATAGAGATGCTGAATTTGCAAAGTACTGCAATTCTTTGGGTACAAGTGTGTAGGTGCTACATGCAAAGGTAGTCCTGGAATTAGCATCTCCGCAAGGCAGGTGTTATTTCCAGGGTTCCTCTGCATCTATGCACTCTGTACTTTGCACTTTATTCTACAACTGGCTAAAATATGGCTCTAGGTACAGAGTATAGAGGAGAGTGTATATACTAAAGTTTCTTTGTGAATAGCATTTGCATGGATTCAACGTTATGCAGAATAGCTCCCTAGTAATTAAGCTATTGCTTAATTAAACGACAATCATTTTGCTTGAATATGACTATGAAGATTTTCATTCATCCAGGTAATGGTATATCTAGTATAGGTAAATCTAAAAAAACTGGACTTGCTGAGTAATCAATGAAGACCTTTCACTACTCATCCGAGCAGCTTCTTCAGTTCAACTGACTGGTGTGGTAAATAAACTCTTCCACTAATCCAATCACAATGGCACATTGTAACTCAGATCGTGAATGGATTAGTGGAAGAGTTTATATGCCGAGAACTTCCCCACCAGTCAGTTGAACTGAAGAAGCTGCTCGGATGAGTAGTGAAACGTCTTCATTGATTACTTAGCAAATCCAGTTTTTTTAGATTTACCTATACTAGATATTTTGCTTGAATATATCCCAAATAATTAAAAAAATTGTTAGTTCTCTATGTGGAACTACCACTTTTTTTCCCCTTACCAATGCTAATTATTAGATAAAATTCACTCCTACTATAGCTGATTATTGGCTTTGCACAGGATCTTGAAACGTTTCATTTGAGCAACTTTCTCCATAGCCTTTATAGAATGCCTCACTGGAAGCCTGAGGTACAAATTTAGTGATATTTACACTTTCTAAAAGTATCATTCCTTAGGATCCTTTTAAATCTCATTAAAAATAAGAATAATGTAATTGTTTATTATGGGCTTTGTGTGTTAGTCCTACAGGTCCAGGGCTACTCATAATGCTTCACACTGCTATAGAATAGAAACATGAAATGTCGATTAGAAATCCTGTTGAGCCCTTAAGAGAACATTGTTCTTGTTAACACAAAGCTATCGGAATCCACTTGAAGAAAGGAGCTTGCTAACATGCAAACAGACAGTTTTAAATGCATGATTTTGAACATATTACTAAAGGGCCAGTTTTATCATAGGCCAATATAAAAGTTCAACCTTACATAAAAAAACACATTAGTCTTGCAAGATTTTAAATATTTGCCTTTTTGTGTTTTTTTTTTCACCAGCTTTTTCCATGTGCAAGAAGCCTGAGATTTACTCTAACCAAGAAGCACAGAATATTTATTTGCTTCACTTAGGGGCATATTTATCAAGGGTTGAATTTTGAATTGAAAAACTTCAAAATTCTAATTTAAAAAGACCAACCTAAATTAAGTTGAAGATTTTTTTGGTCGAATTGGTCCGTTTTCTATCAAATAGGTCCATATTCGGCCTAATTAGAAGAAGGAATAGCCCAAAAAAAACTTAGATTTTCAAAGTCCAACAATTGACTCCAAATAGGTTCTAGGTGGTCCCCCATAGGCTAAAACAACAATTGCCAGGTTTTAGATGGCGAATGTTCAAAGTCAAATTTTTAAAGAGACAGTACATGATAAATTTCGATATTCTAATTTTTGAATTTTTTTCAAATTCAAATCGAATTTGGACTATTCCCTAGTCTAAGTACACAAAAATAGCTCAAAATTCACCTCAACCTTTGATAAATCTACCCCTTAATTTTCTAGAGTTTTTGGGAACTGTTGTGTTGCTTTCCCATTAAAATGTATGGGAACCTCGAACAATGCAAGAAAAAATCAGGTGTCTTTACACTCATCAAAATGAACACAACAAATAACAAATAACTGATAGATACATGTGACATTGTGATACAGGTATGGGATTTGTTATTCATAAACCAATTATCCAGAAAGCTATGAAATACACAAAGGCCATGGACTACCATAGACACCCATTTTATCCAAATAATTTACTTTTTTTTTTTTTAATTATTTCTTTTTTTCTCTGTAATTATAAAATAGTGCCTTGAACTCTATCCAAGTTAAGATATAATTAATCCCAATTAAAGGCAAAACAATCCTACTAGGTTTATTTATTTCATGTTTAAATCTTATTTTAGTAGAATTAAGGTATGAAGATCCAAATTACAGAAAGATCCATTATCTGGTAAACCCCAGGTCCCTAGCAATTGGATAACAGGTCCCATACCTGTATATTGTTTTTGAGTGAGACATGCCATGAAAAAAAGAAAAACATTCAAGCTTGATAGAACTACTCTTATGTATATCTTCTTTGTATGGTTTGAAGCCATGCCACACTATATCATCTGACTGATAGAGATCAATTGATGAATAACAATATGTGTTGACTTGCTGAACCGTCTCAAAATTTGAAAGTGCAATGTATTACATAAACAAACATATTACAGAAAATCAGAAAAAATCATGTGAAAAAAAGTGTGACTTTTCCAGGATTTATTATGCATCAAATCAAAAAGTCACACAATTAAACTTGATGCACAATTTTGTTTCATTTTTTTTCCACATGCTTTTTTCATTCAGATTTATTGGTAAAAGGGGATTCAGGTTTAGGGGTTTGGTTGATTTTTTTTAAAATGTGCTGTATATTGAGAAAAAGTCGAGTTTTAGGAAAAAAAAATTATGATTGCTGATGTATTTACAGAAGTTCACATTTTATGAAATGTATTAACACTTTCCTGTCTGTAACAGAGGCTGATGAATGGGCAGATTTATCAAAGCCTTTTTGGCTTCTTTTTAAGTGCTCGTTCCTCAAAACTGAATTTACTTTGAGCTTTCAAATTTCTTCTTCCTTGATTATAAATCTGCTGCTTTATTTTTAAGTTATCATTTTGGAAAGTTAACTTTGCTAGAAAAATATATATGGTATGGGTACACACATGTTTTATTCACAGCAGGGTTTTCAACAAGACAGGACATTTTTCAATATCACACTATATAAGCAAACAAACAAACAAACAAACAAACAAACAAACAAACAAACAAACCAGAACTGATTGGTTAGCTGGTAGTCTGAATCTCTGGAAAGCCTGCTCTTTGAAAATGCCTCAGCTAATATTAATGCAACACAATCCACTAAATTCAAACATATTTTCTCCTCACTTCTCCCAGATGCACCAGCTTGTTTCCCCATTTCCTGGACAGTGTTCACTCATAGCTCCAGCCCCGTGTGCGTGATTAATTCAGCACCTTTTCAACCAGAAGCCTTGAATTAAATGTCACATGCAGGACCACCATCAGAAATCGCAGGGCCCCGTACGACAAAATTTCCTGGGCTCCCTGGGCTGCGCCCACCGCAAGCCCCACCTACAGGTCCGCCCTCCCCACCACACAGTAAAAAAACAAAAAAAATATTGGTGGCTAGGGTTCCCACATGTTAATAAAAAATAAAAAGATAGTGGTGGTCAGGGCCCCCCATAAAAACATTTGTGGCCAGCCCCCCCATTAAAAAATATTGGTGGCTAGGACCCCACACGAGAAAAAAAATTGGTGGCCAGGCCCCCCCCCACATTATAAGAAAATTGGTGGCAAGGGCCCCTTAAACGTCCATGCCTTCCCGAAGTCAGCAGCTCTCAGAAAATCAAGTAATCAAGTAAGTGTGGCATGGCTGGGGCCCCCCTTACCCTCGGGCCCCCTACAACTCTCCCCCCTGTCCCCCCCGATGGCTGCCCTGGTCACATGACTTGTCCTTGTGTCCTATAAAGTGTACTTCTTGTTCTCCAGGGATAGTGAATAGTATACCCCCTACACCACTAGAACAGAAAGCACAGTTGCACTCTCTTGACAAATTGCCTGTTTCAAAAAACAAAGTCTTATAGTGACCATTGAAGACTATATGCTGCCCCTGGTAAAGTGCTACCTGAAGCAAGGTTCTCACCTTGCCATACGGCTAAAACATCCCTTGCTGCATTTATTAAAACTTCTGACATATCCCTTTCTTGCTTTTTAAACTTTTAAACAGTCCCATGACTGAATTGACCAATACAAAGCTCAAATATTTCAAAGGACAAAGCCTCATTGTATTTATTGCATATTTTTAAAAATACACATTGTTCGGGAAGTCATATTTGTCTAGAAAGAAATGTGTCATTTTCTGTAATTTTAAACACTTTCTTTGCCCTTGGGGTATTTTTTGCAAAAATAATCTTTTGGACTGTAAATTACCTGGCAAGGAAAAATAAAGTGATATTATTTCTTCACATAAAAGTTCATGCATAGTGTCACGGTTGGTAGCAATAAAACTTAAATCAAATTTCTTGTCAGTACTTTTTCATAGCTTTCTCAGCTTTATTCCTCCAGTAGACAGCTTAATGAAATTTGACTCTGTAACATGTCCACTTCATTCCTATAGAGTTTATGTCATCTTCTTCACATCAGTAATGATAGATCTGATCCCACAGCCCAACGAATCCCCATTTCATGACAAATGAAATTACTTTTTCTTCTGCCTATTTCAGAGAACATATCAGTTGGCTATTCATTCGTACATTTTAACAATATATTATCAAGTCACCAGCATGCCAGAAATTTGTTCTCATTTTCATGTTTAATAAATGGTAATGTAAAACAAAGGCCAACAAAGTCTATGAATCAAAAATAACTATGGATCAAAACGAATGCATTTTGTTTCAACGCGGAATAACTACCAACTCTTGTTGCAGATTTTTATAGTGAAATACAGGATACCCATTATTAAAAGGTAGCATTTATCTTCCATTTATTGTGCCTTAGACAGAAAAGAATAATTTTATAGTATATCACAATACACTCCAGATCTCCAGAAAGGAACTTGCAGAATGGGGTTGGACTGTACAGGTAGGGGATCTACTTCCTCCTAAAATCCTTTCCCCAGAAAGTTCCTAAATAGTAAAAGGCTACTACCCACAGTGTCCTGTATAAATATAAAATAATCAGCATTTGTGACTGATTTTCTTTTTCACTATAATAATAAAGGGAGCGTTTAGGTAGAAGAGAACAGTTTGCAGGGAGGACATTTCTTCATACCTGCTTCTAATAACATGTAAGGGCTGCTTGCTTTAGATAACGATATCTACCTAACACATAATAGTTTTTAACATTTTGCTTTAGTTATATATTAAACTAATTCATCAACTGATTGGGATACTGAAAGAACTTCTGAAGTTAAGAAACAACATACTGTGGCGAGAATTTATAGCCTGGTTATACTGTAGCTTGAATGTTTGGAATGGTTTCTGGTTGTGGTTGTGATCACAAACTGAACTTTCACATAACTGATTTACTGGGTATTGGAATGGAACATCTACAATAAGGGAATGAATTCCTGCAAACAGTCGTTCAATGACTGGACACCATTCGACCTGGCTCTATGACCTTGACAATCTGGTATTGAATACAATGAAAATAAATACTTTACTTCAAATAATATTAAGTTATATTTTCATTATACCATATTCATTTTAGGGGCTTTAACTGGACAGATACAGTAGGCAACATGGAAATACAGGTATAGGGTCAGTTATCCAAAGTGCATGGGACCTGTGGTTTGAAATGGAACTTAGCCAGTGTACAAAGTGCAAACAAAGGTAAACTGCAACCATTTTCTTGTACTTTGTGCCCTACTTTGTTGCATCTAATAGCATCTACAGTATATGAAGTTGTTACAAGACTAATTTGCCTAACTCAGATGACACCCAATCATGCAAATTTATTTTTGACTTAACTGATCATTCAATGATTCAGTTATTGACACCAAAAACAGAGAAAGCATATTATCTTTGCTTTCTTTATATAATAGTACATAATGCAATCCATATAGTGAACACAGTTAACCAGAGTTATTACCAGGGGCCAGCGTATATATAATAGATTGAGGCACAGGTAACAACATACATATATTATGTGCTCTGTTTTCTGTATCTTGATTAATAATATATATTATATATAATATATATATATATTATGGTTAAAATGAATTACAGAACATCTTATTTTATATTGCACACAACCTAATAATTAATAGGTGTTGACAAAATGAGTGTCAAAAAAATAAATCTTTTTTAAAAACCCCATGTGCATTAGATATCTTTGGACAGGACTTCCTTTCTTGAAAAATGTATTAATTCCATTCTTCCACTTTAAAGCAGTAGGGGTCCCGTACAAAAGCCATAATTCATGCATAATTGGGCATTCTAGGACTCCTTCCAAATTTTTTGACAGTCATGATCTTTCATGAACACATCTGCTGAACAAAATACTTGGAACCATTACTTTAGAAAAATAAATCAGATAATATACTGTATATAGTGAATAAAATATGAGTAAGATCTTATATTTCCCAAAATTTAAAGGGCAATTTTCGCAATGTATTTTCAGAAAATATAATATTCATAATACTTCCTATGACCATCACACTCTAAACAAACCTTGTATTTTACAGTATGATAATAATGTATTTTTGAAATATAAATGGAACATGGCAAACACCTGGGACGGAAGCTGTACAAAAGTGAGCAGGCTCTCTTTAAGTTGTCTTTTTTAGCATGTGCTAATATGTTGAATATGCAGAAATTATCTAGTTAGGCTGGAATCAGGAAATAGGACTGCTGGCACAAATCTGACTCTTCCATTAAATAGGAGAGCCAAACTAGTCCTGATCTTCAATGATGCCCTTTTGGGGCCCCAACCTTCTGCTGCGGTTCTAGCTGGGGACCTACTAACTTCTGAGTTCAGATAAATCAATAGTGAGGTACAGCCAAGGATCAAGCAATATACATTTAAAAAAAAACAGGCAAAGGTTGAGGCAGTGCAATGAATTTATTTATTCCAAATGTAAAACACCGAAGTAATGTTTTTCCACTTGTTAAAAAGCTATTTGCAGCAAAAGGGTTAATATTCCCCAATCTGTTTTAACTTAATTCAATTGCTGAGATCATGTCCGGAATGTCAGTTTAAAAAGCCTTTGGCTGTATGTGTATGTAATACCTATGACTACGTATCGGAAGATACGAAACGCGTCAGGGAATGGATGCTTTTAATATGCTGAAATAAACATTTACTTATTTTAATCAAATGGGTGAATGCAGTGCTCGTCAAATCTTTTCTAAAGGTTGAGGCAGCCTGCAAAACAGGCAGGAGTCAAAAAACTGACATGGAAAAAATCTTTAGCAGGATCTGAGACAACCAGAAGCCAGCTTGGGCAAAGAGGGAATGACAGAACAGGTTTAAGTAGGGAGTTTTAAAACAGAAGAAGGAAATGAGAAAATGGAAGTAAAATAAAATCTTAAACAAAGATGGGACCGAAACCTTTAATATGTGCTACTGTGCAAGTCATGGGGGAAGATTTACTAAAGGGAGAAGTGGCTTTCGCCAAAAGGACACTTCTCATAATTTACCAAAAGGCGTAGAAGACAATTCACTAACAAAATAGCTAACAAAAATAGTGCTAGTGAAGTTTTGTGCCCTTTTACCAGACGAATTTTCGAGCTTACTCCGCAAAATTCAAGTGTGAACTATCCAATACTTTTCGCCAGAGTCTGTTTTTGAATTGATAAGATGAAGCTACATCCTCAACAATTTAATGCCAGAGACATCATATCCTGTCTGCCAAAAAGTTATAAAAAAGACAAAACACAGTTTTTACATTTGTTTTTAACAATTTCAAACTCATGTCACGTCTATTTTAGGGTGGGCTCATGTCTAGGACAGTAGAAGTTCTCTTTTGTCTTTATTTTGCTTCCTTGGACATTTTTAATAAGTGGCCAAATCAAGCAATTTCAACAAAGCTCACTAATAAACATCAACAAGGATCAAAAGCAATTTATACAAAACAAAGGAGAAACACGCCAAACTGTATGCTATATATTATATATATTTAATTGTTTCATTCACAGTCAGAGAACTGCATTCAGCATGATCAGTGCTGAAAATGTATTGAATAGACACACTAAGTTTCCATTGCTTTGGTTTTACCTGAGGGGATTGGCTGAAACAACCCATCTCTTCATGTTACGTGGTACACTACTCATATGTATATATACTTATAATCTACAGACCAGCTAATTCCCTATGGGCCAGACTGTAAATTATATCCTTATAAACGACGCGTTCTTACGTCAGAACGCGCTGATTATAAGACAGAGACAGCACCTGCGCTGCTGCTCCCTCCCTGCTGCTTTCCTTTCACTCGTCTCCCCTCCCATCTTACTTTCAGACACAGGAGCTATCTTTCTTCACATGGCGCACTTGTGTCTCTCTGCCTCACAGCTATCTGCACGTCAATCTCCCTGCCCCTTCGTCTCCAATTTTGCTCCGCCCTCTCCATGATGCGTCTCTTGTCTCGCAGGATCTCACTCCAGTCTCTCTCCCCCTCCCACCATGGCAAGTTTGCTCGCTGAAAATCTCTCTTCCTCTCATGCTTTGCTGCCCCTCCCAAGCTCCGTGTCTTCTCTTCTCTTGTCACTCTCACTCCTTATGGTGCCTTTCCCCAAACTCCGTAGCAGCTGATGACGTCACCAATGGCAGGCATAAGAACAAGAAGCTGAACAAAACTGGAAGCAATAAAAATAAAGGTACAAATAGAACTATAGGGAAACTCAAGAAACAAAATTAAATAATGTGAACACACACAGGGAACAAACACAAGTTTAGCAGACACAAAAGTAAACACAACACAGTGTAGCATTTTGAAGAACATACATGAAAGTGAGACATTTCACACAAAAAATCCTGTAGATTATAATGCATAATATACCCCCTACCTAAATTTATAAAGATATCAGAAGTCACCTCGGAGTTATGTGACCTGTATAAAAGCACTCGGCCTGCGGCCCTCGTGCTTTTATATGGTCACATAACTCCTCGGTGACTTATAATATCTTTATAAATTACAGTAGGGGGTACATTATCCACTATATAATCTATCTTTACATGCTGGGGATGAACAGTAATATGATTAGTTTAGTAACAGCTTTACTTACAGTTAATGAAATGGGTTATTTGTTTTACTTACAACCTGTTTTTTGTTTCCAAAATTGGCAAGTTATCAACAGGACTTATTTGGTTACAGAATGTTACAGTAGAGTGTCTGGTTGGTATACAATGATTGCTGTGGCAACATGGGTTAGTTTAGTGCCATTTCCAGGGGAAGGCTATAGAACAGTTTGTATTAGTCACAGTCATGTATGTTTGTCCCTGAAGAACATAGACAGTGAGGCTCATTCTTTTTTATTTTATTTTTATTTTACATTTCCTAAAAGTATGCATGGTTGTATTATGCTATAAGGCCTCACATTACGGGGCACATTTACTTAGGGTCGAATATCGAGGGTTAATTAATCCTCGATATTCGACAGTCGAAGTAAAATCTACCGCATTTCCTTCGTTCGTACGATCGAAGGAAAAATCGTTTGAATCGAACGTTTCGAAGGATTTTAATCCATCGATCGAGCGATTTTCCTTCGATCAAAAAAACCTACAGTAGGAAAGCCTATGGGGACCTTCCCCATAGGCTAACATTGATGCTCGGTAGGTTTTAGGTGGCGAAGTAGGTGGTCGAAGTTTTTTTTAAAGAGACAGTACTTCGACTATCGAATGGTCGAATAGTCAAACGATTTTTAGTTTGAATCGTTCGATTCAAAGTCGAAGTCGTAGTTGAAGTAGCCGATTCGATGGTTGAAGTAGCCAAAAAAAAAATTCAAAATTATAAGTATTTTTTATTCTATTCCTTCACTCAAGCTAAGTAAATGTGCCCCTACGTGTTTTTAATACATCATAGTTTATTACCATTAATGGGTTGTTTTACTCTTATTGCAAAGTTTTAATGATGCTATTTTTGTAAATACAGGTGTTTCTGTGAGCACACTTCATCATAGAACACTACAGACTCATCCTTAATGCAAGGAATAACTAAGAAGCCATAAAAAAAGATTGGTGCCAGGCCAGCCACCATCATATAAATGGCTGACAAAGAATACCATAAACTAGCTTGTTATTGCACCTTGCTGCCATGTGCCTCAGTTTGCATGCAGCAATGCCTAATTCCTTGGAGCATCACTAGCTTGCACATCAGTTAGATTGTAGAACATGCAAACTGGTGGAGCTCCAGGGATGCAAGGTATTATGGAGTCCTGTACTTAGGGGCAGATTTATCAAAGGTTGAAAGAGGGTTTTTTTTTTCGAATTTCATTTCGAATTTTCAAAATGTATTATTGTGATTTTGACAGTGCAGTTGTAGTATTCGATAATTGAGTTTGAAAAATTTGGAAATCGAATTTTAAAAATTAGATTGTCCAATTATTCTATTCAAATTCGACTATTCAAATTTGAAACCGAACAATTCAAAATGTATAGATATTCTCTTGAATTATTTTTCTAAATAATTTTTTCCCTATTTTGACCTGCCAAGTTCCATGTCCCACTTCAAAAATTCAAACATTCAAATTTTTCAAATTTGAATATTCAATTTAGCCTATCTATCGTTAGGGTTCAGTAAATGGTCAAAGGCTCCATGGAATGCTGGGAATCATTGGATTATCAATAAAAAACTTCACCTGATGCTAAATTACTTCAAAATAGAGTGTCGCACAGGCTCATTTTCTCACCCTCAACTCAGGCAGAGTGGAATAGATTAAAGCAGGAGTTTTTCCTAATTGGCCAATTTCCTAATTACCTAGAAGTCATTGATTGCACTCATGTTTTGTTCACACACACACACACACCTCGCCATCAACAGGAGCACTATTATAATCGTAAGGGTTCCCATTACAACAATGTGCAGGTGGTGTGTGATTCCCACATGTGCGTCATAAGTCTGAGATCTTTTTTTCATGGAAGTGTCCAGGATGCCACTATCTTGCCTCAGCTCTCCATCACCTCTTCACCCAACGACAAATGCAAGAGGGCTGGCTTGTGGGTAAGTTATATGTTACATTTTCTACAAAGCCATTTTAAATATTCCTTTAAAGGGATATGTATGTATTTTGGCAAGATTATTGACTAGGCATAGTCTTGCTACAATAAATGCACTATGCATCTTGAGACTTGTCGATAACTACTACTCTCTACTACTAACTACTCTTTTTTTTTGTAACTTAAAGTTTTTGATTCATTTGTTGTTACATAGACAAAGTACAAGAAAATATGAACATTATGGCATATGAAGCACTTTAACATCTAGTAATAAGCAATACAGTTCAGCATAAGCAATTACAAGATATACAACCTGACAGAATAGCACAATTAAGGCCCATTAATGTAAATTTCACTGAGAACTGCTACAATGTTCAACCGAAGACCATAGCACAGTATTCGTACTCAATCCCTGCACAACTTAAAAAAACAAGAAAAGGAGAAAGAAGAAAAAGAAATAAAAGAAAGAAAGAAAAGAAAGAAAAAAAAAAAAAAAAAAAAAAAGAAGATAGCAAAAGAAAAAATTAGAAAGTTATCCTTGGGAGGAAAATCAAAGCAGTCCATCCTAGTTTATCCAAATTGTACACAAAATGAGAACCCGAGCCTCTATACGAGAGAAGCATTCCCAGCTTGTTGAATGGAGGTCATATAGACATTCCAGTCAGCCCATATTTTCTCCCAATTATCCCTGCGTCCCCGAATATTAGCGGTCATGTACTCCATGTCCCTCATATCTTTAACTCTCCGAATAACATCAGACAGTGCAGGGGAAAGTACACCTTTCCATTGTGACGTAAGTGCTAGTCTGGTCGCAGTAAGAATGTAATTTGTAAGCCTCTGTTCAGAAGCAGAATTATCAGGTATAGGTTTACCCACCAACGTGGTATAGATGTCTAAGTGAATATCCCTATGCAGTATCCATGAGAGCATATCTTCCACCCCTTTCCATAACGCTGATATTACGGGACACTCCCACAAGATGTGTTGCAATGTACCCATAAAACCACAATTTCTCCAACACAGAGGAGAGGTGCCTGGAAAAATACGACTTAATTTCACCGGGGTGTCATACCAGAAAAACATAGATTTATAAATACTCTCTTTCTGTCGAACACATGTAACACTTTTTTTAGCATTCTCCCAGATCTCCCTCCATTCTTCCATTGGGAGAGAAGTCGAAGTGATTTCCTCCCATTTTACCATATAGGAATGTCTGGGAAATGGAATTTCCGGTAAAGTTGTTATAATGCTATAAAGCGTGGAGATCAAGGCTTTTTGAGGGAGGCCTCGGACACAGAGTTTTTCAAATGGTGTAAGAGGAAGAATACTGGGGTCCCTGTTAAGAAAAATTCGGGCAAAGTGGGAAATTTGCAGATATTCAAAAAAACATTTAGGGAGGACATGGAACTTATTTAGTACCTCAGTAAAGGTCCATTGTTTGAACGTCAGTGGGTTTAGCAGGTCATGTATCCTAAACAAGCCTAAGGGCCCCCAATGGTTCTGGAAACTTTCAGTCATTCCCGGAGAGAAACTAGGGTTGGCTAGAAAGGGAGTAAGCAGTGAATGCGTATTAGCAAGTCTATATTTGGATTTACATTGTTTCCAAATTTTCAAGGTGAAGCCCATTGGCGCTAGGATGGTAGAGGTTCCCCCATCTTTGGTACTCCATAGCCACGAGCTCAAATGAGCAGGGGAGCTCCAGAGAGATTCAAGCAGAACCCATTTGCTAGTAGGCTTGTAGGAAGTCCAGCCTGGTATCTGTCTCAAGTGAGCTGCCTCATAATAGGCTTGCACAGCCGGGACTGCCAATCCCCCCTGAGATTTGCTAGCCAATAAAACTGTTCTCGCCACCCTGTGTCTACGTTTACCCCATACGAACCTAAGGAAGGATGCCTGAAGATCCCGAAGGACCAGTCTAGGGACTGTCACCGGAAGAGTCTCAAACAGATACAGAATCTTGGGAAGGACTGTCATCTTGAGCACCGTGATGCGTCCCAGCCAAGAGATTGTATAAGAACTCCAATTACGCAGGGATGCTTTGATTGTCTGTATCAGGGGGGGAAAGTTAGACTGGTAAAGTTGATGGTATGTTTTAGTCAATTGGATTCCAAGATACTTAAGGGAGTGGGTCCTCCACTTATAGGGAAATTTAGAGACCAGTGCCTCCGTGACATGTTGAGGTATATTAATGGGTAAAGCTTCAGTCTTATCGACATTTAGCTTATAGCCCGAGTGCTTACTATACTGCGTCAGGAGGATATGTAAGTTGGGGAGAGATATAACCGGATTTGTCAAAGTCAGGAGGATATCATCCGCAAATAATGAAACCACAAACTCCTGTTGTTGTATTTTAGGACCAGTAATATCAGTATGATTGCGAATTGCAGATGCTAGGGGCTCAATGCTGAGTGCATAAAGCAATGGAGACAGGGGGCACCCCTGTCTAGTACCGTTGCGTATATAGATCTGATTCCGAGAAGCCTCCGGTAATTTCAGGGTAGCCGAGGGATTAGAATATAGACTTTGGATGGCTCCAAGAAAGGGACCCTCAATGCCCAACTGTCTAAGCAAATCAAGCATATAATCCCAATTCAGGCGATCAAATGCCTTCTCGGCGTCCAAGATAAGCAGCAGGGTAGGGGTCTTGGTTTTGTTAACTGCATCAATCAAATCGATTATTCTACGGGTGTTGTCTCCCGCTTGCCTACCATATATAAAACCTACCTGATCTAGATCCACCAATTTGGGCATCAGGGGTCCCAACCTATTCGCCAGAAGTTTAGTAAAGACTTTGAGATCCGAATTTAAAAGAGCTATTGGCCTATAGCTGCTACATAAGTTGGGGTCCTTTCCCTCTTTAAGGAGAAGGGTGATATAGGAGGCTAACATAGATTGGGGAATCGGCTCATCCGCCATAAAGGAATTAAACAGTTTAGTTAAATGTGGAATTAAGAGGGCAGAAAACTTTTTATAATAGGCATATGAGTATCCATCTGGGCCTGGGGCCTTTGAAGTTGGGAGAGAATCAATCGTGTCTTTAAGTTCTGTTTCAGAAATTGGTTTGTTGAGTGACTCTAAGTCAAGAGGTGACAGGGAGGCTTGTATGTTAGCAGCAAGAAAGGCACGCCTAGAAGTGTTATCCTCCAGGGCTGACTGGGGTTGCATGGGCAATAAATTATACAGCTTTGTATAATAATCCTGAAAAGCAGTCGCAATTCCCTGAGGGGAAAAGGTTTTGTCCCCATCGTCATTAGTTATGGAAACTATGGCAGATTGAGCTGATTGTTCCCTAAGCTTCCTAGCTAGTAGCGAATGAGGTTTATCCCCCCATTCATAGAATTTCTGCCTAGACCACTTAAGGGCTTTTTCTATGTCCCCTGACAGAAGTAGATTAAGTTCTCTACGGACCCTAAGGATTTCCTGGCGTAACCTAACAGTCGGGAGGAGTTGGGATTTCCGTTCTAGTGCCTTAAGTTTATGTTGAAGGCTTAATCTAGTGTGTGTCCGTGCCTTTTTCTTTGCGGCAGCAAGGGCTATAAGCTTGCCCCTTACTACTGCCTTATGGGCCTCCCATAAGACAGAAACCTTCTCCACCGATTGGACATTTTCCACAAAATAATTCTCAATGGTCTGAAAGAGGTCAGCACATGTGTGGGAATCATTCAAAAGGCCTTCATTCAAACGCCAATGGGTAGGCTTCCCTATTCGGGCAGACAAATGTATATCCAGGATAACAGCATTATGATCTGACCACGAAATGGGGAACAAATCTGAAGAGGCAGGATAAACTAAAAGGTCCCGTGAGGCCAAGAAAAAATCTAACCTTGAATATAGTTGGTGACAAGCGGAGTAAAAGGTATATGCTCTTTCATTCGGGTGATGTATACGCCATAAGTCCCGAAGATCCAGCTTATGGAGCAGTTGCCTGAATCTCTGACATTGACTTTTATATTGTCTACAGATAGGGGGATGAGAACGATCTTTGTTCTCTGACAACACCAAATTATAATCACCTCCAATGATTAGGGGGCGTTGGTAGTCTCCTCTGATTTTAGGGAGGGTGGAATTAAGAAATCGCAGCTGGTGTTTGTTGGGGGAGTAAATGTTAGCCAACCGAATGGGTTTACCCCCCAACAAACAGTCCAAAATTAAATAGCGGCCCTTAGAATCTGCCTGTACAGTTTGGACCTCCAGAGGACAGTCCCTGTGAATCAGTGTTATGAGCCCAGCTTTCTTAGAGATCGAGGTAGCTTGATACATTTTTGGGTATAATTTGGTGTTAAGGAAATTATTGTCTGTGGAGACAAAATGAGATTCCTGTAACATAGCAATATCAGGACGTAATTGATGCAATTCCCTAATGAGCATATACCTCTTCATTACGCTATTCAACCCGTTCACATTTAACGTTAATATTTTAACCATGATGACAACATAACAGTGAAAGCTGCCAGTGACAACCAAAGTACCCTAAAACTTTGAAGGCACAGAGGTAAAACAGTAAAAAGACTACAGGCATAACATTTGCATTTCGTTTGTACTGCAAAAAATGGAAAGCATAGGTTAATGAAAAGTCTCCCAAGGGCCAAACAAGCAGTGGTAAAAAAAACAAAAGTCAAGCTGCAAAAAGGTAGCAGAAACTGGTAGAAAAATCCAACTTGAAAAACAAAATAGATGGCACAACGCCAGTCTGAGATAGGAGGTAGAAATCGCACCCTAGCCCCTGAAATAAGGGGGTAGGGGCTCCACAGACTAACCATGTCTGCGTTGGGAGCGTCCCAGGTGACAGCGGAGGGGAGAAAAGTAAGCAGCTGTATACTTACTCGAGCATACAAACCAAAGGGGATATGTGACAATGCCCAGAGCCTCAAAACAAATTCAGTCAAGTTGCGTCTGACGGAGGGGCCGATCTAGAGGCACCAGATCTCACCTTTTCCCAGATTGGTGGCAAGAACTTGGGTAGCTGTTTCCGCCGACTTATGGGGGGGCTCCTCTGATCCAGGGGTGGGAGACCGAGATCCTGAAGTAATTTAGGACCTTGTGACGGATCCTGGAGAAGATACTGACGATTTCCCTTTGTTGCAATCAGCTTAAATGGAAACCCCCATCTGTAGGTGATATTGTGCTCCCTCAACTTCTGGGTTACCGGGCGAAGATCCCTCCTCTTGCTCAACGTAATTGGTGAAATATCATTAAAGATTTGTACCTTGTGACCTTGATGGTCGAAGTGCGCAGTGTTCCTGGTCTTGGCAATGATGCTATCTTTGCTTTCAAAATAGTGTAGGCAAACGACAATGTCGCGTGGTGCGGTTGTATTAAGCGGTCGGGCACCCAACGCTCTATGGGCTCTGTCGAAGCGCCATGCTTCCACGGGGAGATCCGGATTAATGGCAGAAAAGGGAGGGAACGTAAAAATGTTCGAATGTCCTGTGGAGAAACATCCTCCGAAACTCCACGGACTCTCAGATTTTGCCGCCTGGATCTATTCTCCAAATCCTCTGTATGCGATTGCAAGAGAGAGAGTTCCTCCCTCAAGGTGGAATTATCTTCTTCAAGCTGATTATATCTGGAACAGAGCTCATCCATATTATTTTCAAGCTGGTCTGTTCGTTCCCCCAAGTCACTAATATCCGCTCTGATATCAGTAAGGGCCAAACGTATAGAGTCAGTAATAGTGCCTGTCAACTTCTCATGCAGCTCAGATAATTGCTGCGTAAGCACTTGTACCGTAACAGTATCAGACATTATAGCCTGGGGAGCTGTGGCCAAAGAAGCAGCTTGCTGTAGAAGCTCACCTGATGGCTGCGATGAGGGTGCAGCAGTGTCCGGCAAGCCCGGCGAGCTAGGAGGAGAGGAATCAGGAGGCGCTTCCGAATCCGTCAAGTCGGCGCCATCTTGGATGCGCTGACGAGGGCCCGGAGTTTTCTGCAGGTATGGCGACATCGTCCCTGCTAACTCCTTGGTCCGTCGTTTCCCCATGTCGGCTAGAGCGCCTCGTGCTTTGCCTGCACCCGGGATTCAAAAATGGAGCTGGAACGAAGCTAAAACCGGGTTCTTTACCCCGATGATTGCGGAGCTCCCACTAGTTGCGTCCGCCTTCGGTCATGGCACGCATGCGCCCCCCTACTACTAACTACTCTTGATAATGAATAAGGAAGGGAGAGGGCTTGTCTCCTACCAAGTCGGTGATTAAATTGTGCTTATGATGCCTCTCAGTCACTGGGTGTGCTCTGCTTTCTTCCCCAGAAAGGTTTTAGACCTCGTCATTGTCTTTGCCATGTTGCAGTGCAGCATGGCCTCACACCAGATATTGATGATGATCTGGAACCCCAGATTGAGGGGTATGTTTGGAGATGGAGGGATAACCAACCACAGAGAAGAAGAGTGCATGAGAGGCTCATCAACGCACACTTTAGTTGTAAGTTTACCAAACCACAGAAATAGTTACTTTCTAGCATCAAGGGTTTGCAAGGCCAAAGAAGGCCACATTTTATGGGCCCTTATTCCAATTTTTGTGCTTGTTTTTCTTCACAATCTTTTCACTTACCTTTCAAAGCATGCTATTCTGCTGGAAATGTTGTCATTTGGTTACCCTTTGAACCTATTAGTCCCACATTGTAATAATGTTTAGTAATCAATGTAATGATCATAAGGTAGAGTCTTTGTAGGAGCTTTCATCTATATCAACTCAACAATGACTGTGAAATCCACTAATCCCTAGGTCTGTTATTTGGCCTTAATATGTTGGTCTTCTCATGGGGGTTATATGTCAGTTAATGAGGCCTTTGCTCCTATATAATCCTTCTCCATTAACATGTGTTGTATGATTGATGTGAAATGACTGTTTTGAATGGATATATGGAAAATAAACACACGTTTTGTTTTATTTTGTTACATATGAAGAGCCTCCTGAAAAACGGTATTAAAAAAAAGAATCATATGGAATTGCAAGTGTACTTGGCTAGTAGCCTGGTGTAGAGAACCCCCTACATGCTACAAAACTATTATATTTCAAATTCCAAATACCAACTCAAATGGAATGACAGAGCAAGGGAGATGGAATGGTTAAACTTCAATCTGGAATGGCAGAGCAAGGGAGATGCAAGGGAGTTAAACTTAAATACAGGACACCAAGGCATTATTTGCATGTGTTGCCTGACAATATTTAGGCAAAGGAGTGAAATGCTAAAGGGGAAATGATACATTTATCCAAATAATGGGGATGTGGAGAAAAGGAGTAAGAAAAGATAATTTTTGTAAAGTGTACTTACTTCTCAAGTCTGTGTCATAGTGTTTTCCTTCCAACTCTTTACAGACCACTTTGCCCATTGTGTCCAGAAGCCGGCGCTCATTGGGTTTCAGCCTGAGTGGAGGGACATTCCCTCTGATGGTCTTCTGAGTTTTAGCTCTCCTGGCAAAGATCCATCTCTTCAGGTCACTGAAGCACTTGTACACAGTCTGCCGATCCATGCATACATCGCTTACAGCATTTACTTTGTCTGTTACCTGCTGCCAGATTTGTTGTCACCTGGCAGCATTTATGCAATGAGACTGACTCCCAAACAGCACATCCCATCGCGCTAACACTTCATCCACCAGTGTTCCGTTCTCATCACTGGAAAAGTGGTGGCCCAGTTTGGTGCTGGGGCCCTCATCGCCTTCATCCTCCTTCTCCTCTCTCCTACTTTCCGACCCACTAGGTGCCTCCTCCTCCTCACTTTCATGTGCCAGCCTCCGTGCCCTTTGGGACCTGGCCCCCCTCCGACTTTTCTTCAGTGCCCTGGGGGACACCCTCCATGCCCTGGAGGACAAGCCCACTCAGTGCTTCCTCCTTCTCACTTTCATGTGCCAGCCTCCGTGCCCTTTGGGACCTGGCCCCCCTCCGAATTTTCTTCAGTGCCCTGGGGGACACCCTCCATGCCCTGGGGTACTCTCTCCCTGCCCTGTGGGGACCCCTGCCCTGCCCTCCTCCTCCCCCTGTGTGCCTTGGAGGATTCCCTCCCTACCCTGGGGACAACCTACCTGCCCTGGGGGGGACTACCTCCCTGCCCTCCTCCCCCTTCTATGGGACCTCATATGACCCCTGCATGACCCACTATCTCCCCTGCCCTCCTCCCCCCTGCTATGGAACCCCTACACCCCCCTGGCCTCCCCCCTGCTCTGGGGCCCTATCTCATCTGTCCCCCCCAGAATACTCAAGACCTGATGCTTTCTGAATAATGGATCTTTCAAGCCTTACATCTACTAGAAAATCATGTAAATATTAAACCCACTAGGCTTGTTCTGCTATCAATAAGGATTAATTATATCTTAGTTTGGATCAAGTACAAATTACTGTTTTACTTTTACTGAGAAAAAGGAAATAATTTTTAAAAAATTTAATTATTTGGATAAAATGGAGTCTATGGGAGATAGCCTTTCTGTAATTTGAAGCTTTCTGGGTAATGGGTTCCTGAATAATGGATCCCATACCTGTACTATATAATTACTCAAGGCATTTCACTAATGTCTTAAAAAATGTAAATAGTAAATAGAATGTGCCAATATACAAATATACTGCCTATAATGCAGATTTTTTTCTCTAAAAACAAAAGATTCAAGTTTCTTGTTAGCAGAATAAACCCATTGAAACCTTGTTTTTTTGGTGTATTTGTTCATTCATTTAATTCTAAGAAACTTTTATTGTATTTTGTTGATAAATCTCATGTTTTAGTGAAAGCTGATATATGATATACAGTATATGATGTTAATACTGAATCAATTCAAAATAGAAGCAATGCTTAGAAAGAATGGGATAATCCAACTTTTATTTCTGGAAAAGCTAAATAGCCAGGAAAGAGTTGAAAACATTGGTGGAAATTAAGGTGTAACCAACAGCCATCCTTAAAATAACTATATTTTGATAGATACAGAAGTTTTGCATAAGTCAAAGAAATGTAACCTCTGTCAGTTAACCTTTTGTATTGATCCAGATGAAGACAAGCAAAAGCCCTTTAGAATAAATTCTCAATAATAATTTAACAGAAAAAAACAAGCAAGAACACCTTCTTGCCTCCAACTATCGTGTTTGATTTTCATTCTGGATCAATAGCTAGCTAATGCTATGCACAATTAATATCAGCCTACAAAGAACCTGTGTGTTTTGTATGTATGTACATTTTTTTCACAATGGTTTGTGCAAAACAAAACAGTATTGCTAACATCAAGTGAAGGGCAAATTCCTCCCATTTTGTTTCGCCGAATAATTTGCGAATTTCCCGCAAAATGGTGAAAAAATTTGACGCTGGCATTAAAGTCAATGGGTGTCCAAATAGTGTTGACGCGTGACGATTTTGATGCAAGTGGCTTTTCAGATATGCGTCCAAAAATTTTTGATCAGGAGTTTCGCAAATTTATTTGCCAGTGGCAAAATTCTGAAATTTGCCACAAATTTGTTTTCCCGGCAAATTTATTCGCCCATCACTACTAAAATCCACTGTAAAGCACTGCATCCAGAAGTTGTGCAATATAACTATACATACACTGTCTGTCTGTAGATGAACAAACAATAACTTATATGATCATATTTGCTTGTCCCTATAACTATTGCTTGCACAGGTATGGAAGCTGCTATCCGGAAAACCAGATGACAGATTCCAAACTTAAATGTTTGTTCTTATTATACTATTACTAATTGCAAAGTATTAGAAGAATATGAAATAAAATGTGAACATGTGAAAATTAGAATCTACAATTAATAATAATAATAATAATAATAATAATAATAATAATATAAAGAATAAAAAAATTGTAAGAAAAGCTACAGTTGTAAATGTAATTATATGTTATATAATGTAAAGTCAGAGAAACTTAATTTGCAACTTTACTACTAATGTGTGATAGACAAGTTAGCTCTAGGCAGACCAGTAAATGTATCATATCAGTTATCAATATATCGCAATGTACCCCCCCCTCCTGACACCAAAGAGAGAAAGAAAATATAAACATGCGCACCAGCACCTTTTATCTCCTTCTCACTCAACTCTGATGGGGCGGGTCAGCCAGTGGAATGGGTCTGGGGAGCACATGAGGGGCAGGTCCCACCAGTTTTTTTTTTTTATCCAATAATTCAAAGTTTGAAGAGTTATTTTATTTTTCTCTAATAATAAAACAGCACCTTGCACTTGATGGTAATCCATATTGGCAGCAAAACAATCCAATAGGGTTTATTTAATGTTTATATGTTTTAAAGAAGACATAAGGTATGGTGATCGAAAATTATAGAAAAACCCCAAGGCCCAAGCTTTCCAGATAATAGATCTAATACATCTAGCGCTACTGCAAGAATTACCACTACTTCTACAATAGAGGCAATGCTTTGGTGTCCAACACTTTTGAAACCATGGACAGGAAGGATGCCCTAAACTTCACTTTCACATGATATAACCTTTCCTCTAGTTTAGTTTTGTAGCTTTTGTTTAGAATACTGTTGCAAAAACCTGTCCATCAGATTATCACCATTTTTTTTATTTGAGCACACTAATGTCTTGCACTAGAAATAAACACCATAAAAATCAACAAAAACACTTTAAAGGGAATCTGTCATTATTTTAAACTTTTTTTTTTTTTGCCTTTTTCTAAAAAGTACACCTCAATAAACACTGTCTGGCAAAAAAAATGTTAATTCACATTTCAATACATAAGTTATTATAGTTTTTATTTTGTCATGGGGGCTTCCATATTTGCTCATTATACATGCATCAAGGGCTACACTAACAGCAGGCACGGCATTACCTGTGTGCTTGGAGGCAGCCAGCCTCTGGTAGAAAGCCAAGTCGTGCTGCGACATGAGGATCCATCTGTGCACTCCCCCTCCCCTTCTGTGTCCTCCCCCTCCCCTCTCTGCTCATGCGTGTGATGTCACCAGGAGAGCGGTCACATGGTATGCAGAGCAGCTACTGCTTTCACTTCCCACTTCCTGTTTGCTCTCCAGCGTCCACGAGCAGCCCTTTGCATACAGAAAACTAAAACAGCTCCTGCCCTTTGGTACATTTACTCTCTGCATTCCTCTGCGTTTGCAGAGTTGGGAGGGGGAGATTTTACTCCTTGCTGCCTTCATTTGTTTGTTTGAGGCTGGTTACAAGATAAGGTGATAGAGCTGTGACCGTGTTCCCTCGGCTATCCCACCCCCGCACAGACTCATTCCGTGCCTGCAGTGTTTATATATAACTATCTACTCCCTTCTCTCTTCATTGATAAACTATAGAAAGCAACCCTGAACTATTTAACCCTTCCTACACTTCATCCCTCTTAGTTTTTCCTGCTTCTCGAGAATGTCCTTTTTTTTCCCTTTTCTGTTCCCTATCATCAGTCTTGGCATTGCACTTTTGTTATAAGAGGTATAAATAATTCACAATTGCACTCTTCACTACCATAGCTCTGTTAACATTTCCAAGCCCAACACTGCCTTTCTCCTCCCTGCCCACTATTACCAGGGTCTAAGGCTGTGGAGCAAAGCACTGGTAACAGCAGGCAGCTACAGAACTCCTCTCAGTCCATTCAGCAGAATCCTTCTGAGAGCTGTTATCTTGATACCTGCCTATTGTTCAATTAACAGGCTGACTAGAAAAGGCTCGGTTTACATTACATCAGCTTGTAGGAGGGAGGGGTAATGACATCACTCCAACTTGCAGTGCAGCAGTAAAGTGTGCCTGAGGTTTTTTAGAGCACAAGTCACATGACTGGGGGCTGCTGGGAAAATGTCAAAATGTCTAGCCCCACAGCAAATTTAAAAATTAAATATAAAAAAATCTGTTTGCTCTTTTGAAAAACGGATTTCAATGGCAGATTCTGCTGAAGTAGCACTATTAACTGATACATTTTGTAAAAAAAAAAATTTCCCGCGACAGTATCCCTTTAACAAACTATGGTCTAACTTTAACTCTAACTTTTTTTTAGCTCACAAAACTTTTTTTTAGCTCACATATTGTACATTTTAGTAGTAATGGGCGAATTTGTGCCGCTTCACCAAAAAATTTGCGTATTTCCAGCGAAATTTGCGAAACACCGAATTTGTCAAAATCAATGCCAGCAAAAATTCCGTCGTCATAATTGTCACCGGCATCAAAAACATTTTCATGGCAATTTCTGAATTAATTCACTGGCATCAAAATGCAGAAATTTGCTGCGAATTCGCGCCTGGCGAAAAAATTCGCCCATCACTACATTTTAGTTTATTGTAATAATATGCTATGTAAGCTGTATTGCAAGATTTACCAAAATCAGTTGCCAAAATAATCATCTATATGTACTACATATACTGTAACTGCCTGGTGACCATTAAAGTGGGAAAGAATGATACATCTAAATATATAGTTAGTAATTATTAGCAATTACTATAAAATGAAAATAATTGTCCACGTGACCACTTGCCATATTTATACGTTGATAATAAATTACTTACTTATATTATTATATATATACTGTATATTGTGACAGTGTGTTTAGTAGGGATGTAGCGAACGTCGGAAAAAAAGTTCGCGAACATATTCGCGAACTTGCGCAAAAACGCGAGCGGTTCGCGAACGGTTCGCGAACCCCATAGACTTCAATGGGAAGGCGAACTTTAACATCTAGAAAAGACATTTCTGGCCAGAAAAATGATTTTAAAGTTGTTTAAAGGGTGCAACGACCTGGACAGTGGCATGCCAGAGGGGGATCAAGGGCAAAAATGTATCTGAAAAATCTGCCTGTGTGTGCTTGGAAGAGATAGTGTAGGGGGAGAGCTGTTAGTGATTTCAGGGACAGATGATAGTAAGTTTGCTGGCTAGTAATCTGCTTGATACTGCTCTGTATTGGAGGGACAGAAGTCTGCAGGGATTTGAGGGACATTTTAGCTTAGGTAGCTTTGCTGGCTAGTAATCTACTGTTCTCTTTAAACAACTGCCATACGTTGACCTTGTAGGCATTGTTTGCCCAGTTTTTTTGGACGCAGCCACTGAAGCACAGTTGCCAGAAAAAATATGCCATATAAATGCTGAAAATAGTCATTTTTCGCCATACGTTGACCTTGTAGACATTGTTTGCCCAGTTTTTTTGGACGCAGCCACTGAAGCACAGTTGCCAGAAAAAATATGCCATATAAATGCTGAAAATAGTAATTTTTCGCCATACGTTGACCTTGTAGACATTGTTTGCCCAGTTTTTTTGGTTGCAGCCACTGAAGCACAGTTGCCAGAAAAAATATGCCACATAAATGCTGAAAATAGTCATTTTTTGCCAAAAAAAGTGACTCCGGTGTTTTTTCTGGAGACGGTAATATTATGGATATTTAGACAGAATGGGAACAAGGTCACACAGCTCGATGGCGGGTTGAAGAAAACAGTGTGCAAATAATGCCTACAAGGCCAACGTATACACTACTACAGCGGTGGATACGGATTACGTAAAATATATGAATGCTGCTTGAAAAAAGTGACTCCGGTGTTTTTTCTGGAGACGGTAATATTATGGATATTTAGACAGAATGGGAACAAGGTCACACAGCTCGATGGCGGGTTGAAGAAAACAGTGTGCAAATAATGCCTACAAGGCCAACGTATACACTACTACAGCGGTGGATACGGATTACGTAAAATATATTATGGCTGCTTGAAAAAAGTGACTCCGGTGTTTTTTCTGGAGACGGTAATATTATGGATATTTAGACAGAATGTGAACAAGGTCACACAGCTCGATGGCGGGTTGAAGAAAACAGTGTGCAAATAATGCCTACAGGGCAAATAATGCCTAAAAGGTCAACTTATACACTACTACAGCGGTAGTAAAATAAAAAAAAGTAAAATAAAAAAAAAATGAATATTAAAAAAAAAAAATTAAAGTTGGTGCTGCTGAACTACTAGGAGCAGCAGATTAGCACACCAGTCCCACTCCCCAACACTGCTAGACTAATAGCACTGGGCTCTTATAGTAGTAGTAGTAGTAGTAGTAGTAAAACAACAAAAAAATAAATAAAAGCAGTCCTTACAAGGACTACTGTTATTGCAGCAGTCAGCAGATGAGATCAGAAGCAGGACAGCTGCCCACTGCAGCTACATACAGAGCACTGCAGTAGAAGGTAGATTACTAGCCAGCAAAGCTACCTAAGCTTAAATGTCCCTCAAACCCCTGCAGACTTCTGTCCCTCCAATAACAGAGCAGTATCAAAACGATTACTAGCCAGCAAACTTTCAACTGTCCCTGAAATCACTAACAGGCAGCAGCTCTCTCCCTACACTATCTCTTCAGCACACACAGGCAGAGTGAAAAAACGCTGCAGGGCTTCGGTTTTTATAGGGAAGGGGAGTGGTCCAGGGGAGAGCTTCCTGATTGGCTGCCATGTACCTGCTGGTCTGGGGTGAGAGGGCAAAAAAAAGCGCCAACAATGGCGAACCCAAAATGGCGAACGTCGCGCGACGTTCGCGAACTTCCGGCGAGCGCGAACACCCGATGTTCGCGCGAACAAGTTCGCCGGCGAACAGTTCGCGACATCTCTAGTGTTTAGAAAACTGTCATCTGTCAGGCATGAAAATGTATAGAGAAGCATACATTTAAGCTGTATAATATGGGCTGAAGGGGGATGCCTAGTTCAGACAGGGTTACTATTCCCTCCCAGCCAAGTAGTTAGGTTGCAGCTGAGAACAGAACTGCTACTGCAGGTAAAAGGTCTCTTCCCTGGATATCTGGAGGATACAGGTCTCTCTTGTGTGTTTGGAGGAGAGAAATTGTGCTGGTTGTTCCAAGAGTGTGAGAGGAAGACTGTGAGAGGACCATGGGGCCCATAGAGACTTAGACACAGTGAGTGTCTCACATAGAGAGACAGAGTGCCTGAGCTTGAGAGAGAAAGCAAGGGACCTGTGACTGCTCATGAAGTGAGGCTGAGTCTTGGAAGTAGGCTTTGTGGCCTGACTGATAGATAGAAGTGATCTCTGAACTGTAAGTAACAGGGTATTACCGTGGTGGTGGTTCAGAGTCTGGGAGAAGCACTTGGGTAGTGAGGAAGACTACAATCTCATGTGTGAGATTCTGCTACATTTTTTACACCATTTTTGACACCCTGTTGATATCTTTTTCTTGATGAATAATTAAAGGCAAAGTCTTGTTTTTCTGCATTTTTTTTGTGTCCATGTCGCTTCTCTGCACAGGAAACATGCTTGGCTAAGCTTATCTTCGAAATATATAAATATATATATATATATATATATATATATATATATATATATATATATATATTTATTTGTTTATTTATTAATGTTGTCTTTTGTAATAGTTATAGTCCATATGGTTCCAGCTTACTTATTGCAGAAACTGGAGCTGACCTAGATTGGTACCAAAAGAATATAAACACAGACATTATCAACATTTATCAACACTGGGCACATATATTTCTGGGCAGTAACCCCTAGCAACCATGCAAAGATTTGTTTTCATTTCACGATCTGCAGCCAGCTGAACAAAAACTAGTCACTGACTGCTCACTATGGGTTCCTGCCCAGGTCAAAAATTGCACAGGGTTTATAAATGAGCCTTAGCTCTTACACGTTTGTAAATATGCTAGCTGTCCCAAAAAAGTAGGCACACCATGGGTGTTGTATTAAGTGTGTTGCTAAAATTTGCAGTGCTAATTATTCCTTCCTTGCCGAGGTACAGTATCTGCTTTCCAGAAAATAGAAACAGTTTTGGGTCGGTATGTATTCATCAATGTATTATGTATTGCAATTTAATAGAAAGAGTTTTTTTACTTATTTTATGATGTAAATAAGTAAAGTGGGCTTGTTGCAAAGTCATCTTACTCTTTATGCCCAGCGTTTGTAGTTTTAACTTCATAATGTTCTTACCATTGCTTAACTTCATATTATTTTATGTATGTTGACATTATAAAATTAAAATCAAATATTTTGCAGGTTGTAGCATTTTAATGTTATAGCTTTATATCTATTTAGTACTTATATGCAATTACCCAGATAAATGTGTGTGTTTCATAGTTTTACTGCTATATTTGAAGTTGTAAAGTTGCAAACAAAAATAGCTTCCGAGTGCTGTTAGACCTGTGTAGTGACAGTACCCACATCATAATATGAGGCAGCACTGCACGATGCACATCATCCCATCCCCACTATAGAAGAATACTAAGCTTTGTCTAAATATAGTCCCACTGAATAACAAATATAATTTGTTTGATGGAAGAGTATTAAAACCAAGCAAAAGCAACTACAGTATTAAACCTGCACTATTTTCCCATATGAGATAATGCCTTAAATAAGGGAATATGCCCTTGAAGAAGTACGTAGCTGAAGATTAAAGATATAAATCCAGTGAATGTGTGAAAAAAATAAAATATGGTAATAACCTGAACAACGATGCTCAGTTTAAATCAACATCTGATAAAACGGGCAGCCAGAAATGTAAAACGACTTTAAAAATAAGGATATGTGAGAACAATGTAATTTATCCCATATAAACACCGTTAGTTAAGGTTTGGTATCATAGAATAATTCCAGATTTAATACTTACTAACTTACTGTATGTAATTAGGCACTGCTAACTTGTTAAATCAGACATACTGTAAATCAGACACATAGGCGCACATTTACTTAGTTTGAGTGAAGGAATAGAGGAAAAAAAGTTCAAATTTTGAATGGTCGAATATGGCTTCTTCGACCATGGAATGGGCTACTTCGACCTTCGACTTCAAATCGAACGATTCAAACTAAAAATCGTTCAACTATTCGACCATTCGATAGTCGAAGTACTGTCTCTTTAAAAATTTCTGCGACCCCCTAGTTCAGCCACCTAAAACCTACCGAGGCCAATGTTAGCCTATGGGGAAGGTCCCCATAGGATTCCTAACAATTTCCTGATCGAAGGAATATCCTTCGATCGATGGATTAAAATCCTTCCAATCGTTTGATTCCAAGGATTTAATCGTTCGATTATTCCTTCAATCGTTCAAAGGAATAATCATTCGTAGGAATCGTTCGTAGGAATAGCAGTAAATCCTTCGACTTCGATATTTGAAGTCGAAGGATTTTACTTCGACGGTCGAATATCGAGGGTTAATTAACCCTCGATATTCTACCCTAGGTAAATGTGCCCCATAAATTTCCACTATGATGATACATAAAGATGATACATAAAAATCAGAATTTGCAAGAGTTTGGGGCTCATTTATAAACTTTGCGTAGGGCAGAATGATTTGCACAGTGAAAATATGTGCCCTGCACCTGGTTATATTTATAAAATCGAAAATTGGTAATATTTATGCACACACACTGCGTTTGAATTATGATACAACACGCAAAACAGTTTGACAAATTTAAAATTTAGGTTACTGTCAATACTATTTTTATGCACGACTACCTCGCAAAGTGCCTGACACGTCTCATTTGCGAGTCATTTTAGTCACACTGCGAATTTGCAAAAACTGGAAAGATGGGCACAGCAGTGCAGTATTTTAGCGTCCAGGAAAAAGCATGGGCAAAACATCCATTTGCGAATAAATGTGCACTGCGCAAACTTTATAAATGACCCCCTTTGTGTTTTGAAGCAGTGTGCGCAATTGTACTGAACACAGCTCTTTGTGTACTGGAATTATTGGAAAAAAACATTGTGAATTGTTCATAAAAGCTGCAGTTTGGGCCCAGCACCTGACAAGTAAATTTTCACAAACAGGTCCATAAAAAAGTACTTAACATTAACCAACCCACAAAGCAGGGTCTAGATATGGGGTAAAACAGGTTTAATATTTAGTATTTTAACAGTGTTTCTGAGGTAGACAAATGTTGGTATTTTTACTTTCCATTTTAAGGAGCATATGACTAATATAAATATACATTTAAGATAGAAGGGGATATCTAAACATTTTCTAGGTGACTAATGTAACTTCCAGATGGCGCAGTTCATTTTCACCTGTGTATCTGTATTTATTAAGTGCTTATAAAATGGGAAACATCCTCTTAAGAAGGCATACTAGTAAGGGATATCATTTTCAGAAAGCTCCAAAATACTGGAATGCCATAGCCCTATTTATAGATTTTATATTGTCTTTTAATAATAAAACTGTTTTTATTAATTTTTATTTTAATGTTTACATGTTTTTATAATCAAATAATGCTCTGTATTACAGACAGACCCCTAATAGACCCTTGGGCACAGGCATTCCATGTAATAGATCTCATTCCTATACCATAACTTCAAAAAAGAGCTAAATTACTTTAACGGAACACTAAAAACAAAAGGTTGCTAGCATTTATTCATAGCCTGATAAACTAGGGAACAAAGGCAATGGGAGACTGCTGCTTAGCAATGCCATGTATAGTATTTTAATTTAAGCATTCACCGAGTAAAAGTGCAATCTCTTATTAAAAGAAATCACACTTCAAACACTTGTGTTTAGTACAATTGCTTTAGTTGGCTCAGAATGTAGAAAATAGCAAGGGCAGACTTGAAAATGGTGAAGAAACTGCTGTGCAGTTGACAAAAGTTAAGTGAGTACTTTAGAGAATCATTCATCATAGCTGCCAGAAGATGACATACCCTTGAAAGAAAAGAAGCCTAGCAATTTAGCGTTATGTGTAAAAATCCAAGGTGAGACTTTATCTTCTTTTAAAGGTATAAAAGGACATCTAACCTTTCTACATTCCTCTCTGTTGTCACTTTATGTTAATTGTTTAAAACAACGTTTGGTTTGAATAAAATATTCTATTTTCATAAATAATTCTATAGCAAATATTTGATAGAGTAAACTTACTTCTCCTCCCCCCTCCTCATGGCCCTCCGTGTATCACTGACAATGTGCGTCAACCAGACTAACCAGTGATATAATCAAACAGTTTTGCTAAAAGGGACAAATGCTAATGGCTAGTGCCTAGGAGATCAGCCATGGGGATCGCTGGGAAGTGAAAAGATCCTGGGAGGACATTATTACATTACACAGATCATTTTTTTTAGTTTAATAGGAATACAAAAATCTCACAGCAATCTTAGTATACTCAAAAAAGGATTTTAGAATCAGTTCTAGAACTGGGTTATCAGAAAGTAGCATGACACATGTATGCTTTGTATGCCCATTTAAGAGAATGCTGGTTGGCTAAATAGTTTGGATATGTACAAATGCAGATATCTGACATGTAACTACAGGTATGTCAAGAGAAAAAGACTTTTCCATTTAATGTGACTGACAGAGAACACTTAAGGGGGCCCATTCACTAAACCTCAATTTTTTTTCTGGTCAAGGTTTTCAGGGGGAAAACTCGACTTTTTCATGAATAAAAAACCTCAAATTTTTGGACATTTATCATACCCCAAAGCTGTTAAAAATCCAAATCCAAAAATAAGCCATCTCAAACCTGTCAAGGTCATGTAGAAGTCAATGGCAGATGTCCCTTAAATTGTTTCTTGACTAGATAATCCAAAAAATTCAAGATTTTTGTCGATAATCTGAAAAAGTTGAGTTGTCAATCGCACAATACGTCATTCGATTTTATCGTGACAGTTTGTATACAAAAATTAATGATAAATGAGTTAAAATCATGGAAGGGAGTTAAGTCGACTTTGTTTTCAGAAAAAATCAGATACATTTAAGTTTTAGTAGGTCAGCCCCTAGGTGATGTATCAATTGCAACACATCTTTTGTTGTTTAGTTGTTTACTTGCTGAAATATACAGTATATTTTATAATGTGCAATATCCTGTCCAAGTGTTACCTCCTTGAAAGAACAGAATCAGTGAACATGTCCTAGTTATTTAGAAAAGGACCTGTATTCAAATGCTGCTAAACATATTTTTGAACGTAATGGATATGGGGAATGGGGATGTAGCAAAATTAGCAGTAACTGATATTGACAGTTGCGGGGGAGTGAGAAGCAGGGATTTAGAATCAAAGTCTGTAAAATGGATTTTCATTCTCCAGCCCTGAAAAGCTACTGGATTGAATTATCATTTTGATGTCACTTGCTATTTTACACATTGTTTAAAATAATATTATTTACATTTTAGTATACATAAGCCCAGACAGTCCCTTGAAACAGCAGATGCCTTGTCTCATGCTTCAGTATTGCCTTGGGCAATTTTAAATATTGTTTTGTATTTCTGTATCTTTAGCTTAGTTTTGTTTTTGTATCTAAAGTTTATTATATTGAGGTTTATATTTTTATTTTTCTCTGATGAATATCAGCTTCTAGCAAATGCTGGAAATATAGACAAAAATTGTGTACATAAAATAACACCAGTGTAATGTGCACAATTTAATGTGGCTGTTTATGAGCACTCATATTGTCCTTGAACACCATTCAAATGCTATTTTAATATTGTTGTAATCTGTACATGGTGGTTGTGTGTTGCTTAAAACTGGAAACAGGGACAAATGCAGAAAAATGGACTGCTTGTGCTTTAATGTGAATTCACTCACAATAAAGCATATTTAAGCAGTTCTTGAAAACTGAAATGAAAATTGTTCAAAAGTTCAATCACATATAATAATAGTAAAATATAGTGTTCTTGTGTGAGTGTACATTGCAAGTACTGTGGTTAGAAATTTCTATATATGTGCATCTTACATATCATTAAAGGGATACTGTCATGGGAAAAAAAAAATTCAAAATCAATCAGTTAATAGTGCCGATCCAGCAGAATTCTGCACTGAAATCCATTTCTCAAAAGAGCAAACAGATTTTTTTATATTCAATTTTGAAATCTGACATGGGGCTAGACATATTGTCTATTTCCCAGCTGCCCCAAGTCATGTGACTTGTGCTCTGATAAACTTCAGTCACTCTTTACTGCTGTACTGCAAGTTGGAGTGATATCACCCCCTCCCTTTTCCCCCTCAGCAGCCAAACAAAAGAACAATGGGAAGGTAACCAGATAGCAGCTCCCTAACACAAGATAACAGCTGCCTGGTAGATCTAAGAACAACACTCAAT
Organism: Xenopus laevis; assembly: GCF_017654675.1. Lineage (NCBI taxonomy): Eukaryota > Metazoa > Chordata > Amphibia > Anura > Pipidae > Xenopus > Xenopus laevis. The sequence continues at coordinate 135,179,057 of NC_054373.1, forward strand.
AGTAAAAACCCATGTCTCACTGAGACACATTCAGTTACATTGAGAAGGAAAAACAGCAGCCTGCCAGAAAGCATTTCTCTCCTAAAGTGCAGGCACAAGTCACATGACCAGGGGCAGCTGGGAAATTGACAAAATGTCTAACCCCATGTCAGATTTCAAAATTGAATATAAAAAAATCTGTTTGCTCTTTTGAGAAATGGATTTCTGCTGGAGTAGCTCTATTAACTGATGCGTTTTGAAAAAAACATGTTTTCCGATGACAGGATACCTTTAATTATTAATCTTATTCCAAAGTTGCTAATGTGTATGATTTTAAACAGTGCAACAATTGTGGCATTATATGCCTAATATCAAAACATAACTAACACCTCTACAAGGTGATCTTGATCATCACATCTGGTTCATCAGGAATAGAAAAGAGCAGGGAAATATTATAGCTAAAATTGAAGGGGCAATAATCATTGTACCAACTGGCAATTAAATATCTGTTTTATCTGGCAAGGTAGAGAATATAAAATCCAATATGGGTTTAGTGTAACTGTGACAAAGGATCTAAATGCCATGTTTTTTTCTTTCTTTTCAAGCACATTTAGAATAATCACATACCCTCATAATTTGATAAAGCACCCTTTGTCATGAAACACTTCAGGATGAATAAAATTTGCATCTTAGGTGAGTCTTCATTTTGCGGTAATGTGTATGTATTTAGTCTGCCTGTGTTCCACTGTTCTTTATCTTCTGTTCTTAATACGTCTTATTTAACTTTTTGTTTTTTTTCTCTCACTATCCATTATACATAGAACACTTCTAAACTAGCCTTCTACCCACTTTTTTCCCTTTGTTTCTCCTCTTAGGGGCAGATTTATCAAGGGTCGAAGTGAATTCGAAATTCAAAGTAATTTTTTGGATACTTCAACCTTTGAATAGGATACTACGACTTTGACTTTGAATTCGATTCAAAGTAAAACAGTTCAAATATTCGACCATTCGATAATCGAAGTACTGTCTCTTAAAAAAACTTCGACTTCAATACTTTGCCAAATTAAACCTGCCGAAGTTAGCCTATGGGGACCTTCTAGAGCAGTTTACTAAGTTTTTGGAAGTGAAAGTAAAATTGTTCGAACGATCGCTGAAATCCTTTGAAACTTTCGAAGGATTTAATCATTCAATTGAACGATTTTACTTCGACCGCAGGATACCCAAATTCGCTGAAAAAACGTCAAATTCGAATTTGAAGTATTTTAATTTGATGGTCGAATTTCGAAGTATTTTTATCTTCGAAATTCGACCCTTGATAAATCTGCCCCTTAATCTCGAATATATCGATTTGAAACAAAGCCCCTATAAAATGGGCATGGTGCATGTATAATGAGTCATTTGTTCAGTTATGCATTTCATGTCTGCAGAAAAGCCAGTACATTTAGCAGTCTGCACCAGAGCTGATTAGTTCATCAATCAGTTTACGAGTAGTATACAGGTATGTTGTGAAACTGACGGCTGCAGGAAGAGGATGATGTTGCCTGATCCAATTTGCAATGCAGATTAGTAATGGCTTAAACACTGACCTTTTACTATTTGAATTAAATGTTACACTTGACAGATGTAACCTCACTTCCTATTCAGTATATTGTTTATCAATCCCTATGCTAAACTGACCGACAGCTGCCCAGAGAAGATTGGTCATGTACTCTGCCTCTGCACAAATGAGACATTTTTTAAAGTATGGACCTTTTAGGACGTCTGGGTTATAACATTAAATTCAAAAGAATTCTAGCCTAATTCTTTATTGAGCTCTTCACTCTTTTAAATACTAACTAATATTGTTATATGCATTATCAGCTAGCTAAAAATAATCAAATAATAATAGAGTAAACATTGTGGTATGCTAGGATAATAGGATTCTGACAGAGCTAATGCCTTCTGGCAACTTTTCTACTCAATTCTATAAAATTGTGCAGTGTTAAATGAAGCACTGCCAACCTCAGGCTTGCTCAGTCAGAATATTTGCCTACAGAACAACCTACTGATATGACAAGTGAAAAACACAGTGATGAGTCTTAGAATATCCTGCTACCTGGAGGCATGAGTCCTGCATATTGAACTGGGCAGGTTAATGCTTTATTCTGTGAAACAAAATACAAATAACAAATATTATCTGTGTGTGGCATTGTGTCTGCTGGAAAAATCATGAAAGCTTTATTTGGGAGGGCATTTTGACTTCATTAAGAAATGATTACCTTAAGGTGATCAAAGCAATCAATATTTATGCTGACTTTTGGAAATGCTTTATGGATTCCTGTTTTCAAAGAGGGAAAGTAGCTTTTAAACAAGATAATGAGAAGCAAAGTTTCTTAATATCTTAAATATGCGATTTGCGCTTAATATAGAGCATATTTTTTTATGTGTGAAATACAAGATTTATCAATGATGATAATAGTTGCTTGTACATTTCCACACAGATTTCTTATTAACCTTTATATACTGTAAAACTCTGTACATACATGCAACATGCTCTGTTTTAAAGAATAGACTGCATTGACAAACGACATATATAGACTGCACAGTAGTGCAGTTGTTATGATTACTTCTTCACACTGAATATGCTATGTGTACTTCCAATTTGTATGACTTTTCTTTTGTATATGCTCCAGTATCTTCCCACTTTCCACATACAGTACATACTGATAGGGCCTCTGATGCATGGTAAAGGGAAGTTAGTATGCATCACTGGAGAAGGGACTGAAGGAGAATGATAATTAAAAGTTTTACTATGCCATGAACAGAAGTGCAAGACACATTTCTCAGGGTCTGACTGCGCTGTGCACATTGCAGCAAATAAAAAAACTGGTCTGAGGTGAAAGTGCAGGAGCACATAGCAGCCCTGCACTTATAGCCTGCCAATAGGGCAAGTGGTAAGTGCAAGGTCCATGTTGAGTATCTGAATGATGCCTACACACCTGCCCCCACCTGCTCCTAATGAATACAGCATTGCCAAATTCAAAAGCACTGTATTCATGGGCCACAGGTCTCTGTGTGTGTGCAGTTTGATGTTTAGATTTTCCGTCACTGGGAATCCAATTGCTAAATCCAATCTATGAACTATATGAAGTTGCCATTTTTTATTACAGATGTCTAGGGAGCCTTACTAAAGACAAGAGAGTTAATATGATGCCCTACACATGAGCCCACAGTAAAATGAATGTTCCATATGTTATAAAAATGTCTGGAGAAAACCGGTTACCCAAAAAAAGTTAAAATTAGGACTTTTGCAGGCAATTCCACTTCAAAAAAGGAAAAGTTGGCAGAATTTTTGGAACTTTAATGTATTTTTAGAACACAGAATATGATGTACGTGACAGAAGATTGAGGAAGATCTAGCTTCAAGTCAACTCTGGCGAAAAAGGTAACGTTCAGTAAAATCCAAACTTTACTGAATTTGCGGAGTAACGACCTTTCGATAGAGTGTGAACGAATGCTAGCGACGGTCTCTTTCACTAGCGAATTGGCGCCTGCGTCTGTTAGTGAATTGTCGATGTCCCTGTGAGTGGCAACACTAACAAATTGTCGCTAGCGTTAGCCACTTCACCCTTTAGTGAATCTGCCCCTATAACTTTGAGAAAGGATGGAGATTCAGCCAAAATGTCGGTTTGGCTTACAACAAATACATTATGTTAATCATTATGTTAGGCCCCGTGAGAACAGTTCCTGCTATTGGATCTCTTTCAATAGATAGCTAGAGATAAACATATAGGAACTTTCAGGATTGAGTCCATTCAGCACTCAACAGCAAATTCACTACTAATCAGTAATTAATTGTATTCAACTTTTCAGTTCTTTCTGTAACCTTTGTCAGATAACAAACATACATCATATTTTTATCTCAACCTCATCTCCGTGGCACAGGAATTATACAGTAGCATATGATAATTTCCTGGAATTGAGGTACTGTAATATGTGTCATTGGATCAGCCAATGTTTTAAAATTGGTTATTCAACCTTTCATATTTTTAGTTGTATATCCTTCTATAAGAAGTCAGATAAACTACAAAGTTTGTGGTACAGGTGTCAGACTCTTTGGACATTGTCAGAACAGAGATGGATAAACAAACACTGCTTTTGATTGAAATTACATGTAGTGAGGTAGTGCTGGATCCCCGACACTTACCATCCTCTTTCAGCAGTTCCCTGTAGTGGAGCAGGCACTGAGCCACTGTAAGGCATTGCCTAGATACCAGTTGTACAGTGATCTCAGGGCTGCAGGAAGTTTTACAACAGTCTGGGAGTGGCCAGCAGGAGGAGGAAACAGGAAAGCCTGGCAGAGAAAGCAACAAGGTGGAGAAGGAAAGAGACCTGAGAGCTGCAGGGGGGCCCATAGAGCTGGGAGGCCCCACCAAAAGCAGTCATTTGAATCACACTGGCAAAGGGACACCAGATACTGTGCCAGGAGAGACAAAGTGTGAAAGGAATCCAGACTGGAGGAGCAACCAGCAGAAGAGTTCTGAGCATCCAAAGAGGCTGGAGTCGCACTGTGTGTCCATAAGCACTCGTCTGAAGAGTGATTGTACAGTGTCCTAAGAGCCTGGGACGTGAGTAGTTTCATTATCCATAGCAAAGGAAGCGCTCAAAGATTACAGAGACTGATAAGCCCCCTGCATAATGAGTTTCTGATCATCTGCAAACCAGAACAGAAAGAGGTGAAGGGTTTTTATTTATGCAGAGCTTGTTATCTCCAGTTAAACTAACTCAGCTAATTATAGAGGAGTTGGTAAGTTCAAAGCAATACATTCTAACTATATATTTTTTGCTCATGCTGAAAAAAGGTGTGTGTGTAGGTATATACTTTCCTAAGGAAATGGCCATAAATATCAAATTTAAATCTATGGTGAATGTGGGGGGGGGGGATTTGATTTTAAAAATAAAAAAAACAGGTTTGTTATAGAAAGACAGTGTTCTGTTTAACTCTTGCTCCTGTTTTTTTTCGATTAAATTAGCATTTTACAACCTCTGAAAATATCATACCAGAGGCACCAATGACCAACATGCATGGAATTAAAAAAAAGCACAGTCATATATCAATCCAAATCAAATCCGTTTCTCCATTTCAGACGACAGATTCCCTCACAGCTATTTTCCCTTTGCTATCAGAGCTCATCAATAATTATTCTCCAGGGAAATGACTGCTACTTATATTGAATTAGAATGTGCTGCTTTCTACCAAATAGAATGTGGAACTATTAACATGACCACTAGATTATGCCTCTTTTCCCATGGCAGGGCTGATAACCCTTCTAGTCATTGACATAGACCCTCAATGCCATGAGATTTGGAGGTCTGAAAAGAAATTTCTGTGCTCTTATTGCTAGTAAACTGGACAAAAACAGAGCTTTCCAACCGCCTATGATAATTATAAAAAAATGACATTATAAAAAAAACAGTACCATAAAAATAAAAGCAAGACAAAGAAAGACAAAGAAAGAAAAAGAAAGAAGAATGTTATTAGGTTTTTAGGTTGTTCCTGGATGCTGACATTTCTGGGCAGAATGATAGTAAATCATAATCCCCTAGACTGCTCATTAATTTTTAAAACTTGTTAAATTAAGTTAAAAGTTTGTTCTCTTCTTCTTTTGGGCAATAAATTCTGCTTATGGTTACTCTAATGTAAAATGCTGAAGACTATAATAAATAAGTTGTCACAGATTAGATGTAACTGTTGCAGGCATTAATGCTTCAGCAAAACATTACATTTTTTCCCCAGACATAGTAGCCACCTGACGTTCTAGTGACTCCAGGGATATGACTATTTTTCACACCAAATGAATTGTATTTTCATTGCAGACAATGCCATTATCAAACCTGTGGGCAGCCATCAATCAATTTAGGATCCCTCAGTCACGGATCATTGCTGCTAAGATCGTGCATGATTCTGTAAAGCAACAAAAACAACACAGGTATGTTTGCCAAGACAGATATACTGTAGATAATGTAGCAATGATAAAGAGTACAAATGCAAAAAAGCAGAAAGCTTTTTCTTAATTCAATTTGTTTAGTTATTTTTCCTTTTCTTTTGTGTCAGATGCAAAGCCTATAAAGTTTTTGTCCAGTTTTAAGATATTTGGTGTATACATAGATATAAAGGTACAAAGCCACTTTAGAATTGCATACTTTTGGGCTGATAAAGCTATTCATTGAAATGAATCACTGCTACTTGAAGTTGGTTAAAAATAACTTTCATTGTTTTCCTTTGTAAGACAAGAGTGGTTAGAAGAAAGTAAAGTCTGTAAAAACAATTAAATGTATTTGTGGCTAGCTAAATTTTGCAGCTAATAATATCCATGTGCAACTTTGTCCTAGTAAGTAAGGAAACATTACTGCATTGGTAATAAAAGAATGTAGCACTGTTACTCACAAGTTCTGCAGTCCTGATTACGGTCCTGATTATGGCCCAGGCACAATGTCCAAGGAAACTGTACGTTCAATCGGACTGTGGGTTTTCACGGAGTACTACAGTTTCATTCCACAATCAATAAAAACAGGTTAATCACCTTCTGAAGAAACTAACCCCAGTGTAGGTGACATATTTTAAGACCCACTGGTAAAGAAATTAAATAAAGTATCTCTGTAAAGTGCTTCTTACATAGTCTACACCCTACAAATAAAATGTAATAAATACATTTAAAAAAATTAACTCTCTCTTAACTTTAAAACCAGGCATCCTAGTTTAAATGAGTTAAACAAGAGCTGTAAACATACATGATTGTCTGCTGACCTACACTGGTCTGTAGAAAGGGAAGGGCCATATTAATAATGGGTCAGATTAAACTGCAGTTCCAGGTCCCCTCAATAAATAGGTTCATAGTAAGTTCCCCAACACTGTCTTATTGAGGCACTCTGCTGTAGGGCATGATGAAAAAAAAGGAAAGAACACAGAGCATGGTACTAGAGAGGAACAAAGGGAAACTGACAGAAAGGAGAGGATAACATGACATGAAGGAAAGAGCAGAAGCGAGCTAAGTGCAAGAGAAGTTCAATGTCCTATAATAAGCAAAGTAACAGCTGTGGGCTAGTCCATTGTGTACTTTTTAAATTCTCACCTGTACTACTGTATATTTTCAGCAGTTTTTTGAATCAATATTTCAATAGAATGATGCAATAATGTCCAAAATGCCCCAAACTCATTTTCATCTTTACTGTAGTAGTTAATCCTCTTGAAACAAGAGAAATTAATCTAAACTACTTCTGCTTATCCACTTTCCCCAGTATCTATACTAGGAATACCAAATCTTTTAGGATTTACCAGTATATAGCCTCTCTCAGATTGATACACTTACTTGACAAGGGGACTCTTCAATTTGATCCTTCACCTTGAGCTATCCCACTGAACCCCATTATTATATACCTTAATGAAACCAGAAGACAGAGTTAAGTGTAAAAAGGCCACAGCATTTATTTACTTTTTATCAAAAAATAGGACCTAGCCATCTTAACCTGAAGAAATATTCTAAAGCTAGAATCTTACAACAGATTGCTACTATGCTCTGCTGCCAACATGAGAGAAGTTCAGCAACCCTGACAATTTCCCTTTTCCCTCTTCTAAACTTACCTGTGCAGTACTCAGACAAGGTCCTGAAAACCTTAAATTGGGCTCGTCCCCACCATAGCTTTATACTAATTTCATTATCAATAATAATATAGAAAATTAATTAAAGGAAAACTATACCCCCAAAATGAATACTTAAGCAACAGAGTTTATATCATATTAGGTGACATATTAAAAAATCTTATCAAACTGGAATATATATTTAAGTAAATATTTCCCTCTTACATCTCTTGCCTTGAGCCACCATTTCGTGATGGTCTGTGTGCTGCCTCAGAGATCACCTGACCAGAAATACTACAGCTCTAACTGTAACAGGAAGAAGTGTTGAAGCAAAAGACAGAACTTTGTCTGTTAATTGGCTCATGTGACCTAAGAAGTATAGTGTGTTTGGTTTGTTTGTGTGCACAGTGAATTGTACAATCCCAGGGGCCGGCCCATATTTTTTAAAATGGCAAATTTCTATTTATGATTACCTAATGGCACATACTACTAGAAAAGTATATAATTATGAAAATGGTTTATTTACTTGAAGCATGGTTTTACATATGAGCTGTTTTATGCAATATCTTTTTTATAGAGACCTACATTATTTGGGGGGTATAGTTTTCCTTTAAAAACACAAATAGTCATACAATATGCAAAAACAATTTCTACAGTATGTATCACCATCATCATTTATTTATATAGCACAGACAGGATACGCAGTGCTTTACCTTAGTTATAACAAACAGGGAATAAATGGAGGATACAGAGTACAATAGGATTAGAGGGCCCTGCAAAAAAGAGTTTACAAACTAGGTTAGGGTACTATTGAAACATTAGAATTTTAGAAAAATTTTGTGATTTATGATACAGTAATGATTGGTTAATTAAGGTACATTGAATAAGCTTCTTTAAACAGGTGGGACTTTAAGGAGCATTTGAAAGTTTGGAAAGAAGGAGAAAGTCTGATATCTCAAGGCAGAGAGTTCCAGAGAAAAGCAGAAGCCAGAGAGAAGTCTTGTAGTCTTGTAGACGAGAATGGGCAGAAGTGATGAGAGGAGAAGTGAGGCGAAGGTCAGAAGCAGAGTGAAGGTTGCGTGAAGGAGTGTATTTGGAGATCAGAGATTAAATATAGGGAGGAGCTTCATTGTTAAGGGCCTTGAATGTGAGTGTAAGTAATTTGAATTTGATTCTAGAGGAGTTTGGGAGCCAGTGAAGGGACATACATATGGGAGCAGCTTATGTTAAGTGGTGAACTAGATGTATGAGTCTAGCAGACGCATTTAGAACAGATTGGAGTTGTGAAAAGTGACTTGTTGGAATACCTGCGAGGAGAAAGTTGCAGTAATCAAGGCTGGAGATAAGAGACTGAACAAGTGTTTTGGTTGATTCTGAACTGAGATATGGTCCTATTCGGCAATATTGCACAGTTGAACATGACACGATTTTGCAAGTGTTTGGATTTGTGGTGAATAAGACAGATGCGAGTCTAGTATAACTCTTAGGCAGCGTGCCTGTGTGGTGGAATAAAATTGGCCAATAGCCTTATAATATACATATTTTTAACATTCTATGTGTAAATAGATTTCTTTTTGAAATACCTTAAAATAATTAATGACCGTGTGTAACTGCCTGCAAAGCCAGCCACCCTCCTCTGGATGTATATTGCATGGGCAAGTTAAAGCCATGCAAACTTATGAGTAGATTGCCTGCCATACCGGACCACACAGTTCATTGCTAGAGATCTAGAAAAGTATGAAAAGCAAAAGCCACTAAAACATTACGTTGGCCAGGTAGGATATTGTAGTATTATCTTGCTACAAATTACCATTTACTCTGCCCATGTGGTACACTAGGATGCTTACACATACATTCAAAGGCAATTTGATTTTATCCTGGATACCAAACTTATTTTCTTTTATTAATAATGGAGTGATGTCAACCTGCCCCATCTCATCTGAAGTCCCTAAGCTGCGTGTGCCCAGCTCAGAGGATAAAGTCACCAAACCATCTTGCTGTGTTGCTTCCATAGAACCCCTCCACTCCAGAGTGGTTTCCACATCAGAGTGGTAGTAACCCTAAGTAGGGATGTAGCGAACTGTTCTGCTGCGAACTAGTTCGCGCGAACTTCGACCGTTCGCGTCCGCCGAATGTTCGCGAACGTTTGGGAACTTTCGCATTTTGAGTTCGCGTTCGATCGTTCGACCATTCGACCATTCGAATTCCTTCGACCGCTAAAAATCGAACGATTTCCATTCGTTCGAACGATTGTAAGCATTAGATCGAATGAAAAGCATTCGATCGAATGGCTTCGATCGTTCGATTCAAATGAAAATCCTTCGATCGAATGATTAAAATCCTTCGATCGTTCGAATCGAACGATTTTAGCGGGTGTTCGAAGTTCGCGAACTGTCCGCGAACGTTCGCATTTTTTGCCGGTGTTCGCGAACGGCGTTCGCGAACACCAAATCGGCAGTTCGCTACATCCCTGACCCTAAGTGCAAAATTACTACTGGTAGTAAGATGCCAGTTGTAACAAATTTCCAACTATAGGGTATGATAACAAGGCAGCTGGCATGTTGTCCAAATAAATATATGGCTAGCCTGCAGGCACTGCATGGGTTAATCAGGTATATACAGGTGACTCAATAAAGCCCAGTAAAATTAGAGGTCAGACTCTGAAGACAGGCTGCTGAATCAAGTAACTACATCTATAGAAATACTGTGCACTAAGCAGACTTAGTAAAGCAAAGCACAAGAAAGTTACTGTATGCAGGCTTTACCCTATTACTAATTGCACCCCACCAACCTCTCTGTATACTCCAACTACAGCTGTTTGTATATTCCAACTACAGCTCTCTGTGTATACTCTAATGAATTGCAGTAGCAGCAGCTCAGTGTTACAGCCCAGATCCCTTGTCATGCAACCCCTGTGCTTATAGTTCCAGGGCATTCCTGTACTTCTGCTAGCAATATAACAAATCGACTTGCTTGAACATCATCCTCTCCTCATCTCCATGTACTGTGCTGGCTTCAGAGATTCTTTTGTGTCCATTTATTAGCCAGGCATGGATTCATTGGGAGTTTTCAAGTTTCGCCACCCACAAATGTTTTCGGGAAACGGTGGTGAAAATTTGCCATGGAAAATTCAGTGCAACAAAAAAAAAATAGCTTTTGCATAAAAATTGTTACGCACATAAAAATTGTCGCACATCAACATTTTTTGGACAACCATTGACTTTAATGCATTTGGACAAAAGAGTTGCGTGTAAAAAAATTGTACCTCATGTCAAAATTGTTGCGTGTCAAAATTATTTTGATGACCATTGACATGCATTTCCCAAATTTCATGAATTACTAATGTCTGTCTGTCCCTCAAGTTTAAACAGCTGTCCAAGGCTGATCACATTTTATTTTTATTTTTAATATGTTACTAACTTAGATTTACCACAACAATTTTTTTTTTGTCTTGGATAGCTGCTTCAAGAAAATGTTCACACAGCAAGATGCACTGTGTACACATTGTAGCCTTGAATACATTGGTAATATGAGTAATATGAGTATGAGAACTTCCTATGTATTTGGAAGCAGCAAATGTCTCAGAAACAACCAAGGTCCTTATCACTGGATGTTATTGTAAGGTCGTATGATCAGGTCCAAATATAAAATTGGGGTACTGTATTCCATATTGTGACTCTTCTCCTTGATGTTTTTTGGTACTACCTACTTGTAAATTAGGACATTCCCAGGTTTACTGCCTCTGTGTTAGGATAGGTAAGATATTCCCATAGCTGACAGCCTGAAACATAGATTTATTGAAAGTTCTTAATTATCTACCAAGATAAATATTTGCATATTGTGATTAGACAAAGAAAATCATCTGCAATTTGACCCTGGGTTAAAATTCAGACCTATAATATATAAAAACTTCTGATATAATCCATCAGAAGTGAAGTATAGCATGCTTAAATGATATCAGAGAGAAGTACAGTGAATAACCATTAGCATGATTTGGATTATTCAGAATACCTTACACTGGAATACAGCTTTATAAACCCAACAGTATATTCATAAATAAATCTGTACCCAACGAGTAAACTGAAGACCATTATATAAATCAGTAGTTTCAACATAACTGTATTTTGTTTTTACCGAAACAAAAGTAATATACTTTAAGTCTAAGCTCAGATATGCAGTAGGACAATTTGTATCTTTAGCAGGATTTTAGAGGAGAAGTCTAGCTCTTATGATATCCCATTAAGAACATTAGACTCATTAGCATATTTTTATAGGTTTTGTGATGAGTAAGATTTAATTTTTTTTCACTCAACAGAATTAAATATCCATAGAGGCATTTCTGTCCAACGATATATATAGCACAGCAAAATTAACACAGCAAACTTAAATCTACGAAGTGTTCAGTCACACAGAGTCATGTGCTAAATTATGCATGGCATTAATGAGATCAGATTCAGTGAATATAATTACCTCATTGGTAATATATCTTTCTAATGAATGAAAGCTTTTTCTCTCTTTTTCCTCTGTGTTCTTTTGCATTTAACAGAAAATTGTAAACTTTAGAAAGATTCCCAAATTAATGACACATTTTATCACACACCTTATCTTAGAAATGTATTTTCTGTTCTAGGGGGAAGTGTGCATAGAAAAAATAAAACAGGAGAACTATAATTAAAAAAGCAAAATGGTGCACATTAATCAAGCACAAATATTTAGATAAACCTATATTTGGTCTAAAATGGAATATGTGTTATTTGAGGCAGTCTTCAAATATTTTTTCTGATCGTAGTGAAGACGTGATTCTTTACTTAGTTCCTTGTGAAGAAGGGGTTGTATTAAACTGCTCCAAGAAGGGTAATGTTAATTTTCAGATAAACATGCAAATCAAATAGTTTGTACTATACCATTTCTTTTATCAGGTAGAAGGATGCAATCTAAGAGCTAAATTTCTTAATATATAATGTTTTTTGTAGCCAGTCACTGACATTCAGGGGAATCCAATAATTATTGACATTGGTGACTGTATTACATTTAAGGGTACAAACTTCCGGGGGAATTCCCTACCGCTCAGTTGAACTGGATTAGCCACTAGTGGGAAATATTTTCAGACATACTCGGAAAGTCCAATTGCTTTAGATCCCCAATAGATACTGTATAGTATGACCTGGATGAATGAAAACCTTCACAGACACATTCATTTTCTTATTTCCAGATATAGAAATGATAAATCCTGCCCCTCCTCTTTTTGAATTTTGAAATTAGTGAGACTTGTGAAGATATTCCTAAATACTGGCTGATACATCAGCTTTAATAAGGGGATGGATGGCTTTTTAGCAAGGGAGGGAATACAGGGTTATGGAAGATAGCTCATAGTACAAGTTGATCCAGGGACTGGTCCGACTGCCATGTTTGGGGCAGATTCCCTAAAGGGCAAAGTGACTAACGCTGGCAAAAATTCACCAGCGTAAAATCATTTTGTAACTATGCCAATTCCCTAATGGGCGCAGTCATCACTTCTCTGGTGAAGGAAATAGATGCTAGCGTTGCTTCGCACTCTATCGCCAGGTGAATTTTCGATCTGGCGAACGGACGTAATTCAGTAAGATGCGGATTTTACTGAACGTTACCTCTTGTGACAGACTTGCCTTTGCCAACTCAGTCCAGGCGCAATGGAGTGCATAGGACTTCCTCAATTTTCGGTTTTAAAAATTTTCTAAGTCCCAAAAAACGCTGGCGTCTTTTCCTTTTTTCAGGGTGATAGCCTGCAAAAGGCCGTAACATTTTTTTTGGGTTCTCGAGTTCCCCCCTACATTTCCTAACATATGGCACATAAACTATACACTGGGCTCATGTGTAGGGCATTATAACAACTTTAATTTATTCTATTAAAGTTCCCTGACCTTGTGTAGTGTAATGTATTTGCTGCAAAATATATGTCCATTCAACTTTCACTTCCCACAGTATGCAAATTAGCCAACACTAGTGCAATTTCGCTTTGCTTGGCGAAGTAACGCTTGCGCAACTTTGCCAGCATTCGCCGACCTGGATGCAACTTTGCATTTTAGGGAATTAGCGCTGTCTTATAGTTTATACAGGAGCAGTGACCAGCTCTATATTGTAGCTCCCACCCTTCTCAGCTATAGTCAGGTGATCCCACTGGTGTCTAATAAAAGGGCAGCCAAGTTTGGGAGTTTTACTTTGAAAGCAGCAAGTAAGTTGCAGGTAAAACTTAGTCCCTTTGTAAAATCCGATGCAATTTGAGTGTAGGACTGGCCAGATATGGGATGACTTTGACGTAGTTTGGCAACTAAAATATATTGCAATATAGGGACAAACAATACCTCTTTTGATTAAATGGTAAGGCATTTTTTAGTAGCAGTATGCACAAAATGTCTCTGTCTTAAATATATTGATAATGGTTTGAGTGCAGAGGACTCTACTATTTGTCTATATTGTATTTGTCTACAGTATATACAAGATATAAACATCATGAAACAGAGAATCCTTGCAGATATCACATAAAGTTTTACAAAAGTGTTTCACCTGATGATCAAGTGTAGCATGTGCAAGTGCCCCAACAAAATGTTAGAAGACATACTATAAGTGCATTACAAGCAAAATGGCCAAAAAGCAGAAAAAAAGAGGGGGGGAGAGAGAGAGAGACCATAACAACAGAGATCAATCATACAGTAAATCGATTCCCACTATAAAAGGGGGGAAGATGGCTGAGTGGAAAGTAACAGGCGACCTGGATTTGTGTACAACTATCATGGTTTTCATAGTAACCAAAAATACATACACTGCACAATTCACAAAGAGCACTTAGCCATAGTCTAGCTGACATATAGGTTACAGCAGGTGACACACCTTAAGAGTCCAAGGGGGTTATGCAATAAAAGGCACTAAGTTTGCCCGGGGCAGTAACCCATAGCAACCAATCAGCAGGTAGTATTTACTGGTCACCTGTTTAAAAGCCAATATCTTATTGGTTGCTATGGGATACTGCTCCTGGGCAAACTTAGTACCTTTTATTACATATAGGGGTATGTATATTGGTAGGTCACAGAATAATGGCACAGGCCCCATTATCAGAGGGCCTGCAGTATTACTCCTGGCACAAGCAAGCAAAGAAAGCCCCAGCACACCATATAGCGTATAAAGCATATAGTTGGCATATCACATCCTGAAAGGTAATATCACCCCTGTCACAGACAGGCTAAAGAAGCACCGGCACAATATGTAGGAAATATAAATATATTTAAAAACACCCCTGGCAAAGGCAGGTAAGACACCCTGGCACAATATATGGAGTGGATATATAAAGGTTGTAGTGCCTGTTAAAGTACTGCAACTGAAGGGTGTGATAGGTGTAGTTCAGATACATCATCAGTCTGGGGTCAGGGGGGGGGAATAAAAAAAAGAAGAAAGAAATAAAAGGGGAAGAATAGAGAGAAAATGGAGTGGGGGAGAGAAGGAGCTGTGGATAAAACTTGAGTGTAGGACTGGCCATACCGGGGAAGACTTTGACGTAGTTGGCCAACTTAAATATATTGCAATTTGCAATAAATGAACAAACAATCCCTGTTCTGTTTAAAGGACAAGGCATTTTTAGTAGCTTAAAGCACACAATGTTTCAATGTCCTTAATATATTGATAATGGGTTGAGTGCAAATGATCGCTTGTATTTGTCTATAGTATAACAAGAAAGATATTCTACCAATTAAACAATAAATTAATAAATAAACAAATAGTGGAGCCTTAATACAGTTCTGATGCCTATTGCAAAAAAATCAGCAGAGGTGAATGATGAGTTTTTGCCCACTTGCAGATGCCTAAATGTGTTTTCAGTACTTTTTTTTTTCATAAAAAATTTATTATGTTGTAACTTGTGATAACACGTTACCTAGGTGATGCATCCTACCTCTGCTTATATAAGTTTTGTTTAATAAACAGATGTATAATAGTTGTATCAATAAACATCAGATTTTAAAGAATACACTTAACAATGTTCTGTTTTGCAGCATATATTTATCCATAAGAGAACAGTGAAAAGAATGTTTGTCACATATATGTCATGAATCTAGAAGTACTATATTCCACTTATGTAAAACTGAGAAAACAATTGTGAAAAGGCAGGATTTCAACATAAAATCAGCAACTACGTTGGATTCAATGGGAAGGCAATATTACATTGCAAGCTCTTTCCACTATGCTACAACTATACTTTATAGAAAAAAGCACCTATGTTACCAATAAATTCCATGGCACCCAGGCAGCTTCTTAGACAGACAATGGGAGGTCTGGGGTGGTTCCAATCCGTTATGTTTCTTGTGTTTTTTGAGTGGGCCTATAAATCACAACAAAACAATTTGTGAAATTCTATTCTACAGTATTTTCTTCTTTTTTAGCTAAAAAAAAAACATTTTAATCCTGCAAAATACTACCGTGGTTTGTGAATTTCACTGCAAAACTGTACCAGGTGAAAAGTTTGCTCACAATTCTTGGAGAACATGGTGACTAAAATAAATTATTGAAACATGGAGCAAATTATATTTTCTGTGAAAGAGTTCTGTGAATGTAACTATCTTAAGTTCAGGAAAAAGAGTGGCATAAATATGCTACCTTTAATGACTATTTACTGTATAGAATACCACATTTTTATGGTTTTGCAGAGATTTGTGACATAAAATCATGTTCCAACTGTACCGGTGCCAAATTAAGGCCACATGACACAACTGCAGCACCATTGTGCCCATACTGAGTGTAAGACTCTGCTCTACAGCTAAGGAAGTGGCATAATGTTAATGTACCCCTACCCACAGGAGGGAAATAGACCCTTTGGCTTATCAGGAAACTACAGTGAGAAGCCTAGATCACTGGTTTAACAAGGTATGCATTGAATATATTGGCAGAGGACTGCACAGTTTATCATTTCAGTGGCAGAAAAAAAACCAATAAATAAATATTGGTGGTGCTGTGAAGCAGAACATTGGATAGGTTCAATTTTGTTGTAGACAAGAATTCTGGAAGTAAGAAGTCAATGATTCTGACAAAGACAGCAAAATGCAATCATTTATGAAGGAAAAATCCTTATCTTCTTCTGGATGATCTTGATGGGCAAAACTTCTGAGTAATTGTCTGCCTTCTTATTACCACCTAGATATTAAGTTGTAATTCATTTCTTGTATTTTAAATACTATTGATGCCTTTTAAATTGAGTTATATATTGCTATCCAGTTTTCTTCTGTTAAGGATCGCTTTAGTTCTTTTTCTCCAATGCGTCTCTGTAGCTGGGACTTATTTTTATACTGTTTGAGCTTATATCTCTATATTAGAGACATAGGATGGTTAATAATTGAAGTTGAAGTTAGGCGTTTCTCCCACTATGTTTGTAATGTTCAGTCCTGAGTACACCTCAAACTGTTTATATAGTGGTGTAATTGATTAGAGCACCAACAGTCTTTTGGGTGAGTGTCCCATGTCTTTTGAATTTTAGCTAAGGGTATTACTCTATTATTCTGTATGAAGTCAGTTATTAAAGTTTGCCTGTTTTTGTATGTTCCCCAGCATCAGAATGCTTGTATATTCATGCTGGGGGGAAAATGTAGGTTTTGAATTAGTGGTTGTAGGCTATATGATGAATTGGAGAGCTTATATTTATTGTATGAATATTTCTACACTTTCAAATTTGCACCTATTGTGGGGTGTTGTTTGATATTTACTGGAATATTGTTTCTTTTTTCCCATATAGTGTTTGGGGGGGGGGGGGGTCTGCCTGTTCTGCTTCTAACCATAATCTATGTTTTGTATTGTCCATTGATGTATCCTGGACAAGTGGATTGCAACATAATAAAGGTACACATCTGGTATTGATAAACCCCCTTTTGATTTTTTGATGACAATATTTGTTTACTTATTCTCAGATTTTTTCTCTCCCCATATGAATTTAGTTATTATAGATCTCATCTTTGGAAAATATAGTTTTGGGGTGTGGATTGGGATATTTGTACAAAAATAGTATCCTAGGCAATGCTATAATTTTAATTGCATTGCATCCTTCCCATCCAGGATAGGCACAGTTTGTTCCATTTGATCAATAGCGATGGTATTGAGTCTAAGAATGGTGCCACGTTGTCCTTATATAAGGAGACTAAGTAATTTGATATTTTGATCCCTAAATATGTTATGGTTCTTTTAGCCCACCGGAATTGGAAGGACTCAGCAAGATGTGATGTCTTTGTGGATAAATTGATATTCAGTGCCTCTGATTTTTTAAAATTAATTTTGAAGTTGAATAGTTTGGATGTATTCATAAGGTTGGGTAATGAGGTCATTGGTTTTGTGATAAATAGTAGCAGGTCGTCAGCGAAGGCTGCTGCTTTATGCTCTATGCTATTAACTATTAGGCCTGTTATGTCTCGGTTGCTTCTTATGATATTCAATAGGGTTTCCATTACCATAACAAAGAGGATTGGGGACAAAGGGCATCCCTAGTGGGTACCATTATTTATTTTAATTTGTGGGGACAATATGCATTGACTCTTACTATATTAGAACCTCTTCTCCAATACTTCAACTTCTTAGGATCCAACTGTAAAATACCCAAACAAGCCCAAGAGGTTTACATAACCATTATCCCTAAACCTAAGAACTCCCATACATGCTGTAATTACAGACCAATCTCACTTATTAATGTAGACATCAACATATATGATAAACTAATAGCTAACAGATTAAAAAATTTACCAAGCAAAATAATACATCAAGAATAGACAGGGTTTTTTTCTGAAAGAGAGGGGAAAGACAATACCACCAAAGTCATTTCTTTAATCCACTATGTAAAGTAAAAGGGTATTCCAACAATGATATTAACAACGGATGTGGAAAAGGCCTTTGACAGGGTGTATTGGACCTTCCTAAAGCATACATTATATGGGTTTGGATTAAAAGTAACAACAATTAATAGAATCATGGAACTCTACAAATCCCCTACTACAAAAGTCTCTTTGAATGTCTTATAATATAAAGCTCCAAATCCATCGGGACTTTTATTAACCATTCAACATCTTATTGTGATATAATTTTTACCTGGAGTAAGTTATAAACTTCACTATGTTTTCTTCTTCTTTGGTATTTGGAGCTTTTGTCTTAATGTTGTACAACTTCTGGTAATAATCCGTAAAACAATCTTTGCTTTTTTTGGTGTTGTGTATAGGGATGGGCGAATTTGACCCCTTTCGTTTGCCCAAAATTTTCTGCCGGCGAAATTTCACCGATGAGCATCAAAGTCTATGGGTGTCAAAATTTTTTGACGTGCACCGAAATTTTTTTGTCACACGTCTTTTTTTTTTTTTGACAAACACCGCCATACAGTCTCTGTGTGTCATTTCCGCGGCGAAACAAGGCGAAAAAATGTTCCCATCGCTAGTTGTGTACTGCACTACTTGGTGCTTATCCTTAATAGTTTGTATATAAGTGCTCATAGGTTATTAGCAAAATGCTTTCTACATTTGTCAACTAGTTCATATGTTTTTTGTGTACTCTTTAGGTAAGCCTTGTGTGTATATTGGACAAGTAGAGCCTTAAGTTATAGTCTCTTTCCTTCTAGCTCTTCCCAGGTAAGTAGTGCTAGTGCTTTTTTGTGTATACATTCTACTTTTTGTATTCCAGTAGTGCGATTTATTACCTTTGCATCTCTCACTTTTTTTAGGTTGAAACACATGGAGATAAGGAAGCCCCTTAAACACACATTTGTGTGTCTCCCAGAGGATCCCAGAATCAGTTCCAGGTAGGTTATTCTCTTTATAAATCTGTTGTATAGTCTGTTCTGGGATCTATTTGTTTTGTTGTGTAGAATAAAGTCATTAAGCTTCCAGTTGTACACTGGTTTAGTAGAGTTTGGAATACTGTATCTATTTCTAGTATAACTGGAGCGTAGTCAGATAGGTTTGAAAGCCCGATTTCTGCTTTTTTCACTAAATGCAGCCAGTTTTGATTCATAAATATATAATCTATCCTATTATAACCAATAAACCGTGTATAGCCTTTTAAATTGGGGTGGTACTGGTAACATCTCCATGTGTCTATCAAATTTAGATTTGCTAATGCTTGTTTCACCAGTTTTAGCTGTTTGTAGGCTTGTTGTTTTCTTAGATGAGTCTAGTACAGGATTCAGAACCAAGTTCATGTTGCCTCCTAAAAGTACTATACCCTTGGCGAATGTTTCTAGCTCTTTTAGAAAGTGGATAATGACGGTAGATTGCCCTTTGTTGGGGGCATTCATATTAGCTATTGTAACCAATGTGTTGCCTAATTTGCCTTTGATCGATCGCTATGTATCTACCCTCAGAATCTTTTATGGAGTCAAAATATAAAAATGGTAAATGTTTATGTATGTATATTGTTGATCCATAACATGGGTACTTACCTAACATAACTTTTATTATCTAATACAAACAATTTGCATAACTACTTTTGTAGTTTCAAAAGAAACAACAAAATTAAACAGAGTAGTTCTGAGAAGCAGCGTTTCAGTATATTTAGGAAAACATTTATATTTCTTGCAGCCAAGCTATGCTCATATGTTCCCCTATTTTTCGAGGTTCACTGTGAATGGCCAGGGGTTGCTGTCTTGGACCATTCCCTTTGTAGGGTAAAGTCCATCTCCTGGTTGTCATTTCTTTCGTAGTCCCTTCCTGGTAGAGGGATGTCCTCTATGTGTAGGTTTTTGTTTCATTTGGTGAACGTAGTATGTATTGGGTGCCTTCTTTCCTTGCTATGAGGCAGAATGCGTATTCCCACTTGGTTAGGTTGCTCACATCTTTAGCTTTCATAAGAATTTCTTCCTTTATTTTAAAATCGTGGATGCAGCACAGTATGTCCCTTGGAGCATTTAAAGGAGCTTCTTTGGGTTTTGGAACTCTGTGGTCTCTATCTACTGCAATTTCAGTATTAGGATCTTTGTTTAATATGCTGTTAAATATTTGTAGAAGTACTGTATGTATTTCCTCTGCTTTCTCTATTCCAGGTACTCCTCTGACTCATATATTATTGCGACGTCCTCTGTTCTTTAAGTCATCTACATGACACTGTATCTCATCCATATATTGCTTTTGCAGTCTCAGTTTAGTGTTTAGTAGCTTTTGGTTGTGTATAAGTTTGTTTGATTAGTCTCTATTTGATCTGTTCTGGTAGCTAAGGAGAGCATGTCATGTGTTATATCTTGCAGCTCATCCTTTATGGAGGAGGGGACTTCTTGCAGCATTTCCCCATCAGGGGAGTAATATTGGAGAGGAGTTTACTTAGGTAAGTATGAAGATCTGCTTGCTCATCGACCCTCACTTGTCAGAGATGTCTGACTGCTATATGTCTCATGCTTCCTCCTGCTGCGCAACTATTGGTGCCATTTTGTTTTGAGCACAATCATTGTTTTTCTTTAAAATCATTGGCTCTATGAAGTTTTCTGGTACCAGTTTTTGGCAACCTGGGGTGCTCTCCCTGTCGGGTTTTATTTTATGTGTTTTCCCCATGTTTTGTGCTCAACAGCTCCCTATTCTAGGTCTTGTCTACATGGAGCTCCGGGATCAGGCAGCCATCTGGCAGTGAGGCAAGCCACGCCCTCGACTGGTTAGCGTTTTTCACAATTTGCATCCTACCCTGCTGAGCACTCCCAGGAAAAAAAAAGCGAGAAGGCAAGTAGTCTGTCCTAATGAATACAATGCTGGGGGTAAGGAAATAGTCCCCTTTACTGCCACTACCCACCCCGTAACTTGCACATCTTTCAGGTGGTAAGTACAAGGTTGCTTTGTGGCCACAGCACTGTACTCTGCACATTCTCCCAGGAATGAGGAACAGAGTGCAGAAATGTTTGTATAAATGATTCTATTGAACTGTGTTAAGGCCACTTCCCATTATGTGAGGAAGAAGACTAAATGATTGTTCCATAGGCAGAGTGATTTGCATCAGTGGCGTAACTACCGGGGGAGCAGGGGGTGCAATTGGGCCAGGGCCCGCACCCCCTCAGGGCCCCCCGGCAGCAGCTTGTGCCCCACTAATTCCGCTGGTTCCGGGCGTACGGAGGGAGGCCGGGGGCACGTCCCACACCAGGGCCCATCCCCCTCTCGTTACGTTGCTGATTTGCATTGATGGAAAAAGTGTGCATACAGTTCTATATGAGTTTTTTTTTAACACTTAAGCCATTAAAATGTCCATTCAGCTGTTTCTATGTGCATACAGTATGTGTTCCACAACAGTATCAGATCATAACAATTAATATTCTTCAGCAATCATATGCACAGGATATATTTCTTGTTTGTAAAGTAATTTCCTACAGTGAAAAAATTCCATTACAGCATTTAAATGGTTAAAGAAGCTTTATTGGTAACCTTCCTTAGGTGCCATGCCACCCTAAATACACTTTCTATAAATAATACAGTCAAAAATTTTGTCAGACCATAATGTACTTATGTGGAAAATGTACTAAAAAAATATTAGAACAGATGTTACTTGTCTGCTAAAGTTGTTTTCAGTTTTCTTTTATTTATATGTTAATGAGAATTTAATTACTTCATGAATACTTAAAGAACCAGAGGGTGCCTGATATCATTAGCTTGAACATGACAAGCACCTCAAGTGACCACATGGGAAGACTGAAATTGCTTTTAGTTTACTTGAAGACAGCAAGATGAATTCTTTTCACCTCCTGCTATGTATTACCTGACACATAAAATATATAAAACAGATGATTTTATTTTTCAAAATGCAGATAAACAGCTTTACACACCATAGCCCACACTTTTAGAAAACTGTATATTACATCTTGATTTGATGATGCAAATGCACAAATGCTTTCTTAACTGCAATCATGGAATTTCATTGAGGTTTGATATTTGATATATGCTTTTCAATCTCAGTTGAAGCAGAATTAAAGGAGAACTTAAGCTTAACCAAAGAAGCAGCTAGAAATGTTGTAAATTATGTTTTGGGCTTCTGTACCAACCCAAGGCATCCACAGCCCTTTAGCAGTGAAGATCTGTATCTCCAAAGATGCCCCAGTAGCTCCCCATCTTCTTTTCTGCTGATTCACTGCACATGCCTGAATGGCCATGCTATTTCTCGTTATACCTTGGGAAGTTGGTGTTGCCTTCCATCCTAAATACTTTGTTCCTCTGAAATTAAGACCTGTCTGCATCTGAGTAGCTGAGGGCTCCTCCCAAAGCCAAAGGCAGAAGATTGAGCCGTGACAGGGAGCCTAGCACTTGTTCTGAACTTAGGGAGCCGTTCGTGACACCAGGTCTTTGGTGTCCTTTTATTTTGAATTTTCAAAGTGCAATTTGATGACAGCATGCAGAACATTACAGTCACAGGTGCTGCAATCTTGAAACAGAAATGGAGCACTCTACATTGGAGCACTCTTGACAAGCAGTCAGACTCAGGAATAGGGATTCCTGGAGTAATACACTACTCTGAGCATCTGCTAACGCTGTTAGTTTGTTAATTTGTAAATGTCAAAATTTATAGGATTCAGTATTGCTAAAATCCAAATGACAGTATTCATAAATAAAACATGCAGTGATTTGCTCACAGTAGCCAATAAACTCTGCAATTTTCCAACTACGAGAGTGAATAAATCAGTTCCTTGGGGTTACAATGCCACACATTTGCCTTATTGTTTATTAACCTTTTTTTCTGTCAAATAGAAAATAGTTAAATCTTATTTTATCTTTAAAGAAATTACAAAGATAAGTAATTTTAAGACATCTTTTATATGCAAGTATATTAAATCAGAGATTTGTAAATTTAAAGCTGGATAAATAGGCAGTGCAATATATAAAAAAATGTTTTTATGATTCAGTGCTCATCATCAAAAGCAAACTAACCAGACAGTATACCTGTATGTTAATGTAGATTCGTGGCACAAACACCATGCTGTATGGGTCAACATTAATTATGTCATTTATAATACAATTTGATGGCTATCCAGTTGTAAAAGGATCGGATGATAATACTATCTAAATTCTTTTTCACCAAGGAGTCAACTAATTCCTGAAGCTCACCTATTTGGCATTATTGAAGTTCCTAAAATAGAATAGAAGAGTGAGAATAAATTCCTTTCTCAATGTATAACCTGGATTTTGGAAAATGGCAATTAGCAATGCTAAATAGGCAAGTAAAAGAAGTGCTATGATGTCAGCCTGCTCTGTACCCTCCCATGTACCCCACCCTCTACTTACCACTGCTCTTGGTCTGGGTTAGTAATGTTCACTGACCTCTACAGTGGTTTTCATCAGTCATAAACAAGAGAAGTCTGGCTGACCTATTAAATTTACAAAACAAAATGTTGTCCCTTGCAACAATACTCTAGAATTGACACCCTGAATTCATTGTAAGTCCATTATTTATATTAGAGTGGCCAAAGACAAACCCTGTGTAGCTCTCCTTTAGTTATAATTTATAAGCATCAGGAATTAAAGAAATAAACTTGCAACTCTATGTCCTAAGGCTACGCAATCTACAGTTCTTAAAGCCAAGTCACAAATAAATTACAAATCCCATTGCCAGAATGCTTTTTCCATAGATCAAATTTATGCTATGTGGTCTCATATCACTTTGTCTGCCATATGGTGCTTTATGGCACCTAGGGCTGAACATTTTTATATAAGCCCTTATAAAATACCAGTGCTGTAGGCCTGATGACCAAAGTTCATAGATAAAAATGCATTTATTGTTATGCAAACAGGAACTGCACAGCTCTTCCAGCATCAGCCACCAAAAAAAGTACTAATGGTGCTTTCTTGTTTAATAAACAAAAATATACCACTAACAACTGTAGTAAATCTGTACTGTATTTTATTAGTAATGGCTAGGGATGAGTGAAGGATATTTTGCTTTCACCAAAAGTCAATATAGCTCTGCAATAGCATATAGCATTGTTATTAAAGCTTCTTTCCCCTATGCTACATTACAACTATTCTTCATGAGAAAAAAGTCTCCTATGTTGCCAATTTCAAGGATAAGCCTATGAAGCATCCCAATTCCCCTGGTTAATGATGATTAATAATGATGATGATTGATGTCTGCTAGAAGTGCAGATTCACAAAAAGTTTGCCTCTCGTGAATTTTGTCTTAAAACTGAAGAAAAAGAAACCAAGAGAAAAAGTTAGCTCATCCATAGTAAAGGCTTTATTTCACAAAAGCTAACACTTCCAGTCGTTCATTTTATCGAATGAAGTTGCAGATTATTGCTCTAATGCAAAATGTCCTGGTGTTTCATGTATAGTTATAGCAATGAAAGTAAAAAATTGGGTGAATACTTTGAATATTTCTACATGTTAACTAGCGAATAAATGACTATTAGAAAAAGTTTGTTGGAATATTTGTCCCTGTGGTATGGCTGCCACTATATTTATCCCATTATATGGTACAACAAAGGCCACCTGATATTTCTTTCTGTTATGTAATTCCCGAGTTCCTTATTAGTAGCTAAGGAATAACCTTATCTCTGGATGGCAATAGGCATATTATTCTAACAAATTCCGTATTTAGAAGATGTTTATCCCTGTAAATATATTAATAATGCAATGGGGCTCTCTAACCATGAAACCATGTTATTTATGACTATTCAATTGGATAATTGTTTTAAGTTTAAAACATTAAAAAAGTCTGCCTTCCCTTTAGTAATATTAACTAAAATGAACAGTTAAAATGGTAACAATTGTGCCATTATAACTGTTATATCCAAAATATATTTAAATTGGTCAGGTATTGTGAATTTAAAGAAAATCATCAGCACCTCTCTCCTTGAAGCATCCTATAAAGTGCTCCTAATATGGCACACTGTATGTGCTAGAGTACATAAATCAGTATTAGGTATAATCCACACTGCTTTAGGGGTTTCACAGGGGAGGGCACCCTTATAGAAATAAGGTGAAAATAGCCAAATAGCATGCTTCTGGTCTGGGAGATATGTCATTATCTATTCAGTAACTCAAGTAAACTTAAGGAGAAATGTTGTTAAGTAAAACAATTCCCAATATAAAAGATACATGTGGGGACTCAATACTTCTTTATTATGACTTAATTAAACTTTGTCAAATATGGTTTGCCCCCTTTTACTATCCATAGAGCATTTGAAAAATGAATACTTATGATAATTTAAAAATTGGATACTGATAAATAGTGATGGGCGAATTTGTCCCACTTTGATTTGCCACGAAATTCGCGCCGCCGGTGACACTTCGCCGCAAAATTTCAGCGACTTTTGACGCACATTAAAGTCAATAGGCGTCCGTTTAATTGTCACCGGCGTCCAAATTGGCAGGTGGCAAAACACGCAAATTTTAGTCTGGCGAATAAATTTTCCCATCACTACTTTTAAATAAAAAACTGACGAACAAAAAATTTGACTAGTACTTTACAAGCAAGAGATTTTCGAAAAAACTATGAAAACCATGTTTGCCGTATTTTGCCCCAACAGGTGAGGCAGGTCTTGGTAATGGGTCTGACTATCCCCTTATCTCGATAGTCCTGAGGAGATATGTAAAAATAACACTGTTCTCTTCTTTATTACTCAGTTACAATTATTGATAAGGTAAAAATTGATTCATTTACTTTGCTGGGAAATTCACTAAATGAGAAATCTTTCCAAAATGCTTTGGAGTGAAATGGGAAGGTTGACATTGCACTTTTTTTATACTGCAATGGCATATACATTGGCCTACCTTGTTAGAAAAGCTCCTTTCCACTATGCTACAACTGTTCTTCATGGATTAAAAACCTCCTACGTTGTCAATTTCTTCCAAAGCCTGCATCTCCTTTGAGCCTTCGGTAGATGGACAAAAATTGCACACAAGGATGAACAATCACAGACATAAAATCAACACCAAATCATGTGATACACCAGTGGGGCAACATTTCTGCAGTTAAAATCACAGTCTTCAGGACATGCAGGTCTTAATTCTAAAAGGGAACTTTAGAACTGAAAGGGAAAGGAAGATTTATGAATTCAAATATATGGAGTTATTTAACACATTAAGACAGGGCCTTAATTTAGAGTCAGGTTTCATGTCACACTATGTGACCTGACTGAATCCAGACTCCTGGACTATATATAACCCACCCTAATTCATTGTATTATCTCTACAATTGATCTCTATCTATAACATCCTAATTTATTGCCCATGAATACCTTTCACTGATGAAACAGAATATATGCTGTGCCTTTCTAGCTTTCATTTGTATTTTGCCTGACAAAGGGGCCTATATTTTTTTAATTGTTCGCCAATATAAGCATCACTTCTAGAATACTTTTTGTATTTGTTTGGTTTTTTATTTGTTGTTTTTGCTACTGGCTAACACGGTACCAGAGTTTTTGTTTTGTACTGTACATTCACATACAATCATGGACTTTAGCTCCTGGGCAAATATGCCTTCTTAATGAAATAGTAAAATAATGAACCAACAAACGCAATATAATACCAGAGCATCAGTCCATGGCAAAAACAGTTATTGTGGTTAATTGCTGCAAAATATGCTCCTATAGACAAAAAAATGTGCTTCGGGAAAAAGCTACCATGGAAAAAGTTGTGTGAATAAGCACCCATTAACTTCAATGTGTTTAGTGAATTTTCCTATGGTTCAAAAAAAATTTCTGAAAAGGGAAATGGGACAGTTTTGCTCATTACTCCCTAGATACAGAAGAATACTCAATTAGATTATGAGCCTCTGTCAGTAAGTAGTGCATTTGTGTTTGCTACAAGACTTTCCGGGCCTTTCTGCCAGAAAGCTGATAGCAGTTTGTTCCCATTTAAAATAATGATCGGGATCAGTATGGTAGATTTTACAGTTTATAGATTTCAGAAAACATTTGATACGTAAACAAATGAGGTTTAATGTTTCACTCAGTGGCCCCTAAAGCAAATAAAGTTCTGTCTTGCATAAAAAGGGCATCAACTCAAGGGATGAAAATTACATTTTGCCTATTTATAGGTCCCTGGTAGTGATGGGCGAATTTATTCGGCAGGCGCGAATTTGCGGCGAATTTGTGCGATTCGCCACCAGCGAATAAATTCACGAAACGCCCGCAAAAATTCGCCCGAAAAAATTTGGCAAAAAAAAAATACATTTTCGCCGGCGTCAAAAACGAGAAATTTTTCGCCGTTTCACGAATTTCATGCGAAATTCGCAAATTTTCCAGCGAAGCGAAATGGCGCAAATTCGCCTATCACTAGTCCCTGGTAAGAACTCATCTGGGCTATGCAGTGCAGTTTTGAACTCCAGTCCATAAGAAGGATAAAAATGTGAGTGCAGAGACTTGCAACAAGACTAGTGATGGGCGAATTTGCGCGAAACGGCGCCGGCTCGTTATTTTTGCCGCGAATTTGTGCGGGCGTTTCGCAAATTTATTCGCTGGCGGCGAATCACGCAAATTCGCCACGAATTTGCGCCTGGCGAATAAATTCGCCCATCACTAAACAAGACTGGTAAATGGAATGGAAGAATTAAACTTTGAGCAAAGACTGTTAAGAAAGGGGAGGATGTTATACTGATATACAAAAAATGAGAGGGCAACCATTTAGTTTTATGGAAAATAATTTTCATTTGAAGCAGTGGAGGTGGGCAGTAACATGTCCTGCTTGGTGATGTTGTGATATCAGATTCTATTAATGCCTCCTATCACCTAAAAATAGTTTCCCCCAACTGAATACTTTCCCGGCGCTTTGTTATGTACTTGTGTGCAACATTTCAAGCATGTGCATTACAAAAAAAACTGTGGCACAATTTTCAGTGTCCTAGCGCTCACAGGGGCAATTAAAAAAATATATTGCTTTGGAAGACTAATTAAACAAGCATAATATCCAAGGCTAATGTGATGTTAAGATCTACAGGTATTTTAGTATGGGTATCAGTATATGCAGTTTATGTATGTGAGTGTGTAGCTAGGTTTGTTTATGTATGTAATAACTGTGCACTGGGTAACACTTTCAGGGGTTGAACGTGATTGACTTTTGTCAACTTTTTTCAACCCAAATTAACTTTGTAACTATGAATTGTTGAACTTTAGCTTTGATTTTAAAAACATTTTGAGTTATTTCTTTGCTACATTCCCTTTGATAGTTTTCCTTTGATTAACCAAGAAATTTAAGTGAATTATTTGAATAAGGCAACCCTTGAAATTATTAATATTTTATATTATATAAGTTTAATTATATAACTATTTAGTTTAACATTGTAAATAGTTTATCCACATTACAGGTACACTACACACTGGCATTGGCACACTGGCAAAATATAAAAGAATTCTGTAGGTAGTGCACATAGAGCATAGACACATTTGATAATCATTCCTATCTATCTGACTCACAGTGGAGTCATTGTGACAAGAGAGAGTCAATCCACCTAATTTGTTTCACTGTATAATGAACTTCACCAATTGTAATGGTGCAATGACAACAGGGGTGATCACAGGGTCTGTGGTGGATCGTTATTTCCTTTTTTCCTGTCATGTACAAATTACAATGAGATAATAGGGGTAGAAAATATACCATTCTGTGTGTGTACTTTTAAAGGAAAAGCAGGAAGAATTATAGTTTTTTTTCTATCGAAAGAATGCACACATAGAACATACGTAGGTCACTCAGTCCCTTTATTAGCCTTATAATAAATACAGGTCTATAGAAAACAATAACTTTTAGTCTACATTTGCCAGGGTTTGTAGCAAGACAACTCATCTAACTTTAATTCTGTATCTAAAGCACATATATGTAATCATCTGAATGAAGACAACTCATTTGCCAATCCACCTCCACATCAAAATGGCATCTAATTACTGGAAGGGACAGCAAGAAATTGCTTGAGCAATGACTATAGTTGTATCTTAGAATATATATATATATATATATATATATATATATATATATATATATATATATATATATATATATATAAATATATATATATAGTCAAATACAAGAGTCCTCTGCACTCAACCCATTATCAATATATTTAAGACAGCGACATTTTGTGCATACTGCTACTAAAAAATGCCTTACCCTTTAAACAAAAGTTTGTCCATATATTGCAATATATTTAAGCTGGCCAACTATGTCAAAGTCATCCCATATCTGGCCAGTCCTACACTCAATTTTCATCTGATTCATTAAGAATTCTATTGCTTCATTATACATTTTACAAAGGGACGACTACGTTTTACCTGCAACTTACTAGCTGCTTTCAAAGTAAAACTCCCAAACTTGGCTGCCCTTTTAATTAGACACCAGTGGGATCACCTGACTATAGTTGGAGAGGGTGGGAGCTACAACATGGAGCTGGTCACTGCTCCTGTAGAACTATAACAAACAAGGGAAAATTGTGCTCACCACTAGTTTTTAAAACCATTAGGCGGGGGTTCAACGAGGCTGTGACCACAAAATACATATAGACAATTACAAGAGTCCTGAGAACTCAACCCATTATCAATATATTTAAGACAGAGACATTTTGTGCATACTGCTACTGAAAAATGCCTTACCCTTTAAACAACACAGGGATTGTTTGTCCATATATTGCAATATATTTAAGCTGGCCAACTATATGTGTGTTTGTTTTATCATCTGCTTGGAATAACATAGGAATTGTCTTGTCTCTGGAGAAATGCATTTAATGATGAATTCATCACTAGAGCACTTAGGTTCAAATAGCACAAATATAAATATAAGTGAATAGCGAGATCATCATGCAACTATCACTAACAGCTACAAACCATTATTATGGTATGTTCTATCACAAATTGGTTTCGTGGAAAAAAAAAATTCTAAAAAAAAAAGTAATTTCAGAGACAAATGGCTAACCTTTTCAGTAGGGTGAAATTTTGTACAAGCCAATATTTAAATGACACAGTAGATAACACGCTTTATCCTAGTTATTTCAGCTTTTGCACAGGTTCATTTGTTGTGTTATAAATGATTGGGGCTGTCAAAAAAGTTGTGCTGCAGTTTTATTAGGGGAAACTTTTCTGGGCAAGTTCTATTCATCATGAGTCTAAGGAAATTGTGTATAAAGGAAAGTAAATAGTTGCAGAATGTCTGAATAGCTGGGTCAGTCACCAGGAGAATATATGTGCTTTTTTTTTCTAGAGATACATTTAGCAGAATCTACAGTTAGATACTGTTTTATTTTTGTAATCCTTAGGAAAACAATTTTCACTTGTCCACGACATCTCAAAATAAAAATATACTAGATCATTACTGCTTTAGCGATTACTGAAAAAATGTTAAAAATAGTAACAACAACAATAATGGCATTTTTAGGGACAACAGTAATTTAACATAGAAAAGCAAAAGGAGAATACATTTTAATTTCCTATATATACAGCGCAATTTATTGAATTTTTATTTTATGTTAATGTCTATTTACAAAATATATTTTTCCTTTTTATTGCATCTCTCTCCATTATGATAAATAATTTGATTAATTAGGACTAGATTATTATTATTATGACTGCTTCTCCTACTTTATATCTATGTTTTAAAGCATATTCCTGTTCATCTTCCCTTTTTCCGGGTTGTCATTAAAACACTGCCTTGAATCGGAGTTCAGTGATCCTAGGAATCAAGTGATAGCAACAGGGGAACAAAAAAGTTAAAAACAAAAGAATAAAGTTGATATAACAAAATATAAAACCAGGTGCATGGATACTTTAGAGGTGCATTGATACATGTATTGATAACTGGATCTGCACAGATGATCAACTTACTCTCCCCCTGAGAAAATTATAACCTCCATTTTTTTAGTACGGTTCAAGGTGAGGATATATATTTGAATTAAATGAATAATAAAAGAATAATTAAAAAACGTTCTTGCACACTTGTGAGAACACAAACAATGAGTATTTTTATTAGACTATCACTGGTCAACTGTTACAGTTTTCTCTATAAATGTGTATTATATAATGTGTTACGAAGGTGATTTTTCAGGTTTATTAACATTGAGCTGAAATGAAGTAAAATAAAATTAGTTGTAATGTTGTTTTTGTTGTGTCCTGATGCTCTCTGGCAAAGCATGTTGTATGTGAGTGTCACTTAGTTGTAGTGGTAGAGGTAAAGTCATGGGAGAAGTTACTCCCCAGGCATGGATTCATGCCAGCTAATGATTTTGGGAAACTGCTGTGAAAATTAGCTGTGGAAAAAATTGCAGTGAAAAATTGTCACACATTGAAATTATTCAGACGCCCATTGACTTTAATACATTTGGGAAAAAAAAATCGCCTGTATAAAAATTGTCACTCACTTCAAAATTGTTGCGCGTCAAAATTATATTGACAATTCCGGAAACTCCGTTTCCGGAGTTTAGAGAATTTTTCAGCGAAGCAAGATGGGACTGATTCGACCATAACTAGTCTCAAGCTCCAAATACACTTTACAGATTTTCCTAGTAAATTTGGGTACAAGCAGTTCATAAAAACAAGAGCAGTAACTTTATTGTTGAACAGAAGAAATATAGAACTTCACTTAGTACTTCTATACAGTACCAACCTACCAGATCCCAATGTTGATTCTTATGGATTCTGCACTCCCCCTGGACTTAATTGATTCAGCTCCACCCGCATTTGTTGGCGTCTTCCTAAAGTGGGCATATATTGTAATTAAAGAGGCTGAAAGAGACACAACAAATTGCTTGGATGATACCTATATTTATATTTAAATGGGTGGTTCACCTTTCAGTTAACTTTTAGTATGTTATAGATTGGCCAATTCTAAGCAATCTTTCAGTTGGCCTTCATTTTTAATTTATCATAAGTTTTGAATTATTTGAAACATTAACCATCTTCTTCTGACTCTTTCAAGATTTCAAATGGGGGTCACTGACCCCATCTAAAAACAAATGCTCTGTTAGGCTACACATTTATTGTTATTGCTACTTTTTTAAACTCATCTTTCTATTCAGACCTCTCCTATTCATATTGCAGTCTCTTATTCAAATGAATGTATGCTTACTAGAGTAATATGGACCCTAGCAACCGGATTTCTGAAACTGCAAACTGGAGACTGCTGAATAAAAAGCTAAATAACTCAAAAACCACAAATAATAACAAATGAAAACCAATTGCAAATTGTCTCGGAATATCATTCTCTACGTCATACTAAAAGTTAATGTAATGGTGAACAACCCCTTTAAGAAAAAAACTAATGCAAAAAACTACATACAGTATGAGCTGTCACTTTATTATATAGCTATACACCTGGGGGCACATTCACTAACCTGCGGAGTTGCGCTAGCGCAGCCTTCGCCGCACTTCACCAGGCAAAATTTTGCCAGGGCGCGACTAATTCACTAAAATCCGAAGTTGCGCACAGGGAGGTGAAAGGTAGCGAAATTGCGCTACCAATGCCTAATTTGCATACGGCACCAAGTTAAAGTACAATGGACGTATATGTAGCAGCAAATACATTACACTACACAAGCCTGGGAAAGCTTCATAAAATAAAATAGAGTTGTTATTTTGCCCTATACATGTGCCCACTGTATAGTTTATGTGCCATATTTAAGGAAATGTAGGGGGGAAGGAGGGTACCACCCAAAAAATGTATGATCTTTTTCAGCCTATTACCCTTAAAAAAGGAAAAGACGCCAGCGTTTATTGGGATTTAGAAAAAATGTAAACTTTTTTTGAAGCAATCCCTAGCTACTCTATTGCACTTTGCCTGGTTTGAGGTGGCTAAGGCAAGTCTGGCGCAAGAGGTAACGTTAAATGCGTAAGTTAGTGAATTAACGTAGTTATGTCCCTTCGCCATACCGCGACTTCGCCAGGCATAAGGGTGCGAAGTAGTGCTAGAGTAGGTACACTTCGCTAGTGAAATTTACGCCAGCGCCCTTTAGTAAATCGGCAAAGTAACAAAATGACGTCAAGTGGGCGAATTTGCGCTAGCGTTAGCCGTTTTGTGCTTTAGTGAATTTGTCCCCTGGTGTCTGACATACAAGGTACCAGAACCCAGTCTTGCCACTTCTACACTTCACTCGACATGGATCCTACCCAAGTTTATTGGTTGACCCCCTAATGCACTACCCTACTCTGTCACATTTCAATGCCACACAAAACTGCTTTTATTAAACACCCTGATTAAATTGCATTCCTGCTGTGTGTTATACCAAGGACTAATCTCTCCCAGGAATGCACTAAGGTGATTTTTTTGCTGCAGCTGTTTGTCTCAGGCTTGCTAGTACCATCAAACCTCTTCAATAGAGTGGAGTCCAAAGAGCTTGAGCCAAGTAATCCTCACCTATTTATAGATTAGGGAATACCTATAACTCCCTGGGCCAATAAGGATATTTTCCCTCCCAGAGTGCATGTCTATAATATGGGACAATTCATAATTGACAATAAATCCCCTATACAATGTTTTTTTTTAATGGGGACTATTAGCTTTTTTTTTTTTTCTCCTGTTCATCTTCAACTTTGTCATTCTAACTGCTACATCATAGAACTTGGCAAATATATGCAAGGTTGAAAGCAAAATTAGAAAGTATCCGAGTTAAAAAAATAAAATAAAAATAGAGTTTCCAGTTTCTTTTTTCCAATTTTATTGCTTTTTGTATCACGCGACAATATATTTTTAGGTCAGCCTTGACTATTATTTAGCTGCATAAATTTATCTTAGCTTTAATATTCATTACCCAGTAACGGCTATTAATGTAACACAATTTTATTTGCTTTAGGCTTTCAAACTGGTGACAGAGAAGGTACAAATTGGTTTCAGTAAAAGAGACCGAATGGTTTACTTTTCTAGGTATTTGTTTTCTCTGGGTTTTTTGTTTCTGTTGTGACATCAGTGTAATCTCTAAATCTTGCTTTCACCTGTTTAATAGTGATTTGGTTATAGAGGTATTATCTATTAACTGGAAATGTTTGGGAAATGGAGATTTCTGGATAAGAGATTTTTGGATCTTAATTTAGATTACCATGCATGATAAAACATTAACTAAACCCACTAGTATTGTTTGTCCACCAATATGAGTTAATGCCACTGAGTTACCTTGAAGTGCAAGGTTCTGTTGTATTATAACAGGTAAAAGGCAAAACAATAAATAAATAAAATTATTTGCATAACATGGACTCTATAGGATTGGAATTTATGTAATTTTGAACTTTTTTGGATATTGGGTCTCTGGATAAAAGATTCCACATCTGAACTAGATGTGTACAGTCTAAAAAAAGCTAAAAAGTATTGTCTATGCCAAGCTTAATAAACCATAGGTTCAGTAGCTTTTAGCAGTAATGTTCGATGCCTTAAAAAGTTTCTCAGTCTTTGATCTTATTAGTGCATCTCAGTGTGCTCTAGGCTGCTGTTGAGAAGGTAAGCTCAGGGGCTATTAAAACTTCGTAGAAGGTGAGATTACACCTGTCATAGTAGCTGATGTTACAGGGCTGATTATTTATTAATTTTGACACTGAATGGTTCTCCTCTTTTTGTTATATGCTGCCATGTAATATGAATGTGAATGTTTACTATTTAGCCTTGTAGCATGAATTTTAGATTGTATATATGTACTATACATTGTGAGATGACTTCAAAAATCTGGTAATTGACAGCAGTCCAGATCTTGCTCTGTGAATTCAAAACAGGGAGATGCTGAAGGCATATTTGGAGGCACAGATTTTCACGTATAAAATAATGGTACAGAAGCCCAAAAAATTTGGTATAACACGCCTAGACTATTTTTTTGTTCAGGTTTAGTATTTTTAATTCTGATTCTTAGAATAAAAGATAACACAAGAGGTTGCATTCCCTGAACAGTTTAATTTATTTTACGTTCCTTGTTGGGTATCCAGCAAGGGCTAGCCAAGAGTCTTTGTAGGGACTTTCACCTTAAATTACATTTTTTTTAATAGAACATTCTTCCATACATACTCCAGTAGAACATAAGCTGAATGTTGAACCCTAAGCGGGTCATTTATCAACATTTGAATTTGCGTTTTTACCATAATTTGAGTTTTCTTGCTGCAAAAATCTCAAAATCTAATATGAGTTTCTGAAGCACATTACCTTTAAAACACAATACCAAGAATTACCTTTATCCCCAGTGTAAATACTTGTGCCCCAACACTTTTGGATCTATCCCTGGGGTAAAAACCCTACTCATACTCCATGGTGGAGCCATGAGCTGCTTACTGAAGTCTTTTTCAGCCCAGATTGGCCTCCTCTGAGGCTTTGATCTGAATATATGTCAGTCAAAAAGCTGGCAGGGATTTGTAGCAGGATGGGAATTCATTGGCAAGGATCTGGTACCCTTATACCCGGCACAGAGTGCTGCACAAGCTTTGTTTACCAGCAGGTATGTGAAGGTGTTTTTAATTGCAAGTAGTATTCTATTTTTTTATGGATTTGTATCTTAAAAAATAAATGCTTGAGTCACAGGGGCAAATTCACTAAGCACCGAAAATGCGCTAGAGACGGCTTCACCACACTTCGCCACACTTTGCCAGGCATGGTTTCGCCAGGGCTGCGCAAATTCACGAAGATCTGAATGCTTGCGAAGTTGCGTTTACAATAAGACGCTAAGCAGGCTGAAGTTACTCTAGCGATGCCTAATTAGCATGTGGCGTGCAGTTAAAGTACAATGGACGTGTATGCTGTACCAACTACATTACACTACACAAGGCCAGGGAAACTTAATAAAATGATATAGAGGTGTTATATTGCCCTACACATGTTCCCACTGTATAGTTTAGGTGCCAAATGTAAGGGGGAAGGAGGGTACCCCAAAAAATTCAATCTTTTTCAGCCTATCACCCAGTAAAAAGTAAAAAAACGCCAGCGTTTTTTGGGACTTAGAAACATTTTCAACTATTTTTGAAGAAACTCCTATCTCCTCTATTGCACTTCACCTGGTCTGAGCTGGTAAAATGAAGTCTGGCGCAAGAGGTAACATTCAGTAAAATCCGCAACTTAGTGAATTAGCGTAGTTACGTCCCTTTACCAGAGTGCAACTTTGCCTGGCGTTAGGGGGTAAAGTAGCACTAGAGTAGTCTACTTCACTAGCGAATTTACGCCAGCACCCATTAGCCACTTTGCCCTTTAGTAAATTTGCCCACAGTGTCTTAGAAGGCAAGGTCTTCTAGTCAGAAATGGTTAAAAACAGATGCAAATTTATTCTCACAGATAAGCGGAAAATCCAGGGAGGTAAGTAAA
The DNA here is from genome assembly GCF_017654675.1 of Xenopus laevis. Taxonomy (NCBI): domain Eukaryota; kingdom Metazoa; phylum Chordata; class Amphibia; order Anura; family Pipidae; genus Xenopus; species Xenopus laevis. Next base: position 135,215,840 of record NC_054373.1, read on the forward strand.
TATATAGGACTGGTAAGTTTAGTACTTCAGGAGAAATTACCGCTGTAAAAGCAATAGTGACTTCAGAGCTAATGCATTATGCAGGACATGGAGAAAAATCAACCCATAACAAATATATCACATGGGCTGTTATCCAGAACAGGGACTATTGCTTATAGTGATTAAGCAATAGTAACAAAAGAAAATACTATATATCTTTAGTAGTGATTGGCGAATTTGTCCTGTTTTGGTTTGCAACGAATTTCACAAATTTTCTGTGAATTTTTTCAAAACTGGCAAAAAATTTTCTGGGTACTCACTGGTCCCTGGCCACCCTTGAAGTCAAGAGGACTGCTTCCATATTGCCACACCACTTGATACCAATTTTTTACCAGCAAGAAGACATTTTTTGAGACTCACAGTAATCGATAAGCAGCTGGTGGGTCAAAAGTGTGAATCCAATCTGAAGCCATCACTGCAGAGAGAGGGTGGAACAACTGCATGCAATTCAAGTAAACTAATAAGAAGGAGGAAGCATCAACTGCATAATGTGAATCAGGTTTCAGTTAGGACAAAGCGATAAAATGACTTTTAACAAAAATCTCTTGAGATAGTTGCTAGATATACAAAATGGTTATTATGGGAATTCAATGTTTCAGTTAGGACAAAGAGACAAAATTACTTTTAAAAATCTCTTGAGGTAGTTGCTGGATATACAAAATTTTGTAGAAACTCATTGAGAGCAGTGATAAACATATGTAAACAGAACAGGGACAAGTAAAATGAGGGCTTGAAAAAATTTACTACTGAGCAGATAAACAAAATATAGTGGAATATATGCATCAGAGATTCTTTATTGTCTGGGAAATACTGTAAATCCTCAATAATTAATTTATCCAAGGCAGGTTCTGTCTTTTCTTATGGGTCTCCCTGTTACTTTCCATGGTGCTCATCTTGTTAAATGCCTTTAAGATCACTGGAGTTTGTCTAACTGATAAAGTATATTGAAGTTTCTGCCTATAATATTTAACTATAAAATGTAACCTTCTTTGTTACAGTATAATCTGAAGTACAATCTGAAGTAAGATGGGAAGAGGTAGATCTTATATCATATCCATAAACCTACAGATGATATTAGTGACAACATAGCTTTTATCAATTATAGGGAGTGGTTTCCTCCTCCTTGCATATGCATCTTTCAATATTATGAACTTACAAGGAGATACTTAGGGGGTTATTTACTAAACCTGTTTTTTGGGGGGGGGGAACTTGAATTTTTAGAGGGAAAATTTGTTATACCCCGAAGCTGCTAAAAGTTAGAATTCAAAAATACACCATCTCAAACCTGTCGAGGCCATGTGGAAGGCAACGACAGATGTCCTTTTTACAATTTGAAGATATCATGAGCTGCGCAGGGTTGAGCAATTCAAGCATCAAATTCCAATAATTTGTACGATTTGAGTTTTTGCTCAATTTTATCGTCTTTTCCCGCACCAGATTTTTGAAGTTATTCAATAATAATAATTCTTTAAAATCGTCGATGGGAGTTTGGTCGAGCTTGGTTTAATAAAAAGATGAGATAAAATTGAGTTTTAGTAAATAACCCCTTATTCAATGATTTAATATTTATGTGTATTTTTTAAATGTTATATATGCTAAATTGCTATTTGCATCTTGTGTAGGGGGATCACACAAAGAATGCAATTCTGCAATAAATGTATAAATATACTTCGTATATCAGAACACTTTTTTTTACTTTGAACTACAGTTAGGGGCAGATGTATTAAGGGTCGAATATCGAGGGTTAATTAACCCTCGATATTCGACTAGGAACTAAAATCCTTCGACAAAGTTTTTTTTAAAGAGACAGTACTTCGACTATCGAATGGTCGAATAGTCGAACGATTTTTAGTTCGAATCGTTCGATTCGTAGTCGTAGTCGAAGGTCGAAGTAGCCCATTCGATGGTCGAAGTAGCCCAAAAAACACTTCGAAATTCGAAGTTTTTTTTAATTCGAATCCTTCACTCGAGCTTCATGAATCGGCCCCTTAAGGTTCTTTATGGATTTGCATTTATTAAATCAGATCAATGTATCAAATCTGTCAATTTGTATTATGTGCTATTGGGTGTTAGATCTTAGGGGAAATGCTGAGCTATAAAACCAGAAATTTCACTCTATCCTATCTAGCTAATTATGAAATACAAAATGTTATGTATATATTATGCAAATTTATGCTATTTTTATAATGAAGTGTTGAACATTTATTCACTGCATGAAGGGTCCTAATTTTAAAATATAAAGTAGTAATATTTACAGCGTCGATACTCTTCCTGACTATTTTTATTGCTATTTCTAGATTCTAGTGAGGGGTTGTCAAATCATTAAGAGAAAAGTTGCCACAGAAATAAAATGCTATTTTACTAAATTCCACCAGATTATTAACAGGCATTAAAATACTAATGAATTGTTTCTGTGTCATACCGACGTTTGATGCCAATGGGAAGATTTTGGCAAGATATTTCAAAATTCAACCAATTTCCTTTAAAGAGTATGATGAATAGTGCAATTTTTACAATTGTAATAATTCACTGAATATTTTTAAATGTAGCCATTTTTGTGCCTTACATGCATTTTTATTTCATCCCCAAGTGCACCTAAATTTTACTGTGGAAAACAATTATATATTGTATAGTGTGTTTGTGGTTATTGTAGTTATAGGAGAATTATATTGCATAATAAAATGTAACAGCATAGCTCCAATTGTTTTTAATGAATGGAGAATTAAACCGTAATTTTAGCAAGATTGTTTGTAGAAATGTGTCTCCTACCACCCTGTGGTACTGTGGAATTACTGCATATTTTAATAATTTTTTAGTGGAAAATTATTTATGTACTGTGTTTAAAGGAAGCTGGTTATGATGAAACATGGAAGAGGAGACAATGAATAATGTATCTGAAATATTGGTTTCCATGGTTTTAAATTTCAGCTTACCCATTTACAGGTAAAGTGCGGGCACTATGTTACATTTAGGGGCAGATTTATAAAAAGTTGAATTTCAAATTGATGTCAGTTTTTATATCTCCCATAAGCTCTCATGAACTCAAAATTTGAGCAATCAAAATTTATTTAAAAAATTGAATTTATTAAACTCAATTTAATAGGAGCGACCTGAAAACTCAAATCAAATTCAAATTGAATTTGATTTGAGTTTTGAAAACTCGATTAGTGTTTTTTCTCTGAAAAAAATGGTCAGGAAGGCTTTAAACAGCTCCAAATTGATCCCAGGATGTCTCCCTTTGACTTAAACAGCAATTTGGAAGGTTTTAGGTGGCGAATAGTCAAATTTGAGTTCTTAAAGGGCCAAAGTATGATAAGTCTCGAAAATCGAATGTGACATTTTTTTAAATAACTCAAATTGCATTTGAATGATTTCCTAGTCAAATTTGACAGTTTTGGCAATAAAAAAAACTCAAAATTTGAATTTAATTTTTAATTTAAATTTTTTGTTAAATCTGCCCCTTAATTTTCTTGGGTCAACATTAGAAAAATATTCTGAAAATGCAGTTATACAAAAATGTGTTACATTTCAACATTCACTTTCACTTGCCTAGTGAGAATCATTTTGACTACTGCAACACATATGTAACTACCTTGACAAGGTTCAGATACCTAAAGAACTTAAATCACAAATATAATTTGCATTTTTCCATACATTTTAGTGCCTGTTGTAATCATCTACTCAGTTTTATGGCAGACAGTAGATTCTTATGGGGGAATGTAATATGTTTCGTTAGCAGAAAAAACACAGTTGACAAAGACCATTGCGAAATACAGACCACGATGACTTCCTTGCAAAGTTTGCAACCAACTAACTATATTAGAAATATTTTTTTTATTTTGAACAGGCTACTTATCCATTTTTATTTTTACACTGAACTGGTCCTTTAAAAAGGGGGAGTATTTTCCCTTTACTTAAGAAATCATTGTTAAAGACTGTACTGAAGTCCCATAGTAGGTTAGAGCTGGTGTATATCTTTAGGTTAGAGACAGTTTATATCTTAATTAAAGGTAGACATTGATGAAACAATGAATTAAAGCAGGGCCATCAATGACACATTTAGCATAAATATTTAAATATATTGAGAGGACAAATAGTGGAAGCATCTACAACAGGGTGAGAATCAGGATATATATAAAATACTTAATGCTATTGGTAAATAGAGGTTCCCCCATTCTAGCTGCTCCTAGGGTAGAACATTGGTTACATTGACACATTTTACACCTGGGACAGATTTATCAAAATGTGAATTTAAGTTTAATAAATAAAAACTCACACATGTTCAATTCATTCCTATGGGATTTTTAGAAGCATATTTATCAAACTTTCACCTATTAATAAATACAATTCTTAAAATCCTATAGGAATGTGGGTAATATCCACATTTGGATAAAGCTTCCCCCTAGTCTGGACCTCATAATGCAAGTGAAAAATATGCACAGTTCCTCATTTATCTTTTTACACATACAGTGGATGGGTTCATACTTTATTAAATAGTGAAACAGAATATAAAAATAGCAAATTTTAATATAAAAAAATCAGTAACATGGCACTCACCAACAGAGAGCAATTTGTCTCAATCTTTGCATTTATTAGTTGGTAAACCACTTCCAGAAAGTTCCCTGTCACATGCAGGAAAATAAGGTAATGAACAGGCTATTACACCAGTATGGGCACAGACTGGATTAGAAGCCGCAGGAGAAAACTGACTTTCCTTTATAAATACATGCTTAAAGTTTTATTTTAGTGTAAAATATATCAAGGAATAAGCATCTAATTTTAGCGTGCTGGTTTTCCAAACAATTGAAATGCTAAATAGTAGCAATGTTTTAATATTAGAATATTAATATTTTTTACAATGATTTATCCAGGTATAGAAAAGAAAGTAGTAGTAGAAGCTGCAATACAGGCTCTAGGACAGCACATTATATATTCATTTTGCACATTCGTTTTAAGAATAAGCTAACATCTTCAAAGACAATGATGTCTTTAAAATTGACATTTATCCCTGTAAAAATTGATCTTCTTATGTAAAATAGATCTGTTTGCCGGGCTTACTTTTGCTATTTTATTTTTTATTTTACTTTTATATATTTTATGAAACAGAGCAAATAATAATATTGATAAATCCACACTTATAGCACAGAACACCTGAAGTGCGGCATAATGTGGCCCACAGAAGTTAAAGGAAAATGAAATACAAAACTCCCATATCCCAAAGACATCATTGTTGCTGGCTCTGAGTGTTTATAATCTGGGCCAAAATGACAGGAAGAATAATTGTCAAGGCCATTCCAATAGATAGATAGATAGATAGATTAGATAGATAGATAGATAGATAGATAGATAGATAGATAGATAGATAGATAGATTCCAACAAGTCACCTTTCACAACTCGCGGCCGCTAGACTCATTCATCTAGCTCGCCGCTCAACATCAGCTGCTCCCATATGTATATCCCTTCACTGGCTCCCAATCTCTTCTAGAATCAAATTCAAATTACTTACACTCACATTCAAGGCCCTTAATAATGAAACCCCTCCCTATATTTCATCTCCAAATACACTCCTTCACGAAACCTACGCTCTGCTTCTGATCTTCGCCTCACTTCTCCTCTGGTCACTTCTGCCCATTCTCGTCTACAAGACTTCTCTCGGGCTTCTGCTTTTCTCTGGAACTCTCTGCCACAAGCTGTCAGACTTTCTCCTTCCTTCCAAACTTTCAAGCGCTCCTTAAAGACCCATCTGTTTAAAGAGGCCTATTCGATGTGCCTTAATTAATCTGTATCAAAAATGACAAAGTGTTTATACAATCCTAATGTCTCAATTGTACCCTAACCTTTTAGTTTGTAAACCCTATTGTACTCTGTAATCCTTGTCTGTTATCCACCATTTATTCCCTGTTTGCTATAACTGCAGTAAAGCACTGCGTATCTTGACAGCGCTATATAAATAAATGATGATGATGATGATGATGATGATGATGATAGATAGATAGATAGATAGATAGATAGATAGATAGATAGATAGATAGATAGATAGATATTTTTTAGCAACCACATCTGCCAGAGGAAGAAAGCTTGTGAATTTTATATTTTGTGTATACTCATTTATGCCAATTTCCAAACCACATTGAATGCAAAGTACTTTGAACCTTGAGCTCTGGGTATTTCAGTATCTCCATAAATAGTAGGCACAGATGTTATTTCAATTAATTATACTTGTTACTGACATAATATTGCATCTACTTATAAAACCTTATAGCAAACAATTCAAAAATTGTTTTTCTGTTTCCTTTTTTTCCTTAGGGTATGACTTTTTTTGAGTTTCAGGGTACATGTCATTTACAGTAACTGGCACAATGAAAATAAGTTGCTTTAACAATCAAAAGCTGCATTTTCCTTTAATTTATTTAAATGGTGTAAAAGTCTACTAAAATGGTAATTTTTTTCCTTAAAAACAAACTATTTGTTATAATACTGCACAGGTTTGTGAATAAAGCTTATTTTATTTGGAGGTATCTTAAAATAGAACAACCTTGCAGCTGACCTACAACTGTAAGCAGAACTGCAGAGAAGTTCAATTATTTTAAATTAGTCTTTTTGCTTTTGGAGGTAATGGATGCCCATAGAATAGTATTATTGTGCATTACAAATTGACTGTTTTATTTTATACAGCACTAATGATTTTCATTATCTCCTAAACTGATAGAATCTATTCCAAAACCAATAATCGCTTGAAGTCCACTGAACCACAAATTACTCATTAGATATATTTTCAGAGATCATTACCTTTATCATAGATTTCATTATTTCATTTCCTCAATGTACACTGCTGCTCATAATAAGAGGAAGGGGATTAAGCTTACAAATGAACAGGAATAGAAACAAAATGTATTCACATATTGCATAAACTGTTATTTTAGTGACTCTCAAGGTAAAAATCCATAATTTTTCCCCCCCAAAGCAATTCAATTGCTATAATGTCAACTTCTGCTACAGGTGAACACAATCATGTATTTGTGATAGGTTTGAAATAATTCTATCTTAGTTGCAGTAAATGCTGGAGAAAACTTGACTCCCTTGACAATCTATTAACAAAAGCATACTGATCAAGTAACAAGGCAGTGTAATAAAGGCTTTTTGCAAGCATCAAAGCCAAACTCTGCATTCTAAAGTATGGTTCAAATATCACTGTATCCTAATATAGTCCAGAAGACAGGGCTCTTCACACAAGAAAGAACAGGCAAGATTTGCTCAACGTACTGAAAAGGTCAAAGGGAATGTGGTTCTATTAAAGTGTGGCTTTTTAGTTAGCTCTTCTTTAGAGAAATGGACTGTAATTCTAGGATAGATCAGTGAGTACAAAAACTACGTTGTCATCTTTTTTTTAATTTTTCTAAAAAACATTATGTAACATAATATAGTTTGGGGGAAACTTGTTGGCCAAACACATTCCAGCTTCCATGGGAGAGTGTATTTGTTGGTACTCTGGCAAAGAGTAGCAGCCATTACTTACTTTGTGCCTTGGATTGTAGATATACTCTCTTTGGACCGTTATGTAACAGACCTGACACCCTACTGAATTGTTGACTGGGTATTAAAAGAACATTGGGTTAAAATTAGTGAAATGTTATTTCCAAAATTCCATTCTACATGTGGCAAAGCACTAAGGACACAAAACTATGCTCCTTGGAGGCCTATTTTTAAAGGTTGAATTTTAATGGCTTTAGAGGTTTTGACACCACAACTAAACTCTGAGTTTTCAGGCAAAAATCAGAGTTTTTTGGATGGAAAAGCTGGGAAAAACGTGAATATCAGATGAAAAATAAAAAAAAAAATGAGAAAATCTGATTTTTTCCCGCAAAGCAAATTTTATTATAATTTAATAATAAAATAAGCATAAGAAACCCGAACGGATTTGTTTAGAGTTTGTAGCAGAAAATATTGAGATAAATTTCAGACTTTGATAAATAACCCCCTAACTGTAAATAAATTGAACATTTTACAAATCAGTGATACCTAAATATTGATGGTTTCAGTACAGTCCATTTTTAACACTGCATATATAAAATGGATGCAGTATGCAAAACAAATATATCTTGCTAGAGCCACAAGAAGTATTAACCTATAAGGCAAAAACATTCTTTTTTCTTAAAATGTTTGCATGTTTTGCTTAAGTTTTTCCCTCTGTATTACAAATGGATGGTAGTGATATTTGAAACGTAGGCATCACAAATTAGTGTATATCATTTTTTACTGAGTAGGAAAACATATTTGTCTGAGTTTCCACCATGGGACGTTCCTAGCATAAAATGACAGATGATTCTATCATTGCTAAATGTCATCTGTGCATAAGCCTTCTCCAGAGGCTGCTGTAGTACAGATTTGTATAGAAGAAGATATTTACACAGTGAAAGACATATTTTCCTGAGCGTTTGTGCATTAAATAACAGCTATAAAGAATACAGTGTTATATTTATTGCTTTAAAGTTCATTCTTATTATAATATTTTTTTACAAATTGCATTAAATCCTTCAACTTCAGACTCATTATATGTTGCCAAGTTTCATACTGAAGTTTCTTTAATGTTTCAACATTTTGGGATTTATTTAACTTGTGGCTCCAAATTAACTGCTCAATATAAAATAAGATGACATTTTCAGTTAAAAATACATTAAACATTTCAACAGTTTTTTGATTTTTGGTTATTAATTAAAAAATGCAAAGATCTTGTAAGGTTTTTATTTGAATATGGTATTTTAAAATAATACATACTTCAGAAGCTGCTTTCCTTATAGAGCCAACTTTGAATGTCAGCTGTTCTTACACTGAAAAGTAATCATTGTACCTAAATGTGAAGTATTTGCTCTAAGTACCCTGCCCAGCATGTTATCAATGTTTGCTTTTTTTTTATAATGCATAATTTGTGTTCCCCTTCCCCCAAATGGTTCATTTAGTAATGAAGAAATATAAAGGTATGGGACCTGTTATCCAGAATAGGGACCTTGGGTTTTCCGGATAAGGGGACTTTCTGCAATTTGGAGCTGTTATACTGTTACAGAGAAAAAAAAATCATGTTTAAGAATGTAAATTATTTTATTAAAAGAGGGCCAATGAGAGATGGCCTTAGTGTAATTCAGAGCTTTCTGGATAAAAGATCCCATATCTGTACTTTAGATGGTAACTATAGCAGGAGGAAACCTGAGAAGTTACTAGAGTTTCTCTTAAATTCTTTCAAAGTTTTTTTTTAGGTATTGCATCTATTTATCCAATACTAGTATACATGCTTCAATTATTTGGCCTTAACCAGATCTTTTTTATAATCTTGATATTAATGCTATAAATCCTAAATTGTTGATTCCAGGTAAATCACATTCTACCCATTATTTTCAAAGAGTCTGCCATTGAATTAATATGGAAAACTTGAATAGAAAAATAGCTTGAAATTTGCTAATACAATCTCCATTGACTTTTACACGAACTTTGATTTTTAGAAGCCAAATTTTTATATTTGAGTTTTTGAGAATTTTGCACTTAATAATTCTCAAAATGTAGAGATTATTAAAGAGATCAAATTGAACATTGGCTCTTCATAATACTTCCACCCACATGTAGATGAAACTTGTTTTTATCCTAAAACTAAAGCTAGAATTATAATTATTAAGTTTCCCTAAGTTACATTTGTGTTTGACTGTTAAAGAAATTTCTTAAGCTCACTGTTTCCTTGTGCTGGAATTGAACCTCATTGCATTATTTAAAAAAAAAAGTATTATTACAGACTGAAATGACCAAAGTTTAACAAAATGTTATTGATACATTTTTGATTGCTCAGCATTCGTTTTATCTTTTAAGTTTCCTTCTTGTACAGCCTGAGATATTTTTAATCATATAATGCTGAATTTGATGCAGAAAATGTCTGGGTATGCATATTCTCTCTCACCCTCTCTTTTTATTATATAGAAAAAGAAAAAGGTTTGCTGAAATAAATACACCATATAAAATAAATGTCTTGAATATAATAGTGATTGGCCAGGCAAGTTGTGATATGATTGAAATATGAGAAATTCCAGTAGTTTATTGTACAAACGAAATGTGTTACTTAATACACTTTTTCTCTTAATGCACAGATTGAGAACAATCAAACTCAATGGTATTTTGATAACTCACAAATGCTTCATTGAATCTTGTTATTTGACCCACATTGACCTTTGGCTTAAAAAGCCACTAAAGGATAAACAACTTAATGCATCCCATCATTTTTAGCTTTTAGAAAAAGAATTTGAACCATGGCTCTAAATTAAATCAATGCAATTGATCACCGAGGGATATGTTTCCACGAAAAGATAACTTGGCAATGTTTTTTCACAGAATGCACTGGGATTGCAGCCAAACTCCGAAGATAGGTCAAGTCAATATTCTGTGAAATGCATCTCTCCGAGTGATTAATTACTCAGCAGTATGGAAGGTCTCCTGACAGATAAAACTTTTTAAGGTATATACCATTGTGTCGGTGGCATTCTCTCATTCGTGACAGATCTGTCATCATATTCATGGAAAATAGCTTGACAACTGGATCTGCTGAACAAACTATCAATGTAGCAAATAAACATATATAGTATTCTCAAAATAATAGATACAAGTGCCATTGTACTGACATTCAGTATCTTGCTGATGAAAAAGACATATTGTTCTCTGTTTTTGTAGTTGTTCTTTACAAATTCCTTTTATGACCTTGATCTTTCAGTGTACCATTTCCACACATCTTCATCATATGTCATTTTTGTTATTTTTCTTACTTAATGGCTACAGTACTATAGATAGCCACATACATACATCTGCTGTTTTTTTATTGGCCTTCTAGTTAATTAAAGACCTGTCATTAAATAAGGCTTTTTCCTTGACACCCATCTTATAGATGATATATTTAGGACTTTCTTTCTCCAAAGAATGGGAAAATAAATGTTATTGAAGTTTTACATTGTATGTTAAAAACAATTGATTAATTTAGTTAGAAGTAAAATGCACTTTATCTGTACAGAGTGATATTTTGCATTTCAGCTCTGCCTGTCTCTCTGCCTTGAAATTTGTACTGTTATCTTGTATAAGGATGATTGAACCTGTCAACTATTTCTATTCATAATTACATAGTTAGGTTCAAAAAAGACAAAAGTCTATCACGTTCAGCCCCTCCTAATGAACACTAGTGCATATGTATATATATATATATATATAGATAAAATGTATAGCACTCACCCAATCATGCACACTCCCACCAACCACGTGACAGGAAGATAGGCCCTGCACCAAGTGTATATAAGAGTTAGCACTGATACAGAATGTAAATAGGAAACATTGATTAAAAACAATTCCACAGAAGCATGAAGTGTTCCAACAATTGGCAGGACAAATCCAGAGTTCTGCAAGAAATGGGTCGGTGTATTAAACCGCTGCTCGTTTGACCTTATGATCCTGGTGATTGAAGAGGTATCCGGCGAAATCACGAAGGTACGGAAGTCAATGGCAGCGTATGAAACGGAACATGCAGGGTTACTAAAGAGTGCGATGCCAGGTGATCTAGTAACCCGGATTGAAGCGCAAGTCGAGAGTTACAAGCAGGAACTGCTGCGCTTCAAAAGAGAAAAGCTGCGCAGAGTGAATGAAGACTATACAAGCTTCAGAGTTTATCGGTGGCTAAGTGGAGAGCGGCAGACCTCACAATATCAGACACGCTACAGGAGAGCTCCACGCCGTAAGTTTTTTAAACCACTTAATACTATTAACACTAGCTCTGGGGATTCGGAGGGAGACGATGGGATACCCCATGAGACCCATCCGATAGCTACACAATCGGAAGCAGTAGCAAGACCGGCGGCCCCCCTTTTTTTAGAGCCAGCTCCACACATACTGAACAAACCCCCTATAGGTCGGGGACGCGGAAAAAGTACCCCACAAGGAGGGGTAAGAAGGGGTCGAAGCCGCAGGGAGTAGAGGTTCCCATATTCAATTTGTCACAACATTCACTGACCCCCACAGAAATTGGTTTACTCCAGAAAGGCTTATCTTTTGTGCCTTCATGCCTTTTTGATGCTTTTGAATGGGAGATTGACTGTTTCAAATTTTGCAGACAATTAAATTTGAAAGATTATTTTAAGGATATGCCAACGTCCACATCAGGGTCTTCAGCCTTAAGGTTAAAAAGTACTTTTACCCCACCTATCGTGAATCCGGCTATAAAACTCTTTACACAAGTAATTGCGAACAGGGGAGGTAGCACTCCTTCCAGGATCACACTTAGGGGCATGTTTACTAACATTGGAGATAAATATCTGGAGAGATTTCTGGAGATGTTGCCCATAGCAACCAATCAGATCTTTGCTTTTGTTTTCTAACTTGGCTGTGGCAATTTAAATCTAATTGCTGATTGGTTGCCATGGGCAACATCTCCAGAAATGTCTCCAGATATTTATCTCCAATGTTAGTAAACATGCCCCAAAGAGACAACATGTCTAAAGATGATCGGTTGGCTTTAAAAACTTTGATGGAGGATCAGAATATAGTCATCCGTCCGGCTGACAAGGGAGGGGGGATTGTAATAATGCATTACTCTGATTACCAATGTGAAATAATGAAGCAATTGACTGACTGTAGAGTATACAGACCTTTGAGTGGTGACCCTTTGTCTAAGTTTAAATTAAAGGTTAATAGTGTATTAGATGGTGCAATGAATTTACAGGTTATTGACAAAGGTTTGTATGATTTTTTAAAACAACAACACCCGAAGTGCCAGGTTCTGTATACACTACCCAAAGTGCATAAAAGCCTTACATTACCCCCAGGTCGACCTATTGTGTCGGGACGTGAGTCGTTATTACATCCTATTGGTATCTATCTTGATTCCTTATTGCAACCAGTAGTACAGAATACTCCAACTTATTTACGTGATACCCCTCACCTATTAGAGTGTATCAAAGATTTAAATTGTCCAAAGGATAAGATCTGCTATCTTGTGAGCATGGATGTGGTGAGTTTATACACTATAATACCCCATGAGTCTGGTATGCAGGCTGTGAGAAGGTCCCTAGAGGCATATAGTTCCTATAATGTACCGCCTATACCATTTGTTCTGGAATTACTTGATTTGGCACTATCATTGAATTATTTCAGATTTGAGCAAAAATTTTTCCTCCAGGTGTCTGGGACGGCTATGGGAGCGGCCATGGCACCCGCATATGCCAATCTTTATATGCATGATTACGAACAAAGGTACATAATGCCCCGCTATAGTTCAAAAATAGTATTTTTCCGTAGATTTATCGATGATATGAACATTATTTGGTGTGGGACTCAGGAAGAATTTGCTAATATGGTAGACGAATTAAACTAACTTGATAATCCTGTCAGATTCACTTTTGAGATCCATCCGACCAAAATACATTTTTTGGATGTGGAGATATTTATGGACGGGGGACAATTGGAGTATACTTTGTTCAGAAAACCAACTGACAAAAATGTATTACTCCATTATAAGAGTTGTCACCCTAACCCTATGAAAAAGTCATTACCCATCTCACAATTCTGCAGAGTGCTGAGAAACAACTCGGTGAACTCTCGGGTGGAAGAACAATTAAAAGTGATGTGAGCTCGATTTAGAGATATAGGCTATCCCAGCAAAGTACTTCAGGATGCCTTAACCATTGCTAGATGGAGGTGTGAGCAGTCGGGTACTCCTAAGAGTAGGGAGCCTAGACTGACTTTTTGCACTAAATACAATAATGGTACTACCACACTCAGTAAAAACTTAAAGGAATATTGGAAAATTGTTGAGACTGATGCCGACTTGAAAAGGATTATGCCTACACCTCCGATGGTCTGTTATAGACGTGGCACAAACTTGAGGGATTTCCTTGTGAAAAGTGATCCTATCAATTGTTATTCTAAAAAAAGACAAGGGTGGTTGTTGGGAGAAAAATTGGGGTGCTTTAAGTGTCCAAACTGCACATCGTGCAGATATATGACACCGGGCGACTCTTTCTTTCACCCCCATACAGGTAAACGATTTAACATAAGACATCACATTATCTGTATTACTTCACATGTTATATATTTAATAACTTGCCCCTGTGGGCTATCTTATGTCGGTAAAACAGATCAGTCACTGCGTCTACGAATGGATGGTCATAGTTCAGCAATCAGCACTGCATTTAGGGATGAAACTACCAATAAACCAGTGGCAAAGCATTATTTGGAGAAGGGACATAGGTTACCGACTTTTAGGTATATAGCAATAGACCATGTCCCACTCCCAAGGCGTGGGGGTGATAGATCCAAATTACTTTTGCAGAAAGAAGCTTTCTGGATTAAGAAACTAAATACACTGGCACCCCATGGTCTAAATGAATACTGTTCTCTTTCATGTTTTCTGAATCAACGCTAAAAAATTGTGTGTGACTTTATTTGATAGAATGAAACCAGCTTTCTGTGCAACATTGTAACACTTCATGCTTCTGTGGAATTGTTTTTAATCAATGTTTCCTATTTACATTCTGTATCAGTGCTAACTCTTATATACACTTGGTGCAGGGCCTATCTTCCTGTCACGTGGTTGGTGGGAGTGTGCATGATTGGGTGAGTGCTATACATTTTATCTATTTATATTTGCTGTTTGTACAGATAACAAGGTCTTGATAAAGGTCTTAGGAGGAGACCGAAACGTTGGCCTGTTTTTAAATGAATTAATAAAATAAATTTTTTTAACTTTATTCGTAATACCGGTGTGCTCTACCTATTTTTGATATATATTGATGAAGCATGCAGTGGAGGCACCCGGATTTTCACAACTGTGAACGGTGTGCGGGAGAAGCTTATATATATATATATATACACATACTGTACTTATACAGACCTATACACTCTGCGGCCGATTCACTAAACGAGTGAAGGATTCGAAGGTAAAAAACTTCGAATTTCGAAGTTTTTTTTGGGCTACTTCGACCATCGAATGGGCTACTTTGACCTTCGACTACGAGTACGACTTTGAATCGAAGGATTCGAAGTAAAAATCGTTCGACTATTCGACCATTCGATAGTCGAAGTACTGTCTCTTTAAAAAAAACTTCGACCCCCTAGTTCGCCATCTAAAAGCTACCGAAGTCAATGTTAGCCTATGGGGAAGGTCCTCATAGGCTTGGCTAACTTTTTTGATAGAAGGATATTCCTTTGATAGTTGGATTAAAATCCTTCGAATCGTTCGATTCGAAGGATTTTATCGTTCGATCGAAGGAATTATCCTTCGATCGTTCGATCGAACTATCTGCGCTAAATCCTTTCGACTTCGATATTCGAAGTCGAAGGATTTTAATTCCTAGTCGAATATCGAGGGTTAATTAACCCTCGATATTCGACCCTTAGTGAATCGGCCCCTCTGTGTTGGACTGGCCCACCGCGATACCAGGAAAACTCCCGGTGGACCCAGGTGTCAGTGGGCCCTCATGCTGCTAAACATTTGGCCTATTTCATGGTCATTCCCTTTTTCTATGACAACAATAAGGCTAAATAGATGGAACAATATAGTATTATAGTATATAAATATACTCTGACATATGTAATCCATATATACCTACTGTATACTAACTAAGTTTAGTTCTCAAAATCACAATAACCTTTGATATTATGCTTGTTCAAAAAGCCATCCTAGCCCCTCTTAAAGGCTTTAACTGAATCAGCAATCACAACATCTTCTGGCAGGGAATTCAACAACCTCACTGTCCCCACAGTGAAGAACCCCCTACGCTGCTTCAGATTAAAGTTCCTCAAATCTAAAGGTGTGGCTTCTGGTGCGTTAATCTTTCCTATGGGAAAATGATCCCCCATTATCTGTCTGTTTACTCTAATGTACTTGTAAAAAGTAAGTATGTCCCCTGGCAAGCACCTTTTATTTATAGATAACAGCCTCAATCTTGACAGTCTGTCCCCGTAGTTAAAATCTTTCATCCCCTTAACCCGTTTAGTTGCATGCCTCGGGAACTCCCTTCAGCTCAGTAATATCCTTCTTAAGGACTGGAGTCCAAAACTGCACTGCATACTCCAGGTGAGACCTTACCAGGGGCCTATAAAGAGGAACAATTATATTTTCATCGCTAGAGTTAATGCAACTGAATGACACTGCCTACAATTAGAAAACTTGTTATATACAAAAAACCCTAGATTGTGCTCAATTAATTAAAGGAATTGTTTAGTGTAAAAATAAAAACTGGGTAAACAGATCGGCTGTGCAAAATAAAAAATGTTTCTAACATAGTTAGTTAGCCAAAAATGTAATGTATAAAGGCTGGAGTGATTTGATGTATAACATGTCAGTCAGAACACTACTTCCTGCTTTTCTGCTCTCTTGGTTTACACTGACCGGTTACCCTGGTTACCAGACAGTAACCAATCAGAGACTTGAGGGGGGGGCACATGGGTCATATCTGTTGCTTTTGAGTCTGAGCTGAAATAAATAAATAATACATTTAAAAAAAAAGTAGAAGTTATACTGGCTAAATATAATATAGGAACAAAATAGCGTGAGCAGTATTATCAAATACTAAGGTTACTTTGTTATTATTATCTGCATACAGTTCAATGAATACATTTACAGAATTCACTCAATTCATCACAAAAGATGGGCTTCAGTCTATTACTAAATTATAGCAGTGAAAATTGTGACTGTAGCCAATAGAGCAAGAAAACTAACATTTGGAAACAGAGATCCCACGAGAAAAGTGGTTGTTGTAGGAAAATGCCTCACAATAAATCTAAATGTTGCTGCTATTCTAGATTTTTTAGTTTATAATACTGTATATCCAATATGTGAGTTTGGAACACTATAGGGGTTTTTGTTATGAAGAGCAAGTGCAAAAACAGTGTTTATGCAGAGAGGTCTGGTTGCATTCTTCACCTAGTTCCAAATGAAAAAAACCTGAAACATACCCGGAGAAAATGATTTAGCATGTTTTGCATTCTACCTTCCACGTTGTAAATGAGGCATTATTTCTATAAAGCACATCTACAGATTTTCAGTAGATATCATGTTTGTTTAATTCCAGTCCAATGTAAGATCAATAGACAGCACGGACGATTCAGGAAGAGTAATTGTATAAACTACTCGGAATCAGACATATCATCATACTGACATGTTATAGCAGAATCCCAAGAGAATGAACAGCACTCACCTTAAAAAATAAAAAAGTTGAGTTCTTGGGAAAAATACAAAAACAGAGTAAATAGTAACTAAATAATGATCAAGATGAAAATGCAAAACTGGAAATACAGGATATGATGCCACTGACATAACAGGATGTAGCTTCATCTTATCAATTTACCAGGTATAACCTGGCGAAACAGACTCTGGTGAAAAGGGTAACATATTGAAAAAATTATCCACCTGAGCGAAAATTCACCTGCAAAACTACTAGAAAATTAGCACTGAGTTTTTTCACTAGCAAACTGTCTTCCTCGCCTTTTAGTAAATTGGTCAAATTGTCTTTTTGGCGAATTTTTGCTAGAAAAGTCCACTTCACCCTTTAGTAAATCTTCCCCATGTATCCAGTTAGCCAGTTGTGCTATTCAATGTAAAGGATGTATCATGTTGTTCCATGTTGAGCTTTGCTCCAGTAAATCCTGCTCCATCTAAGAATATTTAGTAAAAAATACTCATTATATTGCAGACTCTAAACCCATATAAAATATGTATCCCATAAATTCAATTTCTATTGTTACATTACTTTTAAATTGCCCATTGCGAGGAATTAGTTACATTTACTAAAAAAACAGGCTAATTTATTTCACAAAACACTGGCACATCAGTGGAAAACTCAAGGACAAAATAATTACTTTTATAAACTAAAACAGTGGAACACTACAATCAAAGATTACATTAACATACGTTCTCCATTACTATTTGCAGTACTTATTAAACATACAACAATAACAAAGTGAACTTACTTTGTTGATTGCTTTCATTTCTCCTTTTTCTAGCAAAGCAGAAAAGAAAATCATTACAGTCTGAACAGTAAAACGATTCACACTTCAGAGATTTTCTAAGTTTCGGCTTTGAAGGGACATTGAGAATGCACATTTTTATTTTAATTTTGAATATAACATTTTAGATTTACATAAAAGGCCCAATTTACTAAGGAAGGTGCAAAGTGCAAAAAATAAAGCACCATATTTTTTATCAACAGTGTACCGTGCTTTCCCCAATTTGCACAAGCTAACAGAAAGAAATAATTGGCAGAACCCGAGCTCTGCTAATATATTTTTTCTATTTAAACAGATACACTAAACAAATGTAATTGCTTTTTATGATAGGAACTTGGATGGGGGGGTTGCAGTAGATGTAAGGGCTCAAATGCATTGAGCAAAGTGCATTTGCAAGTGTGATTGCCATTTTATTCCTCACAATGCAGCATATTTTTTTCTGATGCAGTTGCTCCCAATTTGCCAAAATGATTTAAAGTGCTTGTGCGAAAATCAGGTGCAGTTGAGTCAAATATTTAAGTCCATCTTAAGTCATTTCCAGTGTTTGGTGTGGGAGCATCGTTTGCACCCTTTTTGTTTTTGGTGCAACTGTGCTTGCCACCTGGAAAGAAGGTGGTGGTAGCTCGAGAATTTCCTTGCATCAGTAGACACAATAGTACCTGATTTGGAATAGAAGGCAGGAAGGACTGAATGGTGCATGAAACGTATGAAAAGCACACTTTTTGTGCAAATGGTTTTAGACTAAAATTCCCTGAGGGAAAAATGAAACTTTGGTGAATTTCCAGCAAAGTTTTTCGAAACGGCGAATAATTTGTGAAACACAAACTTTGACACATCAATTGTGACACTTGTGTCAATTTTGACAGCGGCATTAAAGTCAACGAGCATCCGAATATTGACGCGAGTGACTTTTCAACGTGCGTCCAAAAAAAATTTTGACACTGAACAATCTTCGCGGCAGTTTCGCAAATTAATTTGCCGCAAATTCATGCCTGGCAAATTTATTCACCCATCAGTATTTATACATAGTTAGAAAACAGACAAATTGTGTCCAGAGGGTCATTGTCAGAGTTACTTTCTTTACTTGTAATATGGGTATCATTAGGGTGCTACATCGTCCTGTATTGAGCCTAACATTCAGAAACACATAGCTACCTTCATGAATACAGTGCTGCCTGAGTTCAACAGTGCCATGTTCATGAGGGGCAAACTCTTATGCCCTCTTAGTGCCCTAGCATTTCTTCCTAGTATCATAATAAATACCACCCATCATAGCCTAATATTGCTTATAGTTGCCAGTCTTTATTATTAGGATTCCTTCTTAATAAGCCAAGGCTTAAAAGTTTCCTTATTGGTAAAGCTCAGTTACGCATACTATACATTGTTAGTAAGGGTTTATTCATTTTAAATGCACCTTAGTGTTTAGTCCACCAGTAGAGTGTAGCATTCACATACAATGAAATACATGGTGTGGCATGTGAGCTTACATATTTAGGCTAAGTGCGGTTTTAACACTTTATACTGTATATTAGAATTAGTATTAGTATTTTAAAAAAATGAGCACAGGCTGAACTTGCACACAAGCAATGTTTTTTTTTTTTTGTCTAATGTCCATTGTTAGTAGCAGCTGGTCAACTCCAGAATGAAGGTTTGTCTTATTGCTTAAATAATAGCAGCTGATCAACTCTATAGCATGGTTTAGACCAAGGGTTAGACCAAGGGTCACGCCCCGAAACGTTGCATCCGCAAATAAACGAGCAAGGTTAAATCCTGCTAGAATTATCCATGTTGTGCTGGTGTGTCTTGTATCTACGCTGTTTTTGAGGTTGTCCAATTCCTCTAACATCTAGCACCTGGAACTCGTGTGACTTCGGACGGCCAGGGTGTGCGAGTGTAAGTTCTTCTTTTTTGCAACTTAGACCAAGTGTTCGTCACCTCTTTCTTGTTTTGCCCATATTTGCTACTTCCGCTATGAGATTTGTGCTGTACCTTCAATATCAAGCATCTGACAGTTTTTGTCTTTTTTTCTGCCACTTCAGAAAATCTTTGGTTAATGTATTAACCAGTTTTTGGAGTTTTTTTTTTTTTTTAAGCTTTTAGCAAATGAAAGCTGATTTTTGTTGTTGTTGTTTAAATGATAAGTGTTACTGCTTGTAAAAAAAATTCTGTTTATTAACAATAAATCTGGCCAATAGTTTTCCCTATTCCTTCTTTATGAGTTATTATATGTATTTAAGAATTTATAGTAATATACAGTTTAATATCATCATAAATACCAGACGCTAAACCAATATATATATTTATTCAGGAAAAAACATTAAAATGACAAATTTCAATGTTAAATCTGCATTTTGAAGAACCCACATTATTTCATCCTTGTCAAACAGCTTCAAAGAAAGTGGTTATGTTTAGTATTTATAATGTACAGAGATAAATAAAAACGGATGAACAATATATCTAAGGAGATGAGATTATCTCTGTAAAACAATACTGTGCTGCCAATGTGATCAAAACACATTTGTACATTAGTTCAAGAAATTAGAAAGCTACTACTTTTCATGACCTATTTCCACCTTTAGATTCTTCAGTGCTAAAAAGAACAAAACAAACACTGCTTTTATGTATGACCTTCACCTTTTCATGGTTTCCGTGCTCCATTCTCCTACTTATGGCTATACACCAGGTTATCCAGTATACAGACTACCTTCTTCCTACCAGTCCTCAGTGACAGAATGTAACAATCCAGAAATGTACTGTACCAGTGGAAAAACATTAAAAAATACGTGTGACTGGCAAGATGAAGTACATTCATATGAGGTTATGTAACAAACTATTTATGGGTCTGAAAAGATAAAGTACATTCATGAGATGATTGTATGTAACAAATAGTTTTTATCTACTGTATAGTAATGTCAAATCAACTGGACGTTTTTTTTTCCTCTTGAAGACGTTTCCCTATTCATTAGACTGGCTTCGAATGAATATTGAAACGTCTTCAAGAGAAAAAAAGAATACAGTAAATCCATTTGATTTGACTTATTACTATAGATATACCATGACCTGGTTAAATTAGTACCTTCATAGACAAATAGTTTTTAGTTTGCAACTTGTCCAGTAACCCATAAAAATCAATTAGTAGGTGGAATTTACTGGTCAGCCTTTTAAAATCCTCAGCATGTTTAACAAGCATGTTTTGTCTAGACACCTAAACAACTTCTAGCCTTGGGGTTTTGCAATCCTTTTTCTGAAAATGTGTAATTTTCCCAAACTGCAATGTAAGAAGCTTGTATGTATGTTTAATGTTTTGAAACAAAACCCACTGTTACCTTTGCATAAATATATAGATCTCTATTCACTATTGAGAGATAAAAAATAGAGCTTTGATCCTGTCCCAACTTCTAGCCAGATTCAAGTCAATGAGAAAAAGGCTTACTGAAAACTCAACTGAATTGAATTGCATTTAAAATTTTCATGACACAGAACTTTAGATACCTAGTTTTTAACATGGAATTTGTTAGCTATTGTAAATAAAGGTTTTGTTATGCCAAATCCCGCAACTCTGAGCTAAGTGTCATTAAATATCAAGTTTTTGTATATTTTGGAAAGGAGAGCATGGGAGGAAATATGCATATTTTGGAAACCTTCCCAGGTCATAGTGGTCCATACAATAAACCACGTCTGTTGCTCTGCAGTTAAAGAACTAAAGCGTAACAAAGTTTAAAAATACAGTACCTTATTTTTTGCCTTCTGCACCCGTTCAAGGTCACCAAGGTCCTAAGAATGAAACACCTAGCACCTATTTTCTTAAGTAATTCTTTTGATTTTGATATTTTACATTTGGTTTTCTAAATTACTGTACAACACCCAAACCTTTTTTTAAATGTGTGATATTTTAAAGATGTATAAGCCAGTCTATTCATTAACAAATATTTACTGCAATAGTTTTGCAAACTTTTTAGTTTAAATGTAAATGCTCCCATACAGTAGGCAAAAGTTTTTTCACTGGTTCTTGGAAGAGACAGTTAAATTACATTCCCATTATGTTCAGCATCCTTAATGAACTCCTCAGGGAAGACAGAATATCAGTAACACAATTAACTTCCTATTCTTATGCAAATGAGGAGTCGCAGAGTCCCTGATGGAAGCATGCTTTTTGGCTACAGTTAGCAAACGTAAGCTATTAAATGACACATGGAGCCCTGAGCTGAAATTTAGACTTCACTAATTTGTGCTGTGACATGTGCAAAACTGCTTTTGAGGGATGTGAAACACAGTTGCTTAAATATATATCTGTTTGATGAAACCAGGAAATTCACCCCTGGCAAAGTTGTCATCAGTAACACAATTGCTATTGCTTTTTCTCCTAATAACAAGAATGCTGACATGTATTTACAAAGCTCATTTGCGATACTGCTATTTATACATTATTTAAACCAGTAAAGTAGCTCTCCGAATATTTTGTCTAATTCACCGATTTGTTTTCGAAGAATATTTAGTCAATGCAATTTTATATGACAAATCTGCAGTCACTTTTATCTTGGTGGCTGATCAAAGCTTGAATTTCAGAATCCTGGCATAGTCTTCCTTTTTTGTGCAGTGCCAAAGTTGGGTTCAAATATATTCTGTAAAGATAATGCTTCACTGTAGTTTTTATGCATTAATTAATGCTGTGCTTACATAGGGGCAGATTTACAAAATTCGAGTGAAGAATTCGAATGTAAAAAACTTCGAATTTCGAAGTATTTTTTGGGTACTTCGACCATCGAATTGGTTAAATTCGTTCGAATTCGAACGATTCGAAGGATTCGAAGTAAAAATCGTTCGACTATTCGACCATTCGATAATCGAAGTACTGTCTCTTTAAAAAATACTTCGACCACCTACTTCGGTAGATAAAACCTACCGAAGTCAATGTTAGCCTATGGGGAAGGTCCCCATAGGCTTGCCTGTGATTTTTTGTTCGAAGGATTTTCCTTCGAATCGTTAGATTCGAAGGATTTAATCGTTCGATCGAACGAAAAATCCTTCGATCGATCGATCGCAGGATTTGCGCAAAATCGTTCGACTTCGATATTCGAAGTCGAACGATTTTAGTTCCCAGTCGAATATCGAGGGTTAATTAACCCTCGATATTCGACTATTGATGAATCGGCCCCATAGTGTTGATTAGCATATCTATGAAAATGTGTATACATCTCTTTTGATACATATACATGTATATACAAGTATAAACATGTTCACCGGTATTTTGCACCACTGGTGTCCAAATGGAACCTCTTATATGTATAATGATGTAATTGTTCATAATGTACAAACATTGTTGTAATTTGTAGTTATAATATTGTAGCACTACTAAATAAACACATGTGATTTACAGCTGTTATTTACAACAAAATCCAAATTATGGGAATGCCATCTCCCTTAGACTCCATTTTAAGCAAATATTTTTTATTTTTTTTAAATGATTTCTTTTTTTCTGTAATAATAAAACAGCACCTTGTAGTTGAGGGTAACTAACCTGCAAGAATCCACATTGGTGGCAAAACAATTGTATTTGGTTTATTTAGGGGCCTATTTATCAAAGGTTAGATTTTAGTGGTTTTAGAGGTTTTTGAAACTAAATTCACAAACTCTACAACAACAAATGTTGTGAGATTTATTAAAACATCCGAACAATAAAGGACAACCAGAAAATTTTGCTGAATACTGCACTAAAAAATATATGAAAATCTCTAAGAAATGTAGTTTTTTGTACAATTCCTTGCGAAAAAAAATACGAAAACTTCTAAAAGCCTGAATTGATTTAGAGCGATCCAATAGGATCCATGCAGCTCCCATTGACTTCTGTAGAACCTCGACAACTTTTACCTGGTGAGGTTCTGTATTACAGGTTTTTGTGGTTTTTACACTATGGGGCACATTTCCTATGGGTCGAATATTCGACCATAGAAGTTAAATCCTTCTACTTCGAATATCAAAGTCGAAGGATTTACCGCAATTGGTTCAATCGAACGATCAAAGGAAAAAATCGATTTTAATCCATCGAACGAATTTCCTTCGATCAGAAATTGCTAGGAAAGCCTACGGGGACCTTCCCCATAGGCTAACATTGGTGCTCGGTAGGTTTTAGGTGGCGAAGTAGGTGGTCAAAGTTTTTTTTAAAGAGACAGTACTTTGACTATCGAATGGTCGAATAGTTGAACGATTTTTAGTTTGAATCGTTAGATTTGAAGTCGAAGTTGTAGTTGAAGGTCGAAGTAGCCAATTCGATGGTCGAAGTAGCCAAAAAAATACTTCGAAATTCGAAGTATTTTTTATTCTAATCCTTCACTCGAGATAAGTAAATGTGCCCCTTAATTAATCTCAAATTTGTAGAGCTTTTTTAAAAAATCAGAAAAGCACAACTTTTTTGAGATTCATGGAAAAAACTCAAAATTCGATTTTTAGTAAATAACCCCCTTAATGTTTACGTTTTTTGTTAGGATAATTATGGTATGGTAATCCAAATTATGGAAAGATCTCTTACTAGAAAAAAAAACAGGTCCCATGCATTCTACAAAATAACTATTTAGTGAAAATCATAGCATACTGTATGCCAGGGTCTCTAAGAATTGCTTGTGTAAAGTTTAGCAAACTAATTCAAACACAAACAAAAATCTTTCTGGCAAATCAGCAAATTGTACATCCAAAGCTAAGAACTTAGAAACAGCACATATCACAGTTTCCTTTCTACATACTATAATGTGCTGCAAAATTAAATTAATGTCTAAAAGGCAGTGATGACTTCAAGGATGCGCAATGTAAGTATTCATTAAATTTAACTAACATACTAACACCTATGAGAGTCCTTAACTACACTTCTGTCTCTTCATTAAGATAGCATTTTAGGATAGTTCATTGTATCATTAGAGGCAAACAGATGGTGAGCAGTATGTGAAACTTATGCTTAATTCAAATAAAGCCTATAATATCCACATATAGCACAGAGTAATAAAACCAGTAACGTAATATAATTTTCACTGAGACTTCATTTAAATAGGATTAAACACAAAATAAAAAGCTGCACATTTGCTTTAAAACATTTCGATCTTACATGGTATGATTTCTATCCTAGTTCTTGTTTCAGATGGCATTTCAGTCTGCAATGCTTAACATTCTCCTCATGTAAAAGAGCACAATGATGAAACGACTATTATTTAGCAATATAAATATACAAATAATTGTTGCATTCATGTTAATTTAACTTAGACTATTATGTGCTTTGTTTGTATCCCTTTTATAGTGTACTAAAAATATAAAGTTAATATTTTTTAAGATGTGTGCCACAAATATAGAAATGTCTCTGCACTCTGAGCCTGAAGTCTCTATTGTATTTCCCCTGGGCTGGAACCTGTATGTCCCAACCTGGTGTCACTATACTTGGAAAACCTGCCTAGTGGCAAAGTCAGTGGCTTGGGAAATCACATTTGGCAGCAGTTATACTGCTTGATGATGCATGATTTATGGAGACATGGGAATTTTGCATGACATGGATGCATGACAGGATTTATCTTGTCTTGTTTTAACAACCAAAGGGAACTATCAGGGAAAGTTTAACAAAGCTTTCAGTCATGGGAAATAGATTGTGCATATTACCACAACTCTTAGTAGAGAATTGGGGCAAATATGTTTTGGAAAATCCAAAAATTTTTTTTACTTCTCAACTGCTGCAGTCTATACAGGCCTGTCAAAAAAGGGCCAAGGTGCTGGAATATAGCCCCCAACTCCAAAGGGCACTCAGATCAAAAATTCAAAAATATATTTCCAGTCAATACTCAAAGTTAAAAAGATTACTCTTTATTTATCATAAATATTAAAAAATAGGCATACAGACCAGTTGATGCTCCGCCTTACGCGTTTCGCACCCACAGGCACTTATTCATAGGCATTACTGTTGTTACATTTGGTCACAAAATTTATACCCCAGGAAATCCCTCCCCAAACGTTAAAACCAATCACGTGTTGCCACCTCACGTTTCTTTTCTTAAAGCAACATACATATCAAATTGGTCCTATTAACATTGTTTTTCTGCCTATACTCTATTTCTTTCTTCTCACAGCCATTTTATTAGGATGTCCACATTCAAGCAAATATTTAGATGGCAATTACTGCCCCATTAGCATTATATTTTCACTCCTAATGTTATTACCAGTATATATCACATTTTCTTATTTTCTTGTCTGCCCCATACATATCTATATATCCACCTCATTATGCGCATAACCAGTTACAGATGAAGCCACTTGGATTTGTGAGATAAATGCGTCATGACTCATGGTTAATTGAAGAAACTGCGTTATCTAAAGTCATCTTAACTCATTTAATGCATTTAACCTTTCCATTAGCATACCAAAGCACCATTGTGAACAATGGTGAATGCTTTAATTAGATGGGATGTTGTGACGCAGTTTTCTGTGTTAAATGAGATAAATGGGATATCTGTGTTTAGTTATTCTGTGTCAAACAGACAAACCAAAGTGGCTGCATCTGTACATTATAATTTATGTAAAGCATGTTACATCAAACTCGTAGTTTAAACCAAGTGGTAACCGAGTATGCAAGTAAAAAATCCAAAAAAGTTCTCTTTTTGCTAGCAGCCCTGCCAAATTACCCCCTCTACTGCCCAATCTAACTTTTTTTATTCCCTGTACAGAAAAATACGCTACATCACTTCCATTACATCTAGAAAAATGTCTCGTTATATTACTCTTTTCAACTGTTTTGGATTTTTTATTTGACTCAGATGTTCTCGTATTCGCTCCTTTAACGTTTTACTTGTGCAGCCCACATATTGCTTCTGACATTTCAGACATGTTATCAAGTAAACCACTGTGGATGTATTGCAATTAATATAATCCCTTATTTTAAAGCTAGTATTTGTCACCGTAGACTTAAATTCTTTAGAGATTTTCATATGTTGACAAGTTATACATCTACGACTACCACACTTATGGCTCCCTTCTGTCTTCAGAAAGCTCCTATTCCTTTGATCTCCCTTATTCATTTCCCTGTACATGCTTGGTGATAAGTGGTCCCTCAAAGTATGAGACCGCCTTGGTATACTATTAACTCCTCCTTTCAATATTTTATGAAAATCATCATCTGCATATAAGATCGGGATGTATTTCTTAACTATATCTAGTACCATATAGAACTGTTTACTATACCTAGTTACAAATGGGACCTTTTCTGATAGCCCCTGTTTTGCTTTTTGCTTTTTTCCCCCATTGGATTAACACTTAGATTTCCTGGGGTATAAATTTTGTGACCAAATGTAACAACAGTAATGCCTATGAATAAGTGCCTGTGGGTGCGAAACGCGTAAGGCGGAGCATCAATTGGTCTGTATGCCTATTTTTTAATATTTATGATAAAGAGTAATCTTTTTAACTTTGAGTATTGACTGGAAATATATTTTTGAATTTTTAAATATGTTTTGGAGCCTAGTTCAGCATTCCATTCCTGCTTCACAAACAATTACCCCCCACCACTACCACAGTAAATACCAACGTGTATCATTTAGCCAAGGGAGACACACTGCTTACCATATTACCACCACTATGTCACCCCAATCATCACTGATGGTGTTAAATGGTGTGTGAGTGTTAACATAATTTTAAGTGCCTACCCATTCAATGCTACTTGGCAGCTAAATGAGTGGGCTCAGTAGTGGGTCATTTACTCATTAATTTTTTTCATTCATTTTTAAAAAAAAAAGCTATTTTATGTAATCAAACAATTGCATGCAGAGGAATTCGAAAGTTAAATGTGAATATGATTTCTTCTAAAACTAACATATTTCTGAAACTGGGAATCTATATCATTCTTGAAACAACAGATTTCAAAGTTAAAAAAAAGAGGTTTTTGGAAAAGCTACCTCTGGCAATTCCTTGTTATTGGCCTA
Source organism: Xenopus laevis (assembly GCF_017654675.1). Lineage (NCBI taxonomy): Eukaryota > Metazoa > Chordata > Amphibia > Anura > Pipidae > Xenopus > Xenopus laevis. Next base: position 135,243,842 of record NC_054373.1, read on the forward strand.
TAGCATGCATCTTAAATCATTATGCTATCTCTACTTGGATGTAGTAATGCTTACTTTAAACATCTCGAAGACAGAAATTGTTCTCTTTTTCTCATCCAACACCCACAAAATTAGAAAGTATCTATTGCAGTTAGTCACACATTGATTACTGCTGTAACCCTCTTTTAATTCACCACTTCCAAAGTAATCTCTCCAGTCTCTCGCCATAATACATACTGTCACTAGGCTCATACACCTCAGTAACTGTTCCTCCTATGCCATGCGACTCTGCCAATCATTCAGAATAAAACTTAAGCTTCACATTCAAAACATTCCTTAACCCTGCCCCACTCTACATCTCTGAACTCATCTTCAGATACTCATCAAACTGCTTTTTACACTCCTCTACTGATCTGTTCCTCAACTACCACTTATTTGCTTAAAAATATTGCTTAGTGAAGATTATGGATTTGCAGTGAAAAAAACTGTCATAATGTGCAGAATTGGTTGGTGTATCTTATTTAGCAGATTTATTTATTTACGTGATCAAATTTAAAATAAGCATGATTGTGGGGAAAAAAGTAATAATTAAACAAACTTTTTGTAGGAAAAAAATTGACTGTAAACATAAATCTTAACTGTTTTAAAAAAAGACTGAACCTTTTTTTTCTTCTAAATGGAATGGATGTTCTCATGTCTGTTGGAGGGACCTACATTTAAATAAAACAAACAAATATTATTATAACTGAGACTCCATACCCTTTACCAGCTTAGTTGCCTTTCTTCAGACTCTCTCTAATTTAATAATATCCTGTTGGTCAGTCATGCACAGCCAGCTTGACAACAAGCTATTCATATATTTATCCACATTTATGTAGTCTTCCACATAATGTTATCCTTTCCATTCATCTAACTTATCTATGAAAAGTATTTCATATTTTTTTTAATTTTCTATGAAATTGATAACAGTAACCTATTTAATAAAATATTATTGAAATGAAAGAATTCATATAACATTTTACTGACACAACATTTAAATTACTAGGGCCAAATTCACTAACCTGCGGAGTTGCGGTAGTGTAGCCTTCGCCACACTTCGCCAGGGCGCTGCCAATTCACTAAAATCTGTACAATGGGCGTATATGTAGCAGCAAATACATTACACTACACAAGCCTAGAGTTGTTATTTTGCCCTATACATGTGCCCACTGTATAGTTTAGGTGCCATTTGTTAGGAAATTTAGGGGGGAAGGAGGGTACCCCCAAAAAAGTTTAAGATCTTTTTCAGCCTATCACCCTTAAAAAAAGGAAAAGACGGCAGCATTTTTTGTTGAAAAAATCTACTCTATTGCACTTCGCCTGGTCTGAGGCGGCGAAGGCAAGTCTGGCGCAAGAGGTAACGTTTAGTAAAATGTGCAAGTTAGTAAATTAGCGTAGTTACTTCCCTTCGCCATAGCGCAAATTCGCCTGATGTAAGGGTGCGAAGTAGCACTAGAGTAGGTCCACTTCACTAGCGAATTTACACCAGTGCCTGTTAGTAAATCAGGGAAGTAACGAAATGACGTCACGCTGGTGAATTTGTGAAAACAGCTTCGTCTTTTAGTGATTTTGAGGGGGGGCAATAATAATAATGCTTTGTTATGCCTCCAACATCATTGGAATCTTTCTGTTTTATAAATAGATGATAACAGGTAAAGTGTGGCAAAATGCTAAACATTACTACTTAGTCACTTTATAAAAAGAGCTCCAAATTGTCGGCTAAGAGCCAACGGATGACAGAAGGACACTTGATTATTTAGATGTGACTATTTTTCACATTAACCCAGTTTTTCATCTCTTATTCTTCTAAATATTTTGGAATATAACATCTTTCAGAAAATGAGTTATGTCAAATGCATACATTTCATATGAGTATATTGGCATATAAAATATAAAGAGCTTTTGTTGACTATTTGTTTTTTCAACAGAAACCCTAATGGACATGTTTTATGCTTATATTTATATTAGAGAAAATTGCACATAGCAATAATTATCTCATCACTGAACGAAGGTTAGAAAAGAGCTGCTCCATTTGGCACCCACTGTGTGCATAATTGAAAATCTCCATGGTGTCTTTCATTATGGCATTTAATAATAGTTAAATACCAGGGAATCCAATTACAATCAGAAATAATTTGATGTAGATCTTATCTAGACAGTAATAAACATCATGGTTTTCAAACATTTATTTGGTTGAATATTGACAATTCCTAAGCAGTGTGCAGTGGTCACATAGCTGATAAGTACTGATAAATAATTGCTCCTGTAGAATAATAAGAGACTTTGTGGAAATTACTATAATTTGTAAACTTTTGTGTAATGTGCCCCTTGCCAAGAGAGATTTGATACCTTATTAATGGCACTTTAAATAAGAAATTGTATTTATTCATTTATTCTTAGATTTGAAAAAGAATGAGAAGAAATAGTTTTGAAACAGTGTCTTATGTTTTGAGATGGTGATGCTTTTGAATAAATAATTGCTCAAAACCCAGTGTCCCATCTGAATTCTGCCACAAGACTGTTTTATTTAGACAGATGTCAGATATTACACAGATAAGATAAAAGGGTTATCTATAAATATGTCACAGAGATAGACTTCCCAGACAAGTTTAAGTCTGCTTAATTATGATTATTGATATTTGCGCAGGTATTTTTGATAAATGCCATTTTTTACACCACACTATTCTTACTGTACTGATTGCCTGATGCTTTGATGTACCTCATCAAGTCAGGTGTAGTCATAGTTTGCCTTTCTAGTAGGAAATCAATCTATGTTGCCTAAACCATATGATTAACTTTTTTAGGAGATACATTTTCCTTCATCAGGATATATTAAGTATGCATAAAAAATATTTAAAGGTAACTCATATCTCAGACCCAGACCATACTTGATAAGGAGACTTGAGTTCAATCATTTGAAGCCTGAAATGAGACTGATACTTTTAGTTCAACAACTTGGTGGTTCAGTTTACCACATTACCCAGTTACTTAGAGGTAATTTACTGATCCCCAGGACACAAGTTTTAGAGTACTAACAATCAGGGCTGGAACTAGGGGTAGGCAGAATAGGCGCAAAGGTAGAGGGGTGCCAGGTACGTACCTCTTCTGATGCCTTCCCACCTAGTTCGGACCATTGTTCCTTTAAAATCTGATTATGCGTTCTTACACGCATGCGCACTTTCGATTCCTCCACGCATGTGAACTCACGCTCTTCCAAGCACGTGGACTCATGGTCCTCGGCAAGTGCTGCTGCTTCATTTGCATGTCTGAATGGCTTACAAGTTAGGGGAAGGATGCCAAGGTGCTAAAGTAATCAATGTTGTATTCATGGGGGAAGTGGCAGGTAACTGTGCTCCAAAATTGCCAGATTAAAAAAAATAGCTGATTGCAACCGTTTTTTGTTAATGACCCCTGATGAGTACAATTATTATTATTATTTTTAAATCCACGATACAGCTGATCTGAAAACACAAATTAATTCAAATCAGGACAGTGGGTCCTGAGTTAATAAGATAAGTCTAAAAAAAAAAAAAACAATAATTAATTGTGATATGTCTTCACAAGTTACAAGATGAAAGTAAAGACCTTATTGATTTCTGTGGAAAACGCACTGGTATTATTTATCACCTTTGTAAGTAAATTAGGCCACCATTGCAAACTAACTCCAAAATTATATCTATAACTTTTGATAATTTACATCCAGCCAGCATATTATAAGTGACTTCTTGCCTGTCAATGGAAAGGGAAAGAGTCCAGTGATCAAAAGATACTCTACTGCTGTCTACCATCATGGAAAGTTTTAGCAGTCTTACTACATAGGTAATTTAATAAAATTAAACAGCAATTCGGCAGGTTTAAGGTGGCGAAGTGTCAACGTTTTTTAAAGAGACAGTACTTCGATTTTCGAATGGTCAAATTTGTGAAGCATTTTCAATTCAAATCGAATTTTAGCCTATTTGATCGTCGAAGTACAAAAAATTTCTTAGAAATTCAAAATTTTTGAATTCGAAAATTCACTTCGACCCTTAGTAAATGGGCCCCTAAGTCTACTAGAAAATCATATAAACATTAAATAAACCAAAAGATGTAACATTCCTCTCCTAACATTTAAAGTTATGAAAAAAAAACGAAAAAAGAATCCAACTCCTGCCAGGAGACTAGATGAACATTGGTTTCCTCTTCATACATACTGGACAGCTGGTCTACTGTTTTTCATGTTTTTATTAGTTAGTAGCAGATTTGCCTGCTTGTCTCACTATAACCTTAAACGTACTGGTAGAAACCCTCTGCCATAGATATAATGGGACAAACAGCCTGGCATGAGAAGAACTGAATAAATATCTCAGTTGGTATCAACTGCTGTTACCAACGCAAATTTAAAGGGGAGAGGTCAATATAAGTGGCCAGCAAATGTGCATAATCTCACTCAGGAAAAACACATCATTCTTTCCTTCTCACTCTAAATCTGTTTGGTAAAAAGAAACAAAAAACAAAACAACACTTCATCATATTACCCATTTCTCATATATGGGATATTTGCCCATACCTATAAAAGATTTTCTTTAAATATCATCAGACATAATGGGGTCCATTTATTATTGCTCGAGCACCCTGCACGAGTTTACTCATCATAGGGGGTTTTGCTCGGCAATCTAAATACATTTTATAAGGGTTCAGGCAATCATAAATGGCCCTCTTAATGAAAACAGAGTGATAAAAATTCACCTGTGGAAAAATCAAAGGCATATCTACCAGACATTTCCAAACTTGGCATGTCTGTGTACCTATCGCCAACATAGTTTCCCCCTGTGTTTCAGTCTACATGTCGTATAAAGCCTTATTTTTAATTTCTGGTACAGTATGTACCTGAACCAAAAGGACTAAAACCTAACCCTGTATTTTTTCACAGACTTCTTCAGTTTTTTAGCGAAGGCCTGAGTGCTTGCCATAAGGAGATCTTCAAAAATTTCACAGTAAATTATTGATTTGAGTATCCCCCCCTCATTATTTCTGTCTCTGACACTTCCACCTATTTTAGAGTATGTGGCCAGGAAGACACCACAGTGAACTAAACTCATTTAGCATAAAAAATGGTTGTTAAAACATACTCTAAATAAATAGAAATAATAATATGTTAAAGGTTTGAACTACGAATATTCAAAATTTGTATGATTATTTTCTTTTTCATCTACCCCTGGTCTTCAGTTTCCTTTGACAACATGAAATATGCACAATGAACTCGCCACAGGATTGAACAAGGTCAGTTTTTCTGTATAACGGCTTTGTAATCTCTTTTTCTACTGTGTGTCTGTAAGATAGGCAAGATTTATTATACAAGTTCTCTGAGAATGATTGATATCATTGGAGAGATATCATTTAATTCACCATGGAAAGATCAATAATGAAAGAACGAAATTCTTCATTAAATGAATTAGTCTTTTAATTACATTGTAGGACAAGCGTAGGATTCAAATTTGGATTCAGATCATTACCTTACTGACAATACTAATGCACTAATAAACGACAAGTATTCTTTTCGCTATATCACAGTTATCACAATTACTCATATGCTTTAAGTACAATAATCATGTACAATAAACTAAAGTATGTATCTTGCAAATGTATTCTTAAGTAGAAAGAATTTCAGTACAGTAAGTAGTTACCATTGTGCTATCTAAAATTAACATTTATCCATATTCTATTAATACAGTATATGGTGTATATTTTTATGCATAAGGTCTGAGAATGTTCAGAAATGTTCTGAAAGTTCAAAATCTCAGAAATGCTAGTTTTAGTTTCACAGAATAGGGGAAATGTAACTATTCAAAATTAGAGAATAAAGAATTTAAAGTAAGATGACTTTTCAAGAGCAGCAAAGCATATTTAGATACAGAAATATGCAGCTTCTTTAATTACAGTGTATTAAATGAAAACTATACTCCCGAACAATATTCTAGTTTGGTAAGATTTTGTAATATGCCACTTAATATGATATAAACTATCTGTTACTTTATAATTAATTTTGGGGGTAAAGTTTTCCTTTAATAAAATTGTCTGTTTTTTTAGCAAAAGCACCATTTCACCATCTTCTTCTCCATTTTTAACCATTTTCCATATTTGACAGTTAAAACAAATGCACATTATGGCCACATAAATTTTTAACAAATATATAAAAAACATAATCATAAATAGAAAGATAACCTTATAAGGCAACTGCAGTTACATATATGATTTGTTGAAATTGCTATACAGTGTACTCAAAAGTGTATGTTATTTACCATACACTATGTATATGTATGTATATATATGTAATACACAAAAGTCATAAATCTCCTGTAAATTAGATGCTTATAAATGGTGAGTTCTGATGTCATTTCTGTCACATGACTCACTGAAACATGTGTATTATAATAAATAAAGTACCCCCCGTTGCAAAATATGAGGATATTAAAAGTTACCTCGGAGTTCCATGACCTGTATTGTATGGTCATGAAACTCCTCAGTAACTTATAATATCCGTATATTTTACAAAAGGGGGTATTGTATTCACTATATATACTGTATATATATATATATATATATATATATATATATATATATATATATATATATATATATATATATATATATATATATATATATATATATATATATATATAGGTATAAGTGGGTATTTTTTCTCTCTCTCTATATACAGATGCAGCCACTTTGGTTTGTCTGTTTGACACAGAATAACTAAACACAGATATCCCATTTATCTCATTTAACACAGAAAACTGTGCCACAACATCCCATCTAATTAAAGCATTCACCATTGTGAACAATAGTGCTTTGGTATGCTAATGAAAGGGTTAGATGCATTAAATGAGTTAAGATGACTTTAGATAACACAGTCTCTTCAATTAACCCTGAGTTATGACGCATTTAACTCACAAATCCAAGTGGCTTCATCTGTATATATATATATATATATATATATATATATACATATAACTAGATAGGTGCACTCAGATAGCCATGGTGATGCCTAGGTGCTGGAACAAAAATTCATATCTATAAAGCAAAAAAACTTCCGCACGCATAGGTCTTGATAAGTGAAAAAAAGCTGGTAGATTTATTTCAACGTTTCGGTTTACAAACTCAACCCTTCCTGATGACGGCTTGAGTTTGTAAGCCGAAACGTTGAAATAAATCTACCAGCTTTTTTTGCTATATATATATATATATATATATATATATATATATATATATATATATATATATATATATATATATATATATATATATATATAAAATATCCCTCTTGTAAAATACAAGGATACTATAAGTTACAGAGGAGTTCCATGAACATATAAAAATGTTCGCACAATTTAGTATGAAAGGAGCTCACCACATACTTATATCAGACCTGTCCACGGGTATCCTGTGTCCGATTACCCAAATCAATATGTAGAACTGTAGTGTAGATGTGGATCAGATCCAAGGCGGCAGTCAAACTGCAAAAAATCCGTTTATTGGGGAGTGTACAACATGTTTCGGGACAAGCCCTTTATCAAGTGTATAGGAACAAACAAAACATCCAACATTTAAATCCTGTGTGGCCAATCACACCTTCAGTGGGTTGTTACTTCATTTAACGCTTGTGCTACCCCTAATCATGCGACATCTGTGTACAATCAATGCTGCTTAGTGCAGTAAAATTTTTTTCATTCTTAAAAACAGCAATAGGTTAAAAACTATTCTCACATAGTTAACATTTAGTGTAAAACAGACAAAACAGTGAATAAATATTTCATACAATTAAATATAGCAGCGCTTCAACCCAATTGGTAAAATACTATTTACTTGATTCTCCTTTTATGTAGATAATTCTGAAGTATCCAAATCCATGTATAAGTGCATTAGTGCTAAAAATCAGAGTAATACAAAAAGAACATAGTGTCAATAAAACATTTACAAAACGACTTAAAATGCAGGAAATTGCTCCATTTGGCCTAACCTGCAAAAATAAAGAGAAAATGCTGAACCAGCCTATCTACACCACTTGTTTCATAACAATGTTGCAAATTTAAATGATTTCCATCTATAATTGTTTAGCAACAATAGTTGCTAGCTCACTCTATGCTATCTATGTTGCAATAGGAACTCTTGCTTAGTTTTTAACTGTGTTATAGTGATACTCCTGTTTTGATGGACTCACCCATCAACGATTCGGCCGACAATCCTCGGCAATGCCATTAGCTCACTAATTATAATACCTGAGGACAACAAGATACATTATACCATTAAAGAAAGCATATCAAATTATATTGTTCATTTAACCCTTTCGGGGAGGTACATTCTAGCCGGCTGATCCACCTTGCCTCCCTTTGTAATAATAGATTGTTATGATCTCCTCCTCTAGCTGGATTTGGTACCACCTCCAACACCTTCCATTTCAACTGACATGCATTGTGTTTATGCTCAAAAAAGTGTCTTGATACAGGGGTATCAGAATAAGTACCAGCCTTAAAATTTCTTATACTACCCTTATGTTCCTTGATCCTCATGTGTACGGGTCTTATGGTTTTACCAACGTATACTAGCCCACATGGGCATTTTAAAACATAGATAACATATGCGGTTTTGCACGTAGCAAATGTATTCAGCTTAATTTCTTGCCCAGATATTGGGTGATGAATATTGGGACCTTTTATGATGGAACTACAACAATTACACCCTAGACACGGAAAGGTGCCTACCTTATTCCTAACCATTGGGTTATACTTACTGTCCGTCTTTTCAATGGAACATAGTGTGTCACTAATAGATTTCCCTTTCTTATAAGCAAATCGTGGAGGTTTCTTGAAAGCCAGACTAGAACTGGTGTCAGTCTGTAATATGGGCCAATATTGTTTTACAATTTTTTCCACCATTTTACTTCTCTTATCATATTTACTCACAAAAGTTATTCTTTCATTGTCCACTTCCTTTTTTCTTGGTTTTAATAAGTCTCTCCGTTCTATCTTCTGTACCTCATTCTCTACTGCTCGTAGTTGCCCTTTCGGGTATCCCCTCTGTACAAACCTCTCTGTTAGCTCTTTGCATGCCATTTTATAACCAATGTTACTTGATGCTATTTTCTTGGCCCTCATATATTGTCCCTTGGGAATAGCATTAAGGGTCTGGGGGTTATGGAAACTTTTCCTGTGTAGGAGATTATTCCTATCCATTTCTTTGCGGTATAAATTGGTACTCAGGCTATTATTTTCCAACTTAATCTGTACATCCAGGAAATTAATTACAGTATCGGAAACCTCCATAGTAAATTTTACTGTCTTGTGTGCTGTATTGGCCTGTTCCACCATATCAATAAAAGTTTCACGTGGTCCATCCCATATAATCAGTATATCATCCACATACCTGTAATAGTGGATGATATACTGTGAATATGGTTCTCTCAGGAACAATTTCTTTTCTAAATCGAATACAAACAGGTTTGCTAGGGACGGTGTCACCGCAGAGCCCGAAACATGTTGTACACTCCCCAATAAACGGATTTTTTGCAGTTTGACTGCTGCCTTGGATCTGTTCCACATCTACACTACAGTTCTACATATTGATTTGGGTAATCGGACACAGGATACCCGTGGACAGGTCTGATATAAGTATGTGGTGAGCTCCTTTCATACTAAATTGTGCATATATTGACTGTGTTACGAGAGTGCAGCTTCACAGTGACCAAGATGTCACAACTGGGGATGAGAATAAAGGAACAACATCCTCATTTGCATATAGCAATATCGAGATTGAACGAATATTGGGGCAAGATGAAAGTATTGTCCTTAACCTGGGGTGTTCTGATAAAAAGGAACCAGCAGAGGAACTTTTGCTTTTGGAAAAACGGCTATTGAATTTGAAATTGCATCGGTCCACATTGACTGAATATGTCCGCTCTAACATAATCCCAAGGGGACTGAGAGTGGTGAATAAGCCGAATTTATGTACAGCCATTCCCCTTATGAACGCACGATGGCAAGAAATCAGTAACAAGTGCTCAATGGACTATATGGTACTTACCATTGAGTGCTTGGATATGGAAACGAAAGAGTTAACGACCGCATTGGAGAGCATGAAGGTGGAAATGGCAAGCAAGCTGGGAGCCACCAATATGGAAGCTGTAACACGTGACCATACTGAAGCGCTCGTAAAATTGCAGGCTGAGATAACGGAGCGAAAGAGGAGGAAATTCCAGCGCGACCGGAACGATTATGAAAGCGGGCAGGTGTACAGCTGGAAAGACGAGCGGAGTAAGCAGCGTCTATTAAGAAGGCCAGACAGCCCGCCAATGAACCGCGAGCCCCAACCACGAGCAGCGGAAGCGCCAGGGAAATTCAGCGCCCAGAAGGAACGCCATGGAGGTAATTGGAGACAGCCTCGACAGTATTATAGAAAGCAGCGTGAGCCTTATACAGCGGATTCGTCGGCATACACCAGCACAGAAGAAGAGGAACAAGGATCGGGCAAAGACAAGCAGCATTTTTTAGGGGCTCGCCCCAAAGAGGGGCCAGTCGCAACGGAGAGAAAAAATCCACGTTACCCTATTGTAAGGGAGGCGTACCCGCAACGATATCGGAACAGCAACAACAACAGCAGAAGGTAAATCATCTAGTTGTGAACTTATCTTCTTATACCTTGACTGAACCAGAACTTAGTGTACTAAACAAAGGTTTAGGCTTTGTGCCCAGTTATAATGTGGAATTTTTTGACTGGGAGGTGGATTTTTATAAGTTCATTCGTTTGGCTAAACTTAAAATGAACTTTTCTGATGTGCAAACCAATGTATATAGGTCCCAGTTAAAAAAGAAAAGTACATATGTTCCAGATGTAACTAGTCCGGCCTTAGAAACCTTTATTAATGTGGTAACAAGGGAAGTAAAAAGTGTTTGGGATAGGAACAAAAAGGTGACCAATAATCTCACATTAACAGAGAAAAAAGCCCTTACCGCCCTCAAAAATAACAAGGAAATTATCATTAAGAAAGCTGATAAGGGAGGGCGGTGGTAGTGATGGACGCTACTAAATATAGATTGGAAGTCCACAGACAATTGGAAGTACCAGGCCACTATTCCCCAATCGAGCAGGATCCAACGACACAGTTAAAAAAGGTGATTGATTGATGATAATGGAAGCATTTGATATGGGAGTGATTGATAAAACAACTAAGGAGTTTTTAACCACAGATTTCCCTAGGATTCCTACCTTGTATGTGCTTCCTAAAATTCATAAGACACTAGAAAACCCTCCAGGTAGGCCCATAGTGTCAGGTATTGGATCATTATTAGAACCCCTTTCCAAATTCACCGACTACCATTTACAGGAGCTAGTGCGTAATCTACCCACTTGCCTTAAGGACACCAACGACCTGTTGAACAAATTGGAGGGGGTCCCTAAATTGAGCCCAGGGGTTCTTCTATGCAGTATTGATATACAAAGTTTATTCACGGCAATACCTCAAGATGAGGGAATTAAATGCATAGAAGAAGCCCTTTTGGAAACCAATATGAGCAATGCTAAACTATATTTTATACTTGACTGTCTTGAAGTTGTGCTTAAAAAAAACTATTTCAAATTTGAAGATTCCTTCTATTGGCAAAGGCAAGGGACGTCGATGGGCTCTGCGGTGGCACCGTCCCTAGCAAACCTGTTTGTATTCGATTTAGAAAAGAAATTGTTCCTGAGAGAACCATATTCACAGTATATCATCCACTATTACAGGTATGTGGATGATATACTGATTATATGGGATGGACCACGTGAAACTTTTATTGATATGGTGGAACAGGCCAATACAGCACACAAGACAGTAAAATTTACTATGGAGGTTTCCCATACTGTAATTAATTTCCTGGATGTACAGATTAAGTTGGAAAATAATAGCCTGAGTACCAATTTATACCGCAAAGAAATGGATAGGAATAATCTCCTACACAGGAAAAGTTTCCATAACCCCCAGACCCTTAATGCTATTCCCAAGGGACAATATATGAGGGCCAAGAAAATAGCATCAAGTAACATTGGTTATAAAATGGCATGCAAAGAGCTAACAGAGAGGTTTGTACAGAGGGGATACCCGAAAGGGCAACTACGAGCAGTAGAGAATGAGGTACAGAAGATAGAACGGAGAGACTTATTAAAACCAAGAAAAAAGGAAGTGGACAATGAAAGAATAACTTTTGTGAGTAAATATGATAAGAGAAGTAAAATGGTGGAAAAAATTGTAAAACAATATTGGCCCATATTACAGACTGACACCAGTTCTAGTCTGGCTTTCAAGAAACCTCCACGATTTGCTTATAAGAAAGGGAAATCTATTAGTGACACACTATGTTCCATTGAAAAGACGGACAGTAAGTATAACCCAATGGTTAGGAATAAGGTAGGCACCTTTCCGTGTCTAGGGTGTAATTGTTGTAGTTCCATCATAAAAGGTCCCAATATTCATCACCCAATATCTGGGCAAGAAATTAAGCTGAATACATTTGCTACGTGCAAAACCGCATATGTTATCTATGTTTTAAAATGCCCATGTGGGCTAGTATACGTTGGTAAAACCATAAGACCCGTACACATGAGGATCAAGGAACATAAGGGTAGTATAAGAAATTTTAAGGCTGGTACTTATTCTGATACCCCTGTATCAAGACACTTTTTTGAGCATAAACACAATGCATGTCAGTTGAAATGGAAGGTGTTGGAGGTGGTACCAAATCCAGCTAGAGGAGGAGATCATAACAATCTATTATTACAAAGGGAGGCAAGGTGGATCAGCCGGCTAGAATGTACCTCCCCGAAAGGGTTAAATGAACTGCTTTCTTTAATGGTATAATGTATCTTGTTGTCCTCAGGTATTATAATTAGTGAGCTAATGGCATTGCCGAGGATCGTCGGCCGAATCGTTGATGGGTGAGTCCATCAAAACAGGAGTATCACTATAACACAGTTAAAAACTAAGCAAGAGTTCCTATTGCAACATAGATAGCATAGAGTGAGCTAGCAACTATTGTTGCTAAACAATTATAGATGGAAATCATTTAAATTTGCAACATTGTTATGAAACAAGTGGTGTAGATAGGCTGGTTCAGCATTTTCTCTTTATTTTTGCAGGTTAGGCCAAATGGAGCAATTTCTGCATTTTAAGTCGTTTTGTAAATGTTTTATTGACACTATGTTCTTTTTGTATTACTCTGATTTTTAGCACTAATGCACTTATACATGGATTTGGATACTTCAGAATTATCTACATAAAAGGAGAATCAAGTAAATAGTATTTTACCAATTGGGTTGAAGCGCTGCTATATTTAATTGTATGAAATATTTATTCACTGTTTTGTCTGTTTTACACTAAATGTTAACTATGTGAGAATAGTTTTTAACCTATTGCTGTTTTTAAGAATGAAAAAAATTTTACTGCACTAAGCAGCATTGATTGTACACAGATGTCGCATGATTAGGGGTAGCACAAGCGTTAAATGAAGTAACAACCCACTGAAGGTGTGATTGGCCACACAGGATTTAAATGTTGGATGTTTTGTTTGTTCCTATACACTTGATAAAGGGCTTGTCCCGAAACATGTTGTACACTCCCCAATAAACTGATTTTTTGCAGTTTGACTGCCGCCTTGGATCTGTTCCACATCTACACTACAGTTCTACATATAAAAATGTTATAATACATTTTTATAAACATTTTTATACAGGTAATGGAAATCTGAGCTGACTGCTAATATCCTCAAATTTTGCAACAAGGGGTACTTTATTTATTATAATACACAAGTTTTAGTGAGTCATGTGAACTGACATCACTAAGCACCGATTATAACTGTTGACATCACTAAGCACCATTTATAAGGATGTAATTTACAGGATATTCATGGCTCTTGTGTATTATATAGTGAATAAAGTACCCCCTCTTGTAAAATATAAGGATATTATAAGTTACCGAGGAGTTTCATGACCATATAAAAACACGAGGCCGAAGGCCGAGTGTTTTTATACAGGTCATGGAACTCCGAGGTAACTTCTAATATCCTCATATTTTACAACTGGGGGTACTTTATTTATTATAATACACAAATTTTAGTAAGTCATGTGACAGAAATGACATCACTACTCACCGTTTATAACTGATGACATCACTACTCACCGTTTATAAGGATATAATTTACAGGATATTCATGGCTTTTGTGTATTATATATATATAATCTACAGTCTGGTCATTTCCCTATGGGACCAGACTGTAAATTATATCCCTATAAACGGCAGAACGCGCCGTTTCTAAGCTAGAGAGAGTGAGCACTTGCCGCTGCTGCTCTCTTCCTCCACTCTGCCCCCCTTCTTTCTAATTCCCTGCCTCAGCTCTTCCTTACCACCGGCATGCTCCTCCTGTCTCACTATCTCTCGGCTGCTTCACTCTCAGGTCATGCTCTACCTGCCCCCTCAGTGTCTGTTTAGTCTAGGTCCCGCCTCACACGATCGCTTAATGGGCTCCCTCCTGTTCGCACAGTGCCTGTCCATGTCTCTCCTCATCTCGCTCCCCCTCCCTTTCACCCACCAAGTTAACTTTCTTGGTCCTCCGTGTCGTGTCATTTTGAGAAAACGTACAGTTGTAGCCAAAACGTCCATCTCCACTAAGAAAATGACCTAATTTTTTTCTACATAAGACCTGTAAATGTGGAGCTTTTTGACTTGTTGTATATAGTAACATTCACACAAACAGGCAAATGATAGTCACATTACGCTATTGTATATGAATTTTATTTGATATGAATTGTAGTGAATAAAAATTGTAAATCACATTGCTTGATTTTTCTGGTTTGTCTAGTACATTGTCTTCCAACTGGTTGGGATATTCTCCTAAGCAGTGGAAGGCCTGGTGAGCTCTGAGGGTTCTGTAGGTGCGACATGTGGAGAATAATGTCACTGAGGAGAGATGTGACAAGAAGGCAATGAGAGGTGGCAAGACCAAAGGTGGATTTGCACACTGGTTTATGATTGTCTGTGGTATTTGCCAGTGAGTGGTTAATGGTGAAATGTACTATTCCTGGTGGTTAACATTTAAAAATAATATGGGAAAAAGAAAGCCCTTGGATGATGAAATACTTCGTGTGGACTAAGAAATAAAAATCAGAGACAAATAAAGGGGAAGGGAATGCCAGATGTATGCCTCAACTAAAAGAAGGATGTGGGATGGTGCCAGGAGCCTGGGACAAAGTAATCCTAAGTAAGGAGAAAGACAGGACCTGTAAGGAACTCCCTGGTTTCAAACCAGGGACCTGTTGTGTTCCAGACACTGCTCCTCCTGCCTGAGCCACAGGAGGTGGTGTGGTGTTGGCCTGGCTCCAAGATAACTGTGGTTTTGCTGCCTCCTGGTCAGCCTGTCTTAGTGCATGCCCTTGATCCAGCTGAGGGCAATTATTCATTGAAGCACTACTTAAGCCTGTTCCCCAACCCGCCTTTGCTGGATTATTTGTTCGAACTGACTCCAAACCTTGTGACCCGTGAATTCCTGTCTTGTTCCTAAATCCCGTTATCCCGAATTCTTGTCGTGTTCCTGAGTCCTGTTAACCTGTTTTCCTGCTCCTGAAAATACTCCGGTAAACCTTGTCCTGTCCCTGCCTCATTCATGTTTCCCAGTTATCCCTCCTTGATCTGTTTTTGACTCCCAGTATTGACCTCGGCCTTATTTTGGACTTTGCATGAACTCTGCCTGTCTTGACCTTTTACGCCTGCATATCATTCTGTTTTGTCTGCCACCTGCCTCCAAAATTCAGCCTGTACTCAGACTTGTGTTTTGCTGCCTTTTTACTGGACTTGTGTTTTTTTCCTGCAAAGGTCTGTCAATATTTTTTGTTCAATAAATACTGCTAAGTTACCCAGCACATTGGCTCCTGTCTGCAAACCTAACAGCCATTCCTAACAGGACCTTAACTTATCTGTATGTATAACATTATTTATAAAAACACTACATGGATTTGCAGCACTGTACAATCTTACAGTGTAGCAAAGTACACACAGGAACAGTAGCGTAACCTTCCCCCCCCCCCAAAGAAAGTTTCCGGGCCCAACTCCTCATTGGTCACCTGCAATACGCATGTGCTCCCTATACAGAGGAAGAACCCTGGGCTGCAGGGTCTGATTTCACTATAGTTATGCTACTGACAGGGATGACCGACCATATAATAAAATATATATAAATATAAAGAGATGAAGTGTTATGTGGTATGAGGCACAATAGGAAGGAGGTCCTTGTCCCAAAGAGATTACAGTCTAAGTTAAGAGGTACACCTCAGTGAAAGTCAGGGAGGAGAGACCCCAAAAAACAGGAATTGCTAGTGTGAGGGCTAGCTCCTGTTTTTGCTTATTATAAGGGTTATATTAGGGTTAGATAGAGTGGGGTTTAAGGTAGTGTTAGGGCTGAGGATTGAGGCATATTGATTAGTGATAATTATTTGTGCATTATATCACATCATGTTAATTTTTCAGGGAACGGGACCTTGGCTCCACAGCAATATTACCCAGGTATGTTGGAATGCATTTAACCTTTTCATTAGCATACCAAAGCACCATTGTTCACAATGGTGAACACTTTAATTAGATGGGATGCTGTGACACAATTTTCTGTGTTAAATTGGAAAAGTGAGTTAAATGAGTTTAGATATTCTGTGTTAAACACACAAACCAAACTGGCTTTACAGTACAAGTTGATCAAGGGACTTGTCCATTTGCCATCTTGGAGTCTAGAAGGAATTTTTTCCCACTCTCGGGTAAATTAGGCAGGCTTCAAATGGGATTTTTCTAAATCAATT
The DNA here is from genome assembly GCF_017654675.1 of Xenopus laevis. NCBI lineage: Eukaryota > Metazoa > Chordata > Amphibia > Anura > Pipidae > Xenopus > Xenopus laevis. The sequence goes on from NC_054373.1 coordinate 135,260,708, forward strand.
AACTATTAGGCTGGTCATTTTTATATTTAAAAAGTTGAACTTTTTCAGCCTAACTCACTGTGTATGTTACTATGAGTGTAAGCTTATTAATATATCCATCAAAAGAATAGCTTAAAATTAAAAAAAAAGTACTTCTTTTTACACAGTTGTCAGTTCCTAGGTTTTCAACTTAATGGTAATTAATATATCAATATATCAGTCCTTTTGGTCAGTCCCATTTGGTTGTTTTATAACTAGAAAAATATACAGTACATAAATGCATATATACATACATACACAAGGGTTAATGGTAATGGTTGCTGTTCTTATGACCAATAAATCGACCAACTTATTAGGATGTTAATTGGCCGACATTACCACTATTCGTAGATTCATGACCATTGCTTTGATACTATTTTACATTTATTAAACTTTGGTATAGCTCATTTCCCAATTTTCAGCTTCTTGTGTAACATACTTTAATGTTATGTGAAGGTCATGGCATTTGATCATAAATGAATAAGCACTGCAAAGGTAGATTTATACTGTATTATTATCCTAGTTTCTAAGTAACAACGTTTTTACATATCTATTCAAAAAGTTTTTAATATACACATACATGGATATTTTAAAAGATAAAAATGCAATTAAAAGATTATTTTCTGTACTTGAAGGGATGAAACAATAATTGTTTCAATGTGTGTCATACAATACATTTACAGTTCCAGTGCACCCACAAAATATCCCCACAGTTCCAGCTCATGTACAGTCTCACCTTTTCAGAATTTTCAAAAGAATCTACAGGAGAATCCACAGATTATCCCACAGTCATCAGTGCCCCCAATGAATATCACACTAAACCCAATGCACAAATAGTGACATATTTTGGCACATGAAGGGCTGAAATTGCACCATCTAGGGTTTGAACATAAAATTAAACTGGGGCAAAAGTCTGTGCATGTTTTGCTTTGTCTTGAGTTTAGTAATCTCTGAATACAGTGCTGCATGATCAGGGGCAACTACAGAGGAAGCAGACCCTGCCACTGCAGGAGGCCCAGAAGGTATAGGGGTCCAGTGAAGCACTTATACATATACTGTACAATTTCAATAAAGACTGGTAAAAATGTCAACCTCTAAACATTTGTGGGCCTGAAAAATAATTTGCTGTGGGGTCTAGTAATATCTACAGTAGTATGCCACTGCTGCTGAATGTGAGCAGTGCTGCATTTAGAGTATGGCACAGTTACTTAAGCTTCATACTAGCATAGCAAAGAGCTGTACTGTATATTGTGCTACAACCTGCAAGGTATGCACAGTTCCCTTATTTTTTAATTTTTTTTTGGATGTATCGTTTACAGGATTGCTAGAATATTCTGGGGAGGAAAGACCTGAGTGATCCTTGCTGGCATTGTGTAAAACCTTAACTGCTGTTTTGCTTTGGTGCTAGGTCTCAATCTCATGGCAGAGAGCTGAACAACCATAGGTTTTATATTTTGTTTTGTGTTGCTGGAAAAAGGATTGGAATCAAACTAGCTTCAGGTTAGTTCCATCTAAATAATTAAAATTAAAAATAAACTGTCATTTTGTTAATAGGTGTTTGTAGAAGTGTGACACTTCTACTTCTACTTATTAACAAGATAACGATAGCCATGGGCTTGTTCCTAACACTGGAGGTATGCAAAGGGAAAATGTGGCCTGGAAAAAAACCAATGTGCAAAATGTAAAGACACAGACACCTAATTAAAGGAAAAGGAGTTTCAGTTTATAAAAGGAGATGTAGGAGCAAAGTGAAAAACTGGTGCAAATCATGTTTTTGGACAGACAATGCACCTTCCCCCTCTTCATAACATCCAAAATTATGAGACATCTGAAAACAAATTGCTCACTTATGACAACGTGCACATTTGGGTGTCCATATGCACAATAAAGTGGTACACTGTTTTTTTAAGCTTGTGTAAGGCAGAGAGTGCAGCTTGCACAACTCTATAGGTAGTTGTAAATACTTAGTGGCAAATTCATCAAGGGTCGAATATCGACTGGGGAATGAAATCCTTCGACTTCGAATATCGAAGTCGAAGGATTTTGCGCAATTACTTCGATCGAACGATCGAAGGAATAATCGCTCGATCGAACGATTAAATCCTTCGAATCGAACGATTCAAAGGATTTTAATCCAACTATCGAAGGATTATCCTTCGACCAAAAAAAGTTAGGCAAGCCTATGGGGACCTTAACACTCAAATCCTTCTCCACCCCAAATATGCCAATTACAAAGTGTATCTACTGAGTAAATTAAAACTATTTAAGATCTTTAATAGGAATGATTAGTAGTGTCTTGTAAATCAGTAATCAAAAAGGCAAAAGCATGTAGAAGGATTTTTTTTTCTTTTACAGTTTAAAGCAGGTGGACATTATTTTTTTCAGACTTAATTAAAATGAAATGTATTGTATAAGCATGAAAAAAATAAAGAAACAAGTTACTCAGTAACTAGTGCAACTCCCAAAAATACCATAGCAAGTAAGCAAGCCCACTGAGAAGCCATGAAAACTCAGCAGAAATGAATGCAAATCTGCAAGAGGCTAACCAGCTGCTGCTTAAATAAATGAATAGACAGAATTATACAGTACCTGCCAACAAGTCTCACTAGTTCCTCACTGGATACAAGGAGAACAAGAAGCCAACTACTGTTCAGACAAACAGTTTATCTAGCAATACCTGTTACAATGCCAGGTGGTGGAGGCGATGGTGAAGCTATTGGGGGAATGTAATAAAATGCACTAAGAGTAAAAATATGTGAAAATTTGCACAAAAAATGTTCCATTCCGCAAATTCAGCATACCTTTTACGGACCTGGTAACTGTTTAGTGACCACTTCCGACAGTGGAAGAAAGATTGCAAATTTTATTGTTTGCGATATTGTTCAGTATGTAATAAAACGTCTTACTGAAAAAGTTGTTACGTTTGCTCCATAAGATTACTCCACCTTAAAGCATATCTTAAGTGCACAATGAGAAATTAAAGTTTGCAATACAATAAAAGACTAATGGAGAAAATTACATGGTGAAATGCAAATTTTTATCTTATTTTTGCAAATTTTATTACATCCCCCCCAGGGTCCTATTTATATTTGTGTAAAACATTGGAGAAAAACATCACCGTGATCTTGCTCTTGGCAATTAATCAGCAATTAGATTTCAACAGTCCCCTACAAGTTATAAAAGAAAAGCAAAGATATACTTGGTTGCCAGTGTTAATAAATATGCCTCTAAGATGAGGAGACAACCCAATAGTTTGCAACATGAATATGGCCAATTCGAGAGGAACGTCAAGATTGTAGCTCTATACTTCTCTCATGTTAGGATTCACTGGGCTTGAAGATCCCAAAATAGTCCTGCCTACAGGTCTGACTGTTCACTGGATACAACGAGAATCAAAGTAAAATGGTAAGAACAATGAGTCAAATACAGAGAAGAGAAGCAGTTTATCTAGCCATGTATACTGTACCTGTCACCAAGTGGTGGAATTGATGGGGAAGCAGACTAAGATGAGGAGACAAACAAAAATAAAGTTATTTGACAGACACTGAATGCAAAGTATTTCACTAATAACAGTGGTCCAATTAGAGAATGTTCCATTTAGCACTATACTTTGTGATTTATTCTTTGTAAACTATCCTTAAGTCAGTTCTCTGCCCATGTGCAAATATTATGTTCTAGGCCGATATTCCTTAATTTAATTAACCTATTAGGTTCAGTATCAAATGCTTTAGCAAAATCTAAGTCTACATCTACATCTACTGGAAGCCCAAATGGTTATATCTGTGTAAATATGTACATTTTCTGGTAATGTGCTTGAACTGAATTATTCCAGGTTATAAGGGTTTATGAAAAACGAGTTAGTTAACTTAAAATATATTTTGTACATTTAAAGGGATTCTGTCCCTGGAAAACATGTTTTTTTTTATAAAATGCATGATCTAATAGTATTCCTACAGCAGAATCCATTTTGATAATGAGAAAACTGTTTTCTTTTTATATTTAATTTTGACATTTGAAGCAGGGCTAGACATGTTCTTAGTTTTCCAGGTGCCCTCTACTATGTGACTTGTGTTCTGATAAACTTCAGTCACCCTTTACTGCATTGCAAGGTGGAGTGATATTCATTGTAGGCAAACAGTGTTGATTACACTAAGTTTTCACAAGTTTTAATATTTTTTTTTGTGAAGATGCCTAAAGTGTGGATTTTGGGCAGATATTTCTTAAATGGTTAATGGGGAAACACCTCTTGCACAAAAGAGGTAAACCATTGTAAAAGGGAATTGCTACCTATTGTATGGGCATTAGAGTTTTTAAAATATTACTATTAACTGGTGATAACTGATCATGGTTCTCTTCAGTGGATGTGTGAAAATAAGGAGAAAATGTCAGGTGGTTTATAGTGCTGATCTGTTGTTTTATATGCAAATAATAACACTTTAGTGTCCATTTCTGTTAGGCCTATTGTCCCCAGTTCCATATAATAGGCAGCAATTCCCTTTTACAATGGTTTACCTCTTTTGTGCAAAAGGTGTTTCCCCATTAACCATTTAAGAAATATCTGCCCAAAATCCACACTTTAGGCATCTAAACAAAAAAAATATTGGCTGAATAGTGTTTAGGGGAGTTGGGAATTTAATAATGAGCAGCCTGGAAAATAAGTTAAGAGTTGTATATTTCCCAAGGAGCTTTCCCTAAAATTTAAATATCTGTATTCACGAGGGGGTGGATGGGTAGAAGCACATACAGTAAGTGTTCTGAACACTTTCCACCAAATCTTTAATCCATCGTCAGAGCACTGAAATGCCCCAGAAACAAGTGTTGGGTAAATATCACTCAGTGGGTGTAATCTCATGTGACAAATGCTCTTAAAGGATTTGTTGAGTAAATTAACTGTAATGAGCTTCTCAGAATTGGGCATTGTTGGACCAGAATGGCTTACTCTTACAGAGTCTGCATGGTAGGCTAATGCAGAGTTAGTTCTTATAAACAGGCTAGCTTGCTTTCAAGCAAATAATTTACAAGCAAATAAATATAAATATAAATTCTCAGAATCAGAATTATTATGTGTTTACATAATTGACTCTTACAGTGGGCAAGGTCATCAATGACATCATAATGATGCATCACCTGTATTCGAGATAGAGGCTGCATCATGACACCAGTGACATAGCACTCACCTTAAATTATTTTGCTTGCTATATTATGATAGTTTTTAATATGCATAAATTAAGCAGATGAATTGTTTCCTATCTTAAAACAAGGGTCTTACTTCTTTAAAGACATTTAAACAAATACGAAGTTAAAAAATTGTCAAAGGAACACTATAATATGAAAAACATTACTTACACCTTTAGCAATATGGTGATCTTTCTTTGAGTAAGAAAATATTTTTATTCTTCTGTCTCAGTGACAGAATTCTATCTGTCGTGTAGCAGAAAAAGAAGCATGAAAAATAAAATTACAATTTTTGTCACTGCCACTCTAATTAACTAAACAATTCACATGGGTTTCAGGTGTAAATATGCATATTTCTATGGGGCAATTTCAGCTCTTTTAAAATAGTAACTTCTGCAGGATAAGGTGTCATTCTCAGTTTCTTCACAAAGCTACTCTGTAAAAGTGTCTTACAACTTTATATTTTTAGACGATAAAGAGCAGCAGAGCTTCATATGAATTCAGCTTCTACTTTTTCTGCAGGTTAGTTTAATTTGGGGTAGAATGTCTCAGTAGCAAACTGCAATTAAAATCTTGTAACAGCCACTGTGACACATTTTAGAGGATAATTAACCTTTCATATTTTAAAATTGTTTCTTGCAGTCTAAAAGAGCAAACATCAATTTATATGTGACTTAGTTTAATTATCCAAAACAGATGCACTGAAAGATGAATAATTCCCCACTGTAGAAAGTACAAAAGAATTCCATATGTTGTCCTATTATATGGTTGTGAAATCACGAAATCTACAGACTTTCAAAATATAAATATATATTTCAGCACACAGTTTCTGACATTCTCATGTAATATTGTGTTTATTTGAAACTGCTTTTGTAAAAATAAAAATGATCTCGTAAATTGTTTAAACTGTACTTAAACACTAGTGTAGTGCTTGTTGCACTTTACCCACAACTGCATGCAAAAAGAGGAATTTTTAAGGAATGAATGTAACAAAAAATTAAAGAATTTGGTCAGTTTAACAGCAACATTTTAAAAACAAAGGGGGAAATGTAATATTGTTCGCTAATGCAAAAATCGTTCGCAAATCATTCTCAATGCAAATAAGTGTCTGCAAACTGAAAATTTTTGCCTTTGTGCACACTTTGGCCCTTATGTGACAGTGTGACAGTAGGAAAGTGATTGCAAATTTTATAGATTGTGCGCAGTGTATATAATAAAATTTCACAATCGCAAACCGATTTTTGTGACAAAATATTTAACGAAACTCAGGTGTTAAAGGTTCGCAATGCACAATTAAGATTCACAATGCAATAAAAGCCTAATGAAGAATATTACATTGCAACATGAAAATTTTTATTCGCTAAGTTTTACACTTTGCAAATTTTATTACATTTCCCCCAAAGTACATTAAAATATTATTAAGGTGAAAAGGTTGAATGAAAGAGTTCATTTAAATAGACTGACAACAACTTACTTCTGCATCATAACAACTGCAGTCATAGTTCAGACTCACTAGACAGTATGCAAGTGAAAAGATTCAAAGAAAACACAGACACAAAATTAGTCATGAATCCTTTGACCACCAGTGCATCAACAACATGTATGGGGGGGGGCGGGTAATAACAATATCCTGATTCTTGCATAGTTTTCTGTGTATGTAGCTACTTTGCTTGAGTTTGCTTGAGTTGAAGTCAATAAGAGTTGAAGTCAATAACATAAAAATATTATTGTAAGCTGACCAGGTTTGTTCAAGATTAGATAAATTGTCTGCGATATCACATGCAAGAGTGTGGGGTGTATAGGTATTTGACAATGGCCCATCCACATGATGTCCAGAATTTTCCAAAGTCATTTACAAACAGGAACAGGTTTTGCATCCACATTGCTCCATCCTTGTGCCTGGAGGCTTATGCAAAACTTTGCTCTTTGCACTACGTGTAATTATACTGAAACTTGGGGGGTTATTTTCTTAACCTAAAATGTATCTGGCATGGCTTTTTGGGGCAAAAAGTCGATTTTTCTTTGGAAAAAAACTAGAATTTTCAAGATTTATTATACCCTATGCTGCAAAAAAACAGAATTCAAAAATCTGCCATCTCAGACCTGTTGATGTCCTGTATAAGTCAATGGGAGAGGCACCTATCTCAATTTGAAGTGTTCATAATCTGTGCTGAGTTAAGCCTGAATATCGGACATATCAGGGGTTTTCAGGCAAATACTCAAAAAAAAATCGTATTATTTTATTGAGTTTTTTATTAATAAATAAGGTCAAATCAAGCATGGGAGTTTGGTTGTGATTTTTTAATAAAATATGAGATGAATTTGGATTTTACTTAAAAACAGTCTTAGAGGTCTATTTATTAAAGGGTGATTTTTTGTGGGTTTTGTGGTTTTTGAAACCACAGTTAAACTCTATTTCTCTAACACCACGAATGCCATGAAAAATATTAAAAGATCAAAGTACAAACAAAATACCCGCCAAAAACATTCAGAAACCGCAAGTTTTTCATGAATGAACCAACAATGAATGTATTGATTTCTGGAAACCTCTAAAACCACAAACAAAAGGCTGATCTTTGCAGCCAAGAAAGGAAAGGGAACTTCCTTTGACTTCTACATGACCACGACCCACGATGCTGCAAAAAGACCAAATCTGAAAATCCGCCATCTCAGACCTGTCGCAGTCTTGTATAAGTCAATGGGAGAGGCACCTATCTTAATTTGAAGTGTTCATGATCTGCTCTGGGTTTAGACTAAAAATGATATAATTATATAATAATAGTTATAATTTTGATCCCTTAGGAAATATCCTCAAAGTTTTTCATTGTTATAAAAGTATAAAATTAGGTACAGTATATAATTATGAACTCTTACTGATTACTCTCAAAGTCAAAGTTTTTCATCAATGCAATCTAACTATGTTGATCATTCAAAATCTGACACCCAACTCCTGCATGAAGATAGAATCAAAGAGTTTTTTATTGATTATATTAAGAAAGTATCTTATATCAGTATTCAGTATTCAGTTCAATATTTAACTGAAAATACTTTTCAGTTGACTTGGCATAACTAACATCAATTCAAAATCCATTCAGGCTATTAGATATGCATTAATCCTTATAATCCCCTAATCCCCTAGTCAAAATACAGATGCTTTAATAACGTTTATTTTATTAAATCCATCTTTTTGTCTTTTTTTTAATGAATGAAAAGATCCCCTATGTAAAGTCGCATATATATGCACAACCCTAGCTTTCCTATACACCACATTTTAGTTGCAATTCTTTCAGTTTTTAACAGTTTCATACAAGAATTAATGGGAAAAACTGATTTGTTTGGTTCTTCACTGGAACCCAATTGCAAGTAATGAGAACATATTACAAATAAATTGGTTATTTTGTGGATTCAATAATAACATAATAACCAATATGTATGGTTACACATAAAAACTCAATGACCAAACTGCCCAAAGTACAGATATGATGTTCCAGTCTCCCTGCAAAAGACACACTCTGCAGAAGACACAACTCTTGGGTTTTCTCCCAAGTACAAAACTGAGACCCAGGTCAAAAATATCTATTGTATTTAATTTGTGCCCCATGTAGAAAGACTATAGTTGACAATCGACAACATTATAAAATAGTAAAGCGCAAATTTAAACAGCCACCCACAGACACACAATAGTTACGGTACATACAGTAGTACATGCATTGACACCAATCATTAAAGGAACTTGCATCCAAAGACACTTTTCTATTTTCTCTATAGTTGCACAGTTGAACACAATTGGTCAGAAATCTTGCATGTGCAGCAATTATTAATAGCTGTGTTGTCATTCATTTATTTCAGAAAGCTATTTTTTCTAGCCACAGGACCAAAACTGTATAAGCCATTAATATTCAATCTTTTCCAGACTGGTAAAATGGTTATATGTAAGATGCCAATATGTATTTGAGCACTTAGTACTTAGTACTTTAATTAGTAACATATTTGAGTAGTTAGTATTTTAGGTCATTGCATAATACAAATACATTTAGTTGTGGAATGGAATACACAGCAAACTTATATATTTATAAGTTTGTTACTTGTGGTCAAGGGTATCAGGTTGAGCATGATGGGAATGGGAGACCAGATTACAGTTAATAACTAAATGCTCAGACCTTATAGGAGCCTCTATTTAAATGTGGAATTATTGCATGTTGTGAATATTGTGCTAGAATGGGCAATATACCCGTGGCACACTACACTACAGTGCTGTACTGCTCTTTCCTTTATTGCTATCATTTAATTTGCAGATATAGAAATGCATTTAGTGTAGCAAATGCTTGCAGAAAATACTCAGCTAGACATTTTTAAAAGTAACATAATATGATTTTTAGAAAACAATTATTAAACCTGCATTCTCAGCAAAATGGTAATCTCATATAATTTGAAGCAGTTAAGGATAATGTGTAATCCTTACTAAATAAGAAGCATATATTACTTATGTACATTTCCTGATATCATTGCTACTATCAGCTTTCTCCACATGGAAACCATAATTGCACCTGTCACAAAAAGAAATGAAACATAACCTATAACATCTGCCTTCCGGTAGAAAATGTGAATAATTGTCTGAATTTTCTTTGCCTTTTCAAGCTCTTATAATTATGATGTAATGAAGGACAGCAGTCTGCGGTAGGCTTGGTGATTAACCTGATGCAACTGAGTGATTGTTTTAGCAAAAATGAGCAAGACAGATGGATCAGATCAATCAATTAACTTTATTGCTAGGCTTCAAAATGTACCAACGACCTTGTTAAAGTGAAATATATATTCATTTACATCAGTATCTGAGTAGTTAAGAAATGAATCATGCTCATATTTTCAAGATTTTAGGATATACATTTCAAAAGATTTATTTAAAAAAATTGTCATTTGCACAATGGAATTTTACAAAATTTCTTATTGCTATTCATTTGTTGTGTTACTTTTATGCAGCACTTATTACAATATATTGTGTCAAAGACAAAATAGCCCAACAGAAGGCTATCAAGCTCAGTATGGCAAAGACTCAGGATTGGACTGGCGCATTGGGGACCCATCGGGTTCCAAACTTCGGGGCCCACGCACATGTGTGAATGCCGGCATGCGGGCACGAATGCCTGTGTGCATGTGTGAATACTGGCCTGCCGTGACGCACATATATTTTTCTTTTAGGTCTGGCCGATTGGGGCAGCTGGTCCCGCCCAGTCTGACCCTGCAAAGACTTGACCAAATGGTAGATAATTATCCTAGGCCAAGGTTTTATTTGTTTTGGAAAAATGTTAGTGGATGAACCCTGCGAGGAGAGTATTAACAAAGGAAGTGTTTGAACTGCACATACAATGGTTATGAGGCCAGTATGACTATACACAATGGATGAAGTGATATGCTTTGCCAAATCTAGGAGAACTTTGGTTTCTTCTCATCCTACATTCTGCAACATCTATTTTAAGTCAGTTTGTATTTCTACTACTCCTGGATGTCCCAGTGCTACCACCATCTTCAGGATTTAATTTATTGTTATATTATTGTGAAGTGATGTGTATCTGGCCAATGTCACTTTTCATTGTGTCACACTTACAAAGTTGTGAATATGCCATATGTAGACTTATTTTTCTGGGTCTATCTCTTACACCTATCACATTGTGCTACATTAAAGGGGCTGTTCACCTTTAAATGAATGTTTAGTATGATGTAGAGAGCGATATTCTGAGACAATTCAACATTTTTATTATTTGTGGGTTTTGGTTGAATCTAAATTGGCCAGATTCGCCCATCAATAGCAGCTCAATTTTAAATTGTTGTGTTCTGCGCTGGGTTTAGCCTGAAATTTCAACTTTTTCTGGGTTTTCGGGCAAGAACTCGAAAAATTTGAGCAATTTAGGAAAACAGCCTGAAAAATTTGAGCGATTCAGTTTTCACTCGATTTTATCATGTTTTAACATGATCTGATTAAATTGGGCTTGGGAGTTTGGTAGTGTTTTTTTTTTTTAAATAAAATATTAGATACATTTGAATTTTAGCAAATAACCCCCTAAATGTGTAGCCTTACACAGCATTTGTGCTGTGCGGATAGAGCATTAAGTTGGCCCTAAAAATTAACTTAAAGGTGTACCACCCCTTTAATGTTTTTGAAAAAGTGCTTTTGTAAAGTCCACCACTTTGTAAAAGTTGAACATCCCTTTTATACTTCATTGACATACAGAGTCTATTTGTCATCCTCAGCAACAATGTAAGTATGCAATATGGGTCATTAATCACCTGCCCACTAATAAATTAATGCAGCTGTGAACCATTTAACACACTCTGCTGCTTAATAAATTAGCCATGTTATGATAATATTTACAAAGGAATGGATATATGCTTACTTTCCTAAACACCATTTCCAAACAGCAGTTACTTAATTTTTTCATGAGATTATCTTATTTTATATCTTATCTGTCCAAAAATAGAATAGTTTATTATATATTGCTCATATATATGGGTACATGTAAAATGGTAGGTTTGAGTGTGAATACCATTTTATTAAATGTATTTTTATTTTTTCAGTTGTTGTTTTATTGCCTTTATAACTTCTTTATGCATGCTATATATGATCCTATACTAGTATGCCTCAGCTACAAATGGAGGCTATTTACTTCATATGAGACAAGCTGGCAATAGCTACATAATGCTGCACACTTGCCCCACACATCTAGTGTACTAGGCAGCATATACATCTTGCTGTCAGAGAAATAAATGAGCCCTTAAATTGGGTATAAAGATTTAAGAGCTGAAATGTATTTATCTAGTTATCAAATAGAAAGTTTAGAATGCCTGCCAATAGTAACGTAATTGTGATAAACGGTTACATTTTTACTTTGACATTTAGGCTAACTCCAGAATTATGCAATGGAAAAACAAAGCAGGCCTACTGTATATAGTATGTTTTTTTTTTTTTTTTTAGAATGCACTAATTTTAGCAAAGGTTCTACAGGAATATATAACCATACATTCTCACAGTACATAGGAACCTAAGTCAAGTGTAATAAAAACATGGATATACTTTATAAATCAAAAGGGGAAATATTAAACAGTACAACTACAACAAAGCTACAAAAATCTGATTTCAGTGCATCTTATGTATTCCTACAAAACATGTCTTAAAGCTTTTTGTTTGCTCAGTGAATTTGTCATTCCTTTAGTGTCCTTGATTTGAGAGAACCCATGCTGATACAGCTCAGTAAGGGCCATTGCTAGTGATGTGCGAATCTGTCCCGTTTCAAAAATTCAAAAATTAGCGAAACGGGGAAAAATTTGTGAATCTGCAAAGAATTTGTAAAAAGCATTGAAGTCAATGGGTGTCAACATAATTTTGACACGCATAAATTTTGACGTTACCATAGATTTTTATATGCGTGACTATTTTGTACAAATGCATTGATTAACCCTCGATATTCGACTGCCGAATGTAAATCCTTCAACTTCGAATATCGAAGCTCGAGTGAAGGAATAGAAGAAAAAATTCTTTGAATTCCGAATGGTCAAATATGGCTACTTCAACTTTCGACTTCGAATCGAATGATAAGAAATAAAAATCGTTCAACTATTCGACCATTCGATAGTCGAAGTACTGTCTCTTTAAAAAATACTTCGACCCCCTAGTTCACCACCTAAAAGTTACCAAAGTCAATGTTAGCCTATGGGGAAGGTCCCCATAGGCTTCCTAACAATTTTCTGATCAAAGGAAAATCCTTCGATCAATGGATTAAAATTCTTCGAATCGTTTGATTCAAAGGATTTAATCTTTCGATTGAACGATTATTCCTTCGATCGTTCGATCATAGGAATATTGGTAACTTCGACTTCGATATTCGAGGTTGAAGGATTTACATTCGGCATTCGAATATCGAGGGTCAATTAACCCTTGATATTCAACACTATGTAAATCTGCCCCTAAGTGTTTGAGTTAAGTCATGGTTTCAAAAACCTCTAAAATCCAACTTTTGATATATAGGCACCCATGTCCTGTATTTTTTTATTTTCCAAATAATCTACTTTTGAAGCAATTTATATTTTGGGAATTCTAGACCAGATTGCCTTGTTCTCACCACATCCTTTCAATGTATGCTTTTAAAATCATGATTTAAAAGCAAAAAAAAAAATACTTCTTTAATAGCTAATGAATGCATAATATAAAAATGGTCATTAACTTATGAATATGAACCAACAAACATAATATTCATGGTTGTCTTGGATATTTTCCTAATACAATGGCTGTTCTTTTCCATGTTCCCCCCTGTGGGAAGGAATGACCTTACACATTCTTCACAAGTAACCATAAACATGATTTACTGTACGTGATTGAAACTCTTTTCATTGTATTTGTAGACTATTATTACGTGCTTCTTCTGAGATTAGTTCTTTTTACACAATGCTGTTCACAAACAGCAAATACATCTATAATTTGTACCAGTTAATTGTGGCTTGCATTTTACCTAAATTTGATGATATTACAGCAAAAAATCATATTTTACTTCAGGAAATGCATGTACATTAACGATAATGAAGCTGAGCTAGATAAAGTGTTTTTACCTAGCAGACTGGCACAGCGTGTACTCTAATTTGAATATCTGCTTGAAACCTGGTTCTTGACACAGATAAAGTGTTGCAGAGATATCCAGGTAAGTATGGCTGCAGGAGACTATTGATCACTGAGCTTAAATACTGTTATAGCATACCTTATTGGTGTTAGAAAAGCTCATTTGCAGTTCTTAAAACACTACACAACAAAACAAGCTCTCTGTTTCTTATCCTCAGAATGATTACATAGAAAACTTAAAATGGCACCTATGGCATCTATGGCTCTGAAAACATCTCATATAGATCTAATGGTGAACAAATGATTTTAGTTGAAGTGGAAAAGCAAATAATACAGTTCTGAGATACCCATGTTTCAAATTAGCTGTTTCAAAAGTTTAATATCACACACTGGTGATTCTTTACTACAAAGTACAGCCATCAGATAAGAAATTATTGGACATGAGCAGCTGAAAGAATTATCTGTTTTAACGTTATTATGGGGTTTATTTAGTAAAATTCAAAACCCCGAAAAAAAATTTTTTCCTCATATTGCTAGATTTTTTTGAGTTTTTGCCCAAAAAAGTCAGAATTTTGGGCTAAACCCAGCGCAGAACACTAAAATTCAAATTGAGATACAGTAAGTGCCTCTCCCATTGACTTATACAAGACCTCGAGAGGTCTGAGATGGCAGACTTGATCAGCTGCTCATGTTCTATAATTCCTTATCTGAAATGTCTTTCATTTCCAAGGAACATCTGAGTACTGGGGTATTTTCTGAACAAAGATTTTTAGTGAAGCAGTATTCAGTTGTATGAAATTAAATCAAATGTGTAAAACTGGCTGTGCAAAAATGTGTGTACCCTTGTAATTTTGCTAATTTGAATGCATGTAACTGCTCAATACTGATTAATGGCAACACCAAATTGGTTGGATTAGCTCGTTAAGACTTAAACTTCATAGGCAGGTGTGTCCAATCATGAGAAAAGGAATTTATGGTGGCCAATTGCAAGTTGTGCTTCTGTTCGACTATCCTCTGATGAGTGACAGCATGGGATCCTCAAGGCAACTCTCAAAAGATCTGAAAACATAGCTTGTTCAGTATCATGGTTTAGGGGAAGGCTACAAAAAGCTATCTCAAAGGTTTAAACTGTCAGTTTCACCTGTAAGGAATGTAATCAGGAAATGGAAGGCCACAAGCACAGTTGCTGTAAAACCCAGGTCTGGCAGGCCAAGAAAAATACAGGAGCGGCATATGTGGAGGATTGTGGGAATGGTTACAGACAACCCAAAGATCACCTCTAAAGACCTGCAAGAACATCTTGCTGCAGATGGTGTATCTGTACATCGTTCTACAATTCAGCGCAATTTGCACAAAGAATATCTGTATGTCAGGGTGATGAGAAAGAAGCACTTTCTGCACTCACGCCACAAACAGAGTCACTTGTTATGCTAAATTTATGCTCATTTAGACAAGCCACAGTCATTTAGAACAAAGTGCTTTGGACTGATGAGACAAACATTTAGTTATTTGGTCATAACAAAAAGCGCTTTGCATGGCGGAAGAAGAACACCGCATTCCAAAAAAAAAAAACATCTGCTACCTACTGTCAACTTTGATATTCTTGAATGGCTGTCACAGTCCCCCAACTTGAATATCATCAAAAATCTATGGGATGATTTGAAGCAGGCTGTCCATACTCCGCAACCATAAAATTTAACTGAACTGGAGAGATTTTGTATGGAGAATGGTTACAAATACAGCCATCCAGACACTTATTAAAGGCTAGAGGAGGTGTCTAGAGGCTGTAACATTTGCAATAAGAGGCTCAACTAAGAATTGAAACAATATCCCTGTTGGGTTACCCAAATTTATGCACCTGTCTAATTTTGTTATGATGCATATTGCATATTTTCTGTAAATCCAATACATTTTATGTCACTGCTGAAATACTACTGTTTCCCTAAGGCATGTTACATATTAAAAGGAAGTTGCTACTTTGAAAGCTCAACCAATGATAAACAAAACTCCAAAGAATTAAGAGGGGTTCCCAAACTTTGACTGTGTGTGTGTATATATATATATATATATATATATATATATATATATATATATATATATATATATATATATATATATATATATATATATATATATATATATATGATATAGATTTTATTTCAATTTGCTTTTATTTTTCTCACCTGTAATATTTTACACAGATATGGTTGACAGCACTTTCATATTTTGACTTTACTGA
This sequence comes from Xenopus laevis, assembly GCF_017654675.1. Classification (NCBI taxonomy): domain Eukaryota; kingdom Metazoa; phylum Chordata; class Amphibia; order Anura; family Pipidae; genus Xenopus; species Xenopus laevis. Next base: position 135,276,745 of record NC_054373.1, read on the forward strand.
TACATGGTTTTCTGGATTTGCACTGAAAACTATTGTCTATATGCCAAAAACATTAATGATTATCTACATGCCAAAGGGGATTCTGTCTGCCTTTCGGACCACTGTGCCCTGTCCTCCTCTACTACATCTCTCATTTTCAGATAATGACATCCCATTAAATCCCCTGTCACCTACAACATTTGCCTGCTCTTCTTTCTGACTTCTCATTCATCTTATCACTTGTTACTGAAAATCTTGCTTCCCGTGATTTCTTGTAATACTGTTTTGTCTCTGTTTCACACATTAAAGATGCTTCTTTATACCTTCAGAAATTATTCTTTTGTCAGCTTACTATCTCAAAAATGCCTTTTTTCATTTTATTTCTTTGGTGCCATCTCTTGACACTTTTAATGTGCTTGAAGAATCTTCAATGCGTTTACTTATGGTGAAAATGCATAGGTCAGCACAGCATGATGACAAAGTGGATTGACTAGTCTATAGCACACTTAAAAAATAAGAATGTATATGTTATACTAACCAATGTATACAAGATAAATTACACAGGGGGGGCTTATTTATCAAAATGCAAATTTTTCTGACTATTTAAATAAAAAAGTCCTAAAAATAAAAAAGACTAAACTAGAATCCATGATTAGATCTTATTTATTATTAAAAAAAAGAACAATTTAATCAGATTGTGGACAAACCCGAAAAAATCGAGGAAAAACCTGAATCGTACAATTTATTAGGAGTTTGTTCCCAAATCGCATTTTTTTGTTTTTTGACCAAAAAATCTGAAATACGAGGGTATTTTTTAGTCAAAAATCGATTTTTCAGGGTTAAATTTTTTTTTAAGATTTAATATACCCCGAAGCTGGAAATAGCTTGAGTCTGTAAATACACCATCTAAAATCTGTTAAGCTCATGTATAACTTAATGGCATAGGTTCCTTAAACCATTTGAAGTTGTTATTAGCCTTCATAATGATCTATCGGTGGGTTTCGCTCAAAACCTCGATTCAATCAATTTGAGTTTATGTTCCCTGAAAAACTCACTTTGAGTTGTCGGGTTTCTCAACTCTAATTCATGAATTTTTTTTACATTTGAGTTTTTATTTAAATTAGAAATAGTGATGGGTGAATAACTTCGGCAGACACTAATTTGTAGTGAATTTCCGTGTTTTGCTTCTGGCAAATAAATTTGCAAAACAGTGGTGAAAAATTGCAGTGGCAAAAAAACATGAGGACGGCCATTGACTTTAATGCGGGCGTCAAACTTGACGCATGCATCAAAATTCGCATTTCACAATTTTTTGCGAATTTCGCAGGAATTTTTTGTACGAATCGATACGGGACAAATTCGCCCATCACTAATTAGAAATCATTCGAGTTGTGAGTTCATTCGAACTTTAAGAAACCTCAGCTCTAAAACTTGACCATTGAAAAATAACCCCCTTAATAGTCAAATCGGTTTAAAAACAGATAAATACATTTTCTTAAGAAATGGGTGTTGTAAGGTATTAATCATTGTCATGGGTGTATCCAAAACAGACCTAATAATTATGTAACTGATTCATGTCCTCATTTTATAAAAGCAGTCAGTAAACCTCCTGAATAAACAAAATGTCCATTATACAGTACAACTACTCCAGAAATCCTAAACACACTCCAGTTAAAAGCATGAAAGTATTTCCTTTTTTCTTGTCTTGCATGTTTAAAAAAATGAAGAATCAAAAAGATTCAGCTATCAGAGTAAAGTTTTTTCCCCAGACATTACTGGCAAATGCTAGATTTCCCTAAAGGCCCTAATGACATAATTTTCTCAAATACATTAATGGCAGAGTTGTCTGCTTAACTTTAATGGAGAGTAATTTTCCCTTGGAGAGTAACGAAGAGTGAATTGCTCCTCAACTATTATAGGCTACGCTAGGTCAAGCCAGGAGTAATTTATTTTTGAAAAATGCAACTGTTATTTTTCGTGAATACAGAATAAAAACATTTATAAGTATGCACTGCACAGAGACATTGTACGGTTAAATGGTTCAAATAAGTGTAACCCCCGTGTGCCAAAGGTTATACATCACATATTTTTTACCAATGGTCCTGAGTCCCCTTTGCTAAGTGAAAGGGTACTGGGAACTTCCTCTCTTGGCAGTGCCTCCACCTAATGGGATCCGGGAATACACCTGTGGTTGGCCCATTAGGAATAACATTCAACACACAAAGTACTGTGTAACAAATAACTTTATGTAAGAGAAAAGCAAAGTAAAATACATTTACATATTCGACAGAGGCGCCTGGCGTGTTTATACAAAGACACTTTTGTTTTTGCTCCCGTTCCACATTGCCTGATGAAGCAGGAAATGCCTGTGAAACGCGTTGCAATACTGTTTTGTGAATAAACTATTACTGAAAATTACCACTTTCGTTGGTGTCTGCTTGGAGGAGGTAAGTCCACTACTACCTCCTCTGAATTACCCATTGGGTTTTTAAGTGTTTTTAGCTAATTTTATCCTTTTGGCGCCTCTGTTTTGTCTTATTACTATATCGAGTCCACCTCGAGTGGAGGGGTATCATCCCCCTTTTTCTTCTTCTACAGAGAGCGACGTCTTATTCCTGAGTGGGGTCAGGATAATCTCCCCACCTGCCTATACAGTGGTTGCCTATCGGTAACCCTGGTTTGTGAGTATTAACTTGTTTACTCTACCATTACTCCTTGTAAAAACATATTACACTATTGGGGCTCTTGGTGTTCCTTTTTGTCTACATTTACATATTAACTGACTCACTACCCTGGGAATGTATGCAAGTCCAGTCCTGGCCATCCATACCTGGCAAAGTCCCACAACTCCTTTGGCAGACAAAGAGTATCAGTCCCTTTTCCCCAAAGAGCACATTTGTCCCCAAGAAGTGCTACCTGCCCCAAATACCTTTCCCGTTGGACCAGGTACTTACTCCTACATGGCAGGCATCAACAAAGCCTGTCTCACAAACTGAAAACATGCTGGATCCTCTCTTCTTCTACCCTCCCTTGGGGACAACTCACCCTGGGGATTCATTCCGATGCGTAGGCTCATCCAGAGCTGGAGCAGGCATCCACAGCGATTGAATCTATTCAGTGAAGCTTTATCCTCCAGACATAGCTCCCAGCACTGTCTATAGTGCAAGCACATTAAGTTCTGCTGAACTACAGCTCCCAGCACTCTCCATAGCGCAAGCACACAAAAAGGCATCCAAGCTCTAAACCAGCATGGTTGAGCTACCAGGCATTGGAGTACCCTGCCTCAGGCTTGGCAGGCCTATCAAACGCCACTTTAGCCTACATCTTGCCAGTTCAAAATCACTCTCTCCTCAGTGAGGTAGCATTCAGCAATAATAACCATATGAGCACATGGCTCTCCTATTAATAGAAAAATGGTGGCACAAGGGCTCCTGGCCCCGCCAAAACTCTAGTAGACCCTGTAGCTACACGAGCAGGGGAATTCCACCATGTGGTTCAGAATTTCAGAGGGGAATTAACCCTCTGTATCCCTACATAAGTGCAAAATGAAAGCAGTTTAAAATGAAAGTAAAACAAAAATTAAAACTGAAAGCAAATGTTTTATCAATTGGTATTGGTTACTCAACTGGTGAAACATTGCCTTGTGATGGCAATGAGTTTCTTTTATTCAATCTCAACTGAGCACCTGTGTACTATATTTACTGTGCTTTAGTGTTCTCTTGTTTATACAGTATGTTACACATGTAACATCTCAACAATTGCACTAAATGCAAAGCATTCCCCAGTATTCTTATAAATGTTTCATATGTGTGTAAAATTCTCTTATTTCCATACAACCCCAGCCTTTTATTCATTCCTTATTTTTTAGCAACCTCATTCATTACCTTTAAGTAATTAAGAAATAATCTATATAATATTATATATATATATATATATATATATATATATATATATATATATATATATATATATATATATATATATATATATATATATATATATATATATATATATATATTAAGATTGTAATTACTTTTTGTCATTTTTAATTTACACCCCAGTCAAACATATTCTACCTATTCCTTCTCTTCATTTTTTTCATTTTGTTATAGTTTACACATTTGTTATCCAGAATTATCGGGGTTTTCTGGATAATGGATATTTCTGTAATTTGGATCTTTATATCTTGTCTACTAGAAAATCATGTAAACATTAAATAAACCCAATAGACTGGTTTTGCCTTCATCAAGGATTAATTATATCTTAGTTTGGATCAAGTACAAGGTACTGTTTTATTAATACAGAGAAAAAGGAAATAATTTAAAAAAATCTAGATAACTTAATTATAATAGTGTCTATGGGGCATATTCACTAACCTCCAGAAATTTGCCAGCGATGGCTACGCTCACATCGCCACACTTTGCCAGGTGAAAATTCACCAGGACAACGCTAATTCACTAAAATTTGCACCCAGTCTCTGAACGATGGCGAAGTTTCGCTAGCGTTAATTTGGCAAGGAAAGCGAAGTTGCGCTAACGTTGGCTAATTTGCATACGGCGGGAAGTTAAATTTCAATGGACGTATATATGTTGCAGGAAATACATTACACTACATAAGGGAACCTTAATAAAAGAAAATAGAGTTTTTATAATGCCCTACACATGTGCACAGTGTATAGTTTATGTTACATATGTAAGCAAATGTAGGGGGGAAGTCGGGTACTATAAAAAAAAAAATTACGATCTTTTGCTGCCTATCACCCTGAAAAACTGAAAAGTCGCCAGTGTTTTTTGGGACTGTTCACATTTTTTTGAAGAACTCCTATCTACTCTATTGCACTTCGCCTGGTCTGAGGTGCGAAGGCAAGTCTGGCGCAAGAGCTAACTTTTATTAAAATCCGCATCTTAGTGAATTTGAGTAGTTACGTCCATTTGCCAGAGTGAAAATCGCCTGGCATTAGAGTGTGAAGTAGGGCTACAGTCTATCTCCTTCGCTAGCAAATTTATGACAGTTAGTAAATCAGCGAAGTCTCAAAATGATGTCACGCTGGCGAATTTTCGCCACCATTAGTCACTTCGCCCTTTAGTAAATTTGCTCCTATGGGAGATGGCCTTTCCATAATTCAGAGCTTTCGGGATAATGGATTTCCGGATAATGGATGCCATACCTGTATTAGAGATTTAACATTTCCAAACTCAAAATACTCTAATGATTTAGTTTGTAGTATGCTTAAATAATATAATATATTTAAGCTTTACATTCCCTAATATTCTGTATCAACCCTTCCACTAACAAACTGATCATGCACAGGAGCTGAAAGTTATATCAAAATCACACCAAAATCACTGCAAAAAAATGAAAAATCCATAAGGAAAGGTACCTGAATATTTATTAGTAATTTGCCAGCTACCTGAACAAATAGCCCATGCACTTTATACTGTACATAAGATCTATTATATAAAACTAAAGGAAATGTTTGAAGCAGACAGATGATGCTTTTGCTTTAACCATTTTGGAATCAGAGGCGAGTTCATTAGAATCTTGAAAGAAGCAAAACAAGGAGAAATGTACAAGTATGGGACCCCTTCCTAGAAAGCTCTGACTTACCGGAAGGCCATCAGCAAATAATTCTAACTGGTTTAATTATTTCCTTTTTCTATTTAGTATTAACAGTTTCAATTCGTTTTTTAACAGACTTAAATGGTTGCTAGGGTGCATCTGGTATGGAGTGCTCCCACAATTTTCCCTGTAATATTGCATCTGGTATATGCTTAGAATAACAGCTGAAAAACTATCCTCGGTACATCAGTAAGCACATTTCTCTAAACTTTGACTTAACAAATACATGTCTCATATCCTGTGTGCATAGAGTACAAAAGAATCATTTCTGAAGGACCACAAATGCACACACTCGTTCTTATGGTGATGGGTGATTTATATAACTGGAAGTCCCTTTTTACTTCTTTGAATATATGCAGTTAAGCACTGGTAATGTGCTTCAGCTATTTATGTTTCTTGGCGCAGAGTGCATAATATTCATGTTTGTGTTTATGTACCATTAGACATGCACTTTTATACTGTTAACAACTAAATAAATAAATATATATCACATATATCACAATATTTCTCATCCCTCCAAGTGTTTTCAGTTAAGTTTCTTTTGCATCTGTTGGCATTTTAAAAATGTACTTTGGGAATAAAGATGTAAGAGGCAGATGTCTGTCAGGGCAGACAACAGATGAGAGAGAATTTCAATCCACTCAGTTTTGGAGAAAATAATTAGTGTGAGAGTTCCTCGTTGCTTATGTAGTTTCCTTTTGTCCTCTGGATACTAACCTAATGGTTTTGACTCTGACAAGAAGAATGATTTTTTTAATGTTTATGGCAAATGTATTCACTAGAGTAAGGTGACTGACAGTCTGCTGCCAGCGGTCATGACTTCCTATTTTAGGCTGCCATTTAACATGCTGTTTTATTTTTTAATAAAAGGAATTATGCTGCTTTGTGCCAGTCTAATTCTCACGAGTGTCTCAATCTACCCCTTCTGCTTATGAAAAAGTTACAATTTTTGCAGAATATGATTATCAGCTGTTCACAGACTCCGTGTATAATTGATCAGTATTCAATTTTATGGCACCTGCCTTCTGATTTGACTCATCACTTTAATACCCACATACACTTTAGCTCAGTGTCACACACAGTAAATTATATCAAACATACAAATATTACATTTAGACCTGCAGAACAAGAGCAGATCAATATTTGCTGAAAGCTTTTAGAAGTGGCCATTTGCTAGATTCTTCTGTAAATATCTGATAAAATTTAACTTGTTTTAGGCTTGCCAAGCAGATAAGTTGCAGATGAGTTGTTCTATAATAATAAAAAAAAGTCCTGTAATGCATGTATTGCCCTTATGTATATGATTTGAGATGTAATCAAAATAATCAAATCAAAAATTTTTGGAGGTAGGAAACCATTAGAATATCAAATAAGTAATTTTTTATTATTTTCTTTTTTACAATGGTCATGGAACATTCAAGGAATATAATATGTTCAGGTTGGGCTGCAATGGCATTTATAGTCATGATGAATTGGTGAGAAAGATTTTCTAGTTATCAATTGTGTTTAATTGCAGAACTATAGTCAATCACAAACACTGCATTGTTATTGTCATTCATTTTCAGCTATTCAATTTAGTTTTAGAGGCCCATTTATCAAAGGTCGAATTTTGCATTTGAATAGAATTTAATTTTTTTTACTCTAATAAATTCAAATACTGTATGCTCGAAAATTTGATTGGGAGGTTATTTAAGAAAAAATTAGAATGTTTAAAACTCGAACTAATTTTACCGACTCGAAAACTCAATTCTAATTTGGTTCAAATTTGACTAAACTGCATTAATATTCATTTAATTCAAAGGAAATAGTTTGTTTTTAATTGTGCCTATATAAAATAGGTGCATAATGCAATCTGAGCTTTTATAATTAAATTGTATTTTTTATAGACAAACCTGAATCCACAGATTGAAAGGTAACCATGGTAGACTGTGCTTGCAGAAACCATTTCCAACCCCCTTGGGCTCACAGAATGTTACAACCCCTCCCTCATCTTGATGGATGGATTCTGGGATATGAAGTCCACTGCTTTCCATGGGTGGTAGAGTAGAGAGACTTCAATTTTTAGAATCCCTTATTTCACATGGAAGAAAATGAGGGTTGGGATGAAAGTTTCTTTTTTTTTTTTTTTTTATTAGTCACCCAATGAATTGAATATCTAACTGATTTTTAAAACCACTACTTCATTTTTGACATTGCAAATACATTTTAATACATTTTTGTTCTGTTTTTGATTTTGCAATAAAGGAATAATTACATACTGTATGGTTCAGCATTAAAGAGTGACAACTGTACTTCATTCTATTGCAAACATCTACACATCCACACATACTGTATATATATATATATATATATATATATATATATATATATATATATATATATATATATATATATATATATATATATATTGTGAGACACCAGCTGGAAAAGTTATAAATGGTGTCTATATTTCACCTAGGTTTCTTACCTATACATGGTGAGGGGCTCCAGGGAATAGATATAGGGAGAAAACCAGCTTATGGGTTTTCTCTGAGTTGTTGAATTTCTGGTCTGGGTCCTGGAGTCCGGAGGCTTTGTAGAGCATTGGGTGGGATGAAGCTTCCATTCCTAGGTCCATTACAGATTTTGTGCCAGGAGCATGTTCAGCTGACTGAATGGTAAAAGGAGTGTTACAATTCAGAACAGTGAGAAGGGGGAAGGACTGAGAGGAGAGATCAGGCTCCCTAAAACCAAGCCAGCCACACTCATTGAGAGAGGTACTGGGGCTTGTAAGGAGGCATTGAAAGTTCCTGACTGTTTGGATTTATGCCATGCTGAAGTAAGCTGTTTTCATTTTACACTTGAACTGTGTTATTTTTGCTGAATAAACGAGCAGGCCCAGTCCTGTTTACAACTCCACTTGCTGTTCACTTCATGTTATGCAAGCACTGCAGCCACCAATTGAGCAAATCCCCACATATGGTGTTTGGATGCGGGCAAGATTCTTAAAGAGACAGTACTCTTAAAAGGAATTTCTCAGCAATTATGGAGGAACTAGTAAAGCAGCTAGTACTGGCAAATGCTAACCAGCAGCAGGCAAACCAACTGCAGCAAGAGGCCAACCGACTAAATGTTGAACAAATGCGACAATTATCAGACTCTTATCAGGCCTCTGTGAAAGAACAGCAGCTGGTAAATCAGTCATTGCAGCAGCAGATTCAAGTTATGGCAGAGAGACAATTGGGGTCAGTTTCCAGGTCGCGAAAGTTGATCCAGTCCTCTCTGCAAAAGCTTACACTTGATGATGATGTTGAAGCTTACCTGACCATCTTTGAAAGGGTCGCAGAGAGAGAGAAGCTCCATGAGGATCAGTGGGCGGAAGTACTGGCTCCTTTTCTAACAGGTGAACCCCAAAAGGCATATTATGATCTTAGCTGGCAGGATGCAAAGTGTATGCCAAGCTGAAGGGGGAAATCCTGGCCAGGATGGGGGTTACCCTCGCTGTCCGAGCCCGGAGGGTCCATGTCTGGGAGTATAACCCTACCAAACCGGTGAGATCCCAAATGTTTGATCTGTTCCATCTTACCAACAAGTGGTTACAGTCGGAGGCCCTTACTTCCAGTCAGATCGTGGAGAGAGTTGTCTGTGACCGTTTTATCAGAGCCCTGCCGCTAAAACTACAGCGTTGCATTGGACGTACAGATCCCAAAGATGTGGATGAGCTTATTTCCGTTGTGGAACGCTATACCACTACAGAGGAGTATGTCCAGGAGCTGTATTCTAAGAGGGTATTCTCTAAGTTCGGCAAGACCACAGACTCCGGTAAGACTGTTCCTTTTGGGCAAGGGGTGGCGCAGGCTCCTAAGGAAAGGGGAAAGACTCCTGTACAAGTCAGGCCCAAAAGGGCACCCAGCCCTAAAAGTGGTACTTTTTCCAGAGACAGGACACAAACTGTGTGTTGGCGGTGCCAAGGACTAGGACATATGGCCGCTGAGTGTCCTTTACTTCATGAGCCAATGGAGTGTGAACTAGGCAGACGCATGTCGATGTTTGCAAGCCCTGTGTGCACAGCCCACTTGGAATGTGAGATAGACAGACAAATGTGCTCTATCAAAATAGAGGAGCATCCACTCTATTAGACTCAGGAAGTTTGGTCACCCTGGTGCATGCCAGTCTGGTTGACACAGAAAAGCTTCAGCCAAGGCAGATTGGAGTCATCTGTATACATGGTGACACTAAAGATTATCCTATGGCGACACTAACTTTTGAGACTCCTTGTGGCACTGTAAAGCATGCAGTGGGTGTGGTTAAAAACCTGTTACACAGTGCCATTATTGGTTGTGATTTTCCTATGTTTTGGGAATTGTGGGGTAAAACACAGGTAGTACCCCCCATAAACACGTTGGAGGGAAATATTGGTAATGGCCCTATCCCAGAGGAGAATCTGGTAACAGGTGACTCGGTAGCACCCTTTACAAGTTTCCTTGATAACTTCCCTTTAGAGGTTATGGCTGGGGACCCAGAGGAACCCCCTCCTGAAACAGAGTTGCCTGACTTGCCAGTCTCAAGGGACAACTTTGGAAGTGCCCAGATAAAGGACCCCAATTTAGTTAATGCCTGGAGAAGTGTTAAGGTAATAAATGGGGTGCCTCAGGAGCCAGAGACCAACATAGGGTATCCTCACTTTATGGTGCAAAATGATTTACTGTACAGAGTAGATAAGGTACAGGAGGAGGTACTAGAACAGCTGGTGGTACCTCAGCACTATGTAAGAATGGTGTTAGACCTGGCTCATTCGCACATTTTGGGGGGGCACCTAGGGGTAAGAAAAACTAAAGAGAGAATCATGCAAAGATTCTTTTGGCCAGGGATATATAAAGCTGTTAAAGAGTTTTGTGAGTCTTGTCCCGAGTATCAAATGAATGCACCCCAACCACATTTTCGGAGCCCACTAATACCACTTCCTATTATTGAGGTTCCTTTTGAACGGATTGCCATGGATCTAGTTGGCCCTCTACCTAAGTCGGCCCGGGGCCACCAACATATTTTGGTAATCCTAGACTATGCCACCCGTTACCCAGAGGCAATCCCTCTCAGGAACTCATCATCAAAGCTCATTGCAAAGGAGCTATTTCAAATGTTTACCAGGGTGGGAATACCACAGGAAATCTTAACTGACCAGGGGACACCTTTCATGTCTAAAATAATGAAAGAGTTATGTAGGTTGTTCAGAATAACCCACATTCGTACGTCTGTGTATCACCCCCAAACGGATGGGTTAGTGGAGCGATTTAATAAAACTCTTAAAGCCATGCTTAAAAAAGTAGTAGACCGAGATGGAAAAGACTGGGATTATTTGTTACCCTATCTAATGTTTTCTATAAGGGAAGTACCACAGGCCTCTACAGGTTTCTCCCCATTCGAATTGCTATATGGTAGACAACCCCGAGGCCTATTAGATATTGCCAAAGAAACATGGGAACAAGAAACTACCCCCCATAAAAGTAAAATTGAACATGTCACGCAGATGCAGGAGAGGATAAATGCAGTTATGCCGATTGTTCGAGAGCATATGCGTCAAGCTCAAGAAGGGCAGGCTAGAGTTTACAATAAATCGGCTAAGGTGCGTGCCTTTAACCCAGGGGACCGGGTGTTGGTCCTAGTACCCACTGTTGAGAGTAAATTCCTAGCCAAATGGCAGGGACCTTATGAGATTAGGGAAAAAGTGAATGAGGTAAACTACCGGGTATATCAGCCAGGAAAAAGAAAACCTCTTCAGATATACCATATTAATTTACTAAAACCCTGGAAAGATCGCAAGGTTTTATCAGCGGTGGGATGTCCTAGAGTGTCCCACTCCCAAGAGGAACCTGAGGTTAAAATTGCTGAAACTCTGTCTGCAGCTCAGTCTCAGGAAGTAAGGGAGTTTCTACAAAGACACAGAGATGTTTTTTCTCAATTGCCAGGTCGAACTAATGTCATAAAACACGACATTATTACTGACCCTCAGGTAAAAGTTAAGTTAAAGCCCTATCGGATACCTGAGGCTCAAAGACAGGCAATTTCAACAGAGGTTAAGAATATGTTGAGTCTTGGGGTAATAGAAGAGTCACACAGTGAGTGGTCCAGCCCCATTGTCTTAATTCCCAAACCTGACGGCAGCTTAAGGTTCTGCAATGATTTCAGAAAGTTAAACGAGATCTCCAAATTTGATGCTTACCCCATGCCAAGGGTAGATGAACTAATTGAAAGGTTGGGCCAAGCTAGATACATCTCTACTCTTGACCTTACCAAAGGCTATTGGCAAGAACCCTTGACAGACAGGGCAAAGGAAAAGACGGCTTTTTCTACCCCAGAAGGCCATTTTCAGTACACTGTTCTGCCATTTGGTTTACATGGGGCCCCCGCCACTTTTCAGAGAATGATGGGCCGTATACTCAAGCCACATAGTAAGTATGCCTCAGCATATTTAGATGATGTAGTGATCTTTAGCAGGGACTGGATTTCCCATCTTTCAAAGGTACAGGCTGTTCTAAATTCCATACGGGAAGCTGGGTTAACAGCCAATCCAAAAAAGTGCACAATAGGCATGGAAGAAGCCCGGTACCTGGGGTATAATATAGGACGGGGAGTTATAAAACCCCAAATAGATAAGATTGAGGCAATTAAAACCTGGCCCCAGCCTATTTCAAAAAAACAAGTTAGAGCCTTTCTGGGATTGCAGGTTATTACAGAAGATTTGTGCCCAACTTTGCTTCTATAGCCGCCCCACTTTCAGACCTTACAAAAGGAAAAAAGTCTGCCATGGTCAAGTGGACAGAGGAAGCAGAAAAAGCATTTCAAAGGTTAAAAGAAATATTATGCAAAAGGCCAGTGTTAATTACACCAGACTTCAAGAAAGAGTTTCTGGTACAAGCAGATGCCTCTGATGTTGGGCTAGAAGCAGTCCTATCACAGGCAGTTAATTCAGAGGAGCACCCTGTAGTTTATCTTAGCAGGAAGTTAACTACAGCAGAAAAAAACTACTCCATAGTAGAAAGGGACTGTCTAGCCGTAAAATGGGCTTTGGACTCCTTGAGGTATTATTTGTTGGGTAGACAGTTTAAATTGATTTCTGACCATTCTCCCTTAAGATGGATGTCTAGAAATAAAGGGAATAATGGAAGGGTTATGAGATGGTTTCTGGCCTTGCAAGACTTTAAGTTCTCTGTAGAGCACAGACCCGGGTCTCAGCAAGGAAATGCTGACGCTTTATCCCGAGTCCACTGCTTGTTGGCCAAAAGTGCTCTACCCCACAGGTCTGAGCAGAGGGGGAGGGTATGTGAGACACCAGCTGGAAAAGTTATAAATGGTGTCTATATTTCACCTAGGTTTCTTACCTATACATGGTGAGGGGCTCCAGGGAATAGATAAAGGGAGAAAACCAGCTTATGGGTTTTCTCTGAGTTGTTTTGAATTTCTGGTCTGGGTCCTGGAGTCCGGAGGCTTTGTAGAGCATTGGGTGGGATGAAGCTTCCATTCCTAGGTCCATTACGGATTTTGTGCCAGGAGCATGTTCAGCTGACTGAATGGTAAAAAGAGTGTTACAATTCAGAACAGTGAGAAGGGGGAAGGACTGAGAGGAGAGATCAGGCTCCCTAAAACCAAGCCAGCCACACTCATTGAGAGAGGTACTGGGGCTTGTAAGGAGGCATTGAAAGTTCCTGACTGTTTGGATTTATGCCATGCTGAAGTAAGCTGTTTTCATTTTACACTTGAACTGTGTTATTTTTGCTGAATAAACGAGCAGGCCCAGTCCTGTTTACAACTCCACTTGCTGTTCACTTCATGTTATGCAAGCACTGCAGCCACCAATTGAGCAAATCCCCACAAGATGTTACTGGACCAAAGACAGCACTCCTAGGATTGAAAGAATTGTCAAACTGTTTGCACACCTTCTAATAAATTGTTTTCCCTCACACGGATAGGCAGATATTAATAGATATAGCTCCAAGCAGTGTGCCACTTACTCATATAATCAAATTTCAAGATGTCAATTATTCTACATGATGTCACTGATAAACACTGATGCATTGCCTTCAGTGCCCTCCTCCAAGTTATTAATGAGCTTCTACTTTAAATGGACCTGACACAGAACTCTGTGGAACACTATTATAATCTGTTTAGAAAATGTCTACTAGCTAACTCTGTCGATGATGCTTGAACCATTTATTCATGTACAAATAGCACCATCAAGACCAACCTCTGTTGAGAAAGCAAATATAACTTTCATTGTTACAGCTGCATTTTGATAAACCCAATAATCTATGCAAATTATGGAGAAAAAAAGATCTAGAGAGGGAATGTAATTAAAAGTCGCAAGTTAAAATGGTATCTGTGCAAATGTTTAGTACTGTTTGCAATGTAAAATAATTCACCTGCAAATATTACATTGTGCATTATTGTTAGGCAAAGATTTAGCTTTAACACCTGGTCTGGAGTTTCGTTAATCATTTTGTCCCAAAAAATGCTTTGCGATTGCAAAATTTTATTACATACACTACAAATGTTTACAAAAGCCATTTAGTCACAGTCTTTGAGATTAAGTTGTTAAGGTCTGTAATCAGTCAAAAAGGATGCAAACATGGTCGCTAACGTTCGCAAGCGTCTTTGAACAGGTTTTTTGCACTAGCGAAACATATTACATTCCCCCATAGATGTTATAATCACAAAGTTCTTTGCCATTGGAATACATGCAAAAGAAAAAAAACTAGCTAAATGACACTTATTTGCCTGTGTTATGTATGCTTAGACTGTCAAGTATTTAATTTGTCAAGCATCTGGTGTCTTTACATAACTAATGAGAAATAGCTACTCTAACATCTATTGGACGATCTAACTGATCTCCATACTGCAGCTGCAACTACACATACTGTAGTAAGGAAATAGAGGGAACAGCCTTAACAAGTGGCAACCAAGAAGCTTATGACCTATTCAAAGGAATTATGTAATGAAATTGTAGGATTGAAACGGGCACCTTTGATTAAATATTTCTCGTTATATTATTATTGTACTTTCTTACTACTTTCTGTAAATGCAGCAAAACCTGGGGCAGCCAGAGTCCTTATCTGCACAGTAAAAAAACTGTAATAGCCAGAGTATGTGATTTGTAAAAGTAGTGCAGCTAAAGAACTGTATTACTTGAAATACAAGCTACAGGGTAAGAAGTCTTTCTTTTATTACAGGAGATTTTTCTATTAATTAGATTGGGCTTTACTGGCCTTTATATTTTTCCAGTGGTCATGTCCTGCCTAATCAGTCACAAAAGGTAGGGTTGCATTTAATAACAGCATTCCCCTTTAGCTAGCTCTCTTACTTTCAAATACAATTGATGCACAGCAGGTTACAAATTTCTACTTGTTTTCCATTTTAGCCTCAGTCTTCTTAGTTTCAGGTGAATAAGTACCAAACATTTTTTAAAAGCAATTGAATCAATACTTTATACATGTAGATTTATTTGCCTTTTTCTTCTGACTCTTTGCAGCTTTCAAATGGGCGTCGCTGACCCCTTCTCAAAATGCTCTGTAAGGCTACAAATGTATTGTTATTTCTAATTTGTATTACTCATCTTTATATTCAGACCTCTCTATTCATATTCCTATGCAAATCAATGCATGATTGCTAGGTAAATGTGGACCCTAGAAACAGATTGCTGAAATTGCAAACTGGAGAGCTGCTGAATTAAAAATCGAAATAACTCAAAAACTTTAACTAATAAAAAATGAAAAGCAATTGCAAATTGTCTCAGAATATCAATTTCTACATCATACTAAAAGTTATCTCAAAGGTGAACAACCCCTTTAAGTCAGCTAAAAAATAAGTTGAACATTAAATAAACCCAATAGGATTGTTTTGCCTTTAATAAGGATTAATTGTATCTTGTAATCATGAAAAAATAGAATTATTTTCTAGTCTATGGGAGATGGCCTTCCCATAATTATTTTGGATAATTCGGAAGGCATGGATAAGTTTGAAAGGCATGGATTCATGCTTTGCCGCCCACATATGTTTTTGCGAAAATTCGCAGGTGAAAAATCTGCCGTGACAAAAAAATTGTTGCTCGTCAAAATGATTTGGATGACTTTAATCATTTGGAAAAAATAATTGCACGTATAAAAATTGACGCTTGGGTCAAAAATTGCTGCACGGCAAAATTATTTTGATGCCCAATGACAAATTTTCATTGTTTCACGATTCGCTAGTTCACTAGTTATGATCATAAAATTGCTAAGTCACCATACAATGTCAATGCAAACCCCCAAGGAATGTGTACTGATCAATCCTCTTTCTTTTTTAGCTTATTTGTAGCTTATTTGGTCAGATCAGTTGTTTTTATATATTTGTACTTATCTTGGGAGTGCCCCCTTTTTGCATTATTTTACTGTAGCAGAATTATTCTGACCAAATTTAAGCAGTTATGCCCATTCCATTTAGTTGTAGCATCCACACACCTGTCCTTTTAAATGGTGGTCTTCTGCCTTTAAAAATGTGTATTGTTCTAGGCAATCTATTTCATTTAAAAGCTGCAGGTGGGGGAGGATAAATCCTGTTCTTTTAACCATATTGTGGTCTTGCCAAATTCACTCCTTTAAAAGCTAATGGCAAGGGAAAACTAAACCCTCGGATTGAAACCAATGCCAAGGTCAGGAGAAACTTATCCCAAGAAATGCTACCATGCAGGGAGGTTCCAGCCTTTGAAAAATATGACCGGAGTTAATTAGTTAAGACTATTATGGGAATTACCTTGACGTGGTATGATGACTTACCAGTTTTATGATCAGAACTTTGTAACTACTAACACAAAAATATATGCACTTGCATTATTTACTTAGCCTTGGAGTTCAACAACCTCTCTTTTTGCATCTTTTTAGAAGAAGTACAAGGTCGAAACCTGCCACTAGGGGCCAAGGAAACTCACATGAAGAATGACTTTAAGGGGCCAATTTACAAACAAACTTCTATTTTTTCCATGAATCTCTAAAAAATTGTGATTTTTCTATTTTTTCTTAAAAAAGTTCTAAAAATTCTAAATTTATTAAGTGAATTTATTAAGTAAAACACCACGAAAACCTCATTGGGAGCTACACTGATCCTCTTGGACCTTTTTAATCAATTTGGACCTTTAGAGGTTTATGGATTTTTTTCGCTAGAAGTCTGAAAAACTCACATTTTCATAGGTTTAAGAGGTATTCATATTTTTTTTACAGATCGTTCAGCATTATTTTACGTTCATACTTTTTTATTTGGGTCTTTTAATAAATTTCACGACATTCATGGTTTTAGAGAAAGTGAGTTTAGTCATGTTTCAAAAACCTCTACAACCACCTTTGATAAATAGGCCGCTACATTATTAACACTGAAGTCTGGTTACATATCATAAAGAACCGTTTCAGAAATTGACAACAAAAAGACTATAAAAGGACTATATTTTTGGAAAGTCAGTTTGCGAGTTTGGACTAATTAAATTAGATAGTAGCACTCTGGTCTCCTTTTGCTATGAGTACAGCATGCATCCGTTTGTCATCACTGTTTAGATAAAAATATACCGTAGATTTTTTAAATATTGCTGCCATATTATACAATAAAAAAAATGCACTGAAGAATGTAGAATATGCAGGAATACATCACATACTTATTAGTGTGGTGTAATATATACTTTTCTGAAACCCCTGCTAAATTGACTTTGAAAAGGAAAAGCAGCCAAACCACATTGTGAATTTACAGCTATGTCCCAAAGAAAACCTTAATTATTTTATACTCACCATGATTTTGTGTTGCAAAGGTCAACTTGACTATTATAAGTTCCAGCATTTTGTTTGCTTGGATAATATCCACTTTAGCATGTCAGTAAAAATTACTTGCTTGGATTTGGCCATGCGGATGACTTACTCTAAATACAATCTGCTGTGCCCTAGCATTAATACTGTCAGCAGTATAGTTAAAAAATATTACATTGATTTAGGAAAAAATCTGTTCAACTGAATACGCATAATTCAGAATATATTATCAAATATATAAAGGGGTTAGATAGAAAATCTGTTCTGAATGTTATAATACTGTGCCTAAATCTGTTATAGGATCTGAATAAAGAAATGTACTAATGTAAAATATATATATATATATATATATATATATATATATATATATATATATATATATATATATATATATATATATGTAGCTGATAGAGCTATAGATATACATATACTCAAACAAACACATTAAATATTTGTTTGTTTTCTGTTATTCCTATCATTTTTCGTGTGCAGTTCCAGCACATTTATATCAGGAATAGTTGGCTGTGTCTAGTTTTGTGCATGTCACATATGAAAAATGATAGTTGGCATCTTATTATTAAGTAAAAAAAAAATAGTATACATGTAGATTAAAAATCTGTTATATGCTTCCTTGAAAGTGTGCAAAACGTAGTAAACATGTGGCACAAGTTTCAGAATGCAGCACTGTCAAGTACAAGAATACCCCTCTTCTTCTTAGTTACTAAGTACAAGCCTCAAAATTCTTTGTGCCTCTTTAGCTTGAGCATCATTTAGACAAGCTCTTTCTTTTGCATTCAAGAGACCACCCAGGTGACAATTACCTTCAACTTTCCAAGAACCAAAGAGAAGGAGATGCACTTGTTTGTAAAACGCATACAGGGCATTATCACCATATAGTTGCCCTGGTGATATACTGCAAATTGTAGCTGACTGCTCAGTCTGTAAAGAAGACATATGTAGGTTTGAATATTTTTCAATACTATAATCATTAAACTGCTAGAAATGTAAGCCTGTGAGTATAAGATGAATAAGGAAAAAAGACTCATATTTGATGATAAAAATGTGTAGGTTGAGAGACTATGGGCAGATTTACTGTTATCTACCATTTTCAAAATATATCATTATACTGTCTCAACGTAGTTGGTGTTTTCTATGGTTGAAGAGTGAGACATGTATTTCCTTGGATGGTGAAAAGCAACAGAGAGATTTTATGTAAAACAAACATTACGTTAGCAACTTTTCACCAGAAATCACATCTGCAGGGACATTGCCAATTTGCTAACAGGTGCAGGCGTCAATTCGCTATAAAAAACTGTTTGCACTCTATGCCAGGTGATTTTTCGCTCTGGCGAAAGGTTGTTACTCCACAAATTCAGTAAAGTGCGGATTTTACTGAACGTTACCTCTTTCACCACAGTTGACTTCGCCACCTCAGACCATGCGAAGTGCTTAAAAGAAGCAAGATCTTCCTCAATCTTCTGTCACTTACATCATATCCTGTGTGCCGAAAATGCATTAAAGTTCCAAAAACGCTGGCAACTTTTCCTTTTTTGAAGCGGAATGGCCTGCAAATGTCCTGACAAACTTTTTTGGGTAACCGGTTTTCTTCAGACATTTCATATCATATGGAACATTCATTTTACATTTTGCATTTTTGGCAAAATAGGTAATGTTCAGTAAAATCCGCTCTTTACTGAATTTGCAGGGTAACGACCTTTCGCCAGAGCGAAAAGTCACCTGGCTATAGAGTGCGAACGAAAGCTAGCGAAAGAATCTTTCTCTATCAAATTGACGCCTGTGCTCATGAATTGCCGATGTCCCTGCGCATGCAATTTCTGGTGAAACGTCACTAGCATTAGCCACTTTGCCCTTTAGTAAATCTGCCCCATAATGTTTGTTTTACATAAAATCTCTCTGTTGCTTTTCACCATCCAAAAAATACATGTTTCACTCTGCAACCGTAGAAAACACCAACTACGCTGAGACAGTATAATGATATATTTTGAAAATGGTAGATAATGGAAAGGCATTTTCATTAAAATAAAGCTCTAGGGTATCAATTCAAATCCGTTGCAGCCCATTAGTAGTTTAAAGTCTTTCCATTTTGTAGTAGACAGGTGTCTTCATCATATCTGACATAATAGCTGTAAGCTATGTATAGAAGATAACGATAAAGGTTGAGAGCAAACACTTGCTTTTTTGTTCTCCTGTCGCATACTGAGCAATTTACACTATAAATGAATAAATGTAAGACACGTGTATTCATTTTACAATGGAAGATACAGTATATATACAAAACAATGTGAATTAAGATGGAATTTGATTAAGATTCATCTTACAAACGAAATAAATAATTACTCAGCTGGTGAATTTCTTATAACAGCTCTTCGTTTCATTTATGATTGATGCTGTTCCTAACTTATTTTTTTCAAGTCTGTGTTAAATTGAGTGAAACTGTGGTATTCGGTTATACATTTTTACAAAACCATGCAAAATCTTTCCAACATCAACAAAAATATTGTATTACAAACTTTACATAGGCTGGTAGTCATATTTGCCATTATGTGTTTCAGCACTGTGCCGCTCTGCTCTTCACAACATTCCATACGTGGACTTTTTTTTATTGTATATAGATATTGTGTGTGCATTTAATTTTGTAAAGTCAAACAACCTTAATTTGTTACCAAATATACAATTTAGGGACAGCACAGATAGAAAGTTGTTTATCTCCCCCCCCCCAGGGAATCTCAGTGTGAAATTCCAAATCCTTCTAAGATAAAATGACACACCACAAACAACATTAAAATCAACATGAACCCAACCAATACTTTAACAAAACAGTATAGGGCTAAAACACATGACTATTGATAAGAATTAACTTTAGCTTCTAGATCTTAAAAAGATACCGAAATTATTTTGATGGGTTTTATAATTATAAATTAAAGTGCCTTGCCGATAATTCATTCTACCATGTCAATAGAGATTTATTTGGTAAGTTTTTTCTTGCTCCAAATGCACTGCAGTCAATACCCATTGTTTCATGTTTTTTCTCATGCCAAAAACATACTGTAGGTATTTTTTTATCCAATTTTTTCCTGTGTGACTAGAAAATGTAGAAAAATAAATAACTCATCCGTGTTTTTTAACACTGCTGTTGAACAGGTCTGAAAGAATAATAAAAATAATCTAACTTGTAGTGATAAACTTTAATATTGATGGGAAAGAATGTTAGATAACTGCCATTTTCATGCTGCATTTTATTAATTTAAATTTGTTGCTTCAAAGCATTATGAACAAGAATAATTCAGTGGGAAAAAATCAATATTGTCAATTATTTTATAAAAACTCATTTATAGTCTGTAGAGAAACCTGGAACAGACTTTAGAGACGATTTTCTACCCTTTATATGTCATTAGCCTCAAGGTGTCCAATCATAGGTAGAAATTAAGATGAGATCTTTTTCACCAAACCTACAATATACGTACTGTATATGAACAAAATATTCACCACTCCTAAATTATTCTGTTTGGTCAGGACAGGCAGCTTATCATCTGAGGGCCACATCAGTCATAGATGTAATCAGCTACAGATGCAAATTCTTAGTGATAAATTTGAAAAACTCTTATGGACTCAGATTTTACAGGAATCGTTGATGACATCTCTATAAGAATTAGAGAATAAGAGATGTGAAAAGTACTTCTTTATTCTGTTTGCAATGTGTACTAAAATCTGTTACACTGGTTTTAAAGCAAGTGTTCACATGGACTGAAAGACCTAAGCTCGGTGAATGTCATAATTCAGTTCTGTTACTTTTCCTTTTCTCCATTAGGCTGATGACCACCTAATGCACTTTCTTTCTTTACTCTAAATCTTTCAGCACATGTGAGCCTTGCATTTAATTTGCTAATTTGTGTTAAAAAGAAATGTAATGCATTAGTGTAAGCTATATTGCTGTTAAGGATTTTAAAATACAACTTAATTGCAAGTGCAGCTTTAAAGGTAGAGGTTTTACTATACCTGGGATCAAGCTGGGTGTGGTGGTCTTAAGAGGCAGACCAGCAGCATTTCCTGGAATTTAAAGGGAATGCTGCAGTGAATGGTGGGAATTCTGACTCATTCTTGCATGTTAAGTAAGGGTTTTGCTTATTTGTTTTTTATGGAGATCAGCAAAATAAAATAAACCTCTGCCATATTTTTCATCAAGACAAGATTTTATTTTTGAGAAAATTTACCCATGCCTCACACAATAAAACAAAACAAAAAAATTTAAAGCATTCACTCTACTCTAACCAATGCCATAGCATTGACCAGCTGCTAGAAGAACCCATATTCCAGTGCATTATATTGGATATAAAATATGGGTTACCCCTACATTCTCGAGATGGCCAGCTGCTAGAGATGATAAAAATCCATTATTTGCACACGTAGAGAAGTTTTTTGCCAGTGCAAAAAATTAGGTGTCAATACCACACTTTGGCCAAAATATGTAGGATGAATACTTATTTGTATATAAAAATCTGTAGAGCTTTTTAATCATTACTCCCCTAGCAAACAGTTTACATGTGTAGTAAGGCCATGTTCCATTAACCTTTAAAACAAGAGCTATAGTGAAAATTATGGATGTTACAATAGATTGTTGTTACTAGAGATGCCAGGTTAAAGCTTTTGCTGCATTCGGGGGATTGGATTCATTAAACGATATTTAGGTGGTAAGAGCTTTTTTCTAGACCTTTAGAAAAAAAATGAAATTTAAACTTTTTACTGACACCATTTCTTTGTAATATACACTCAACTTTGAGGGAAAAGTAAATAGTAATAATTATGGAGTATACAGTATTTCCATTTAATAGACAGCTCATAAAAAAGAAACCCTTATGCATACGTTTTTGAAGCAATAACAGGGGATTCTAGATGTATAGAGGTACATTATTTCTGTTTATACAAACAAAACTGGTTTAGTACTAAGAAGGATTGGTTCCTCAACATTCATTGGCTCTTTGTTTAACCAGTAATTAGCTTTCTATGCATACATTTAAAAACAAGTTTTTAGTCATAAATTTCACATCATAAAGTTAAATGTGAAGGTAACCCCACATTAACCTTTTAACCATAGTACAGGAATAGCGTTTGAGAATTATATTGTGTTTTCCAAGAGTATGTAGTCTTGTAGACCAGAGTCGATGCATTTCAAAACAACATCTGCTACAAATTATAGCAATATCTATTTATTTGCAAGGTTATATCAAGTAAATGTGACAGAAAGATTTGAGTTGTTGATATATATTTTCAGAGCTATGACCATTCTACTTTTTTTTTAAATGAGGACCATTATTAGGTTAAGCGTAACTGTGTAATCGGTACAGTTGTTTATAGTGATAATAAATTTAAACATGATAAGAAGCAGGATTGATTGGATTTAGATGCCTGGTGTTAACTGACATTCTGCCCCCAGGCTTTCACTATAACATTTTAGTACTTTAATAGAATTCTAAACCTGAAGAGAAGGTGACCTTGAAACTTAGTTTTAGAAAATGTTGTAGATAAAAGTAGAGTCCCTTTGCAAAATAATATACTTAAAGTGATACTGACATCAGAGTAGTCAGGGGATTTTACTTTGTCAAATTACTGTAACTGTATCTTCAGAGCTACAGTAGCCCAACTAAAAATAAAGCCCTTATTCCACACTCAGAACTGGCAGTTGAGTTCACATCTGTTGTTTGCATTATAAACAGTCTAACTTTTGGTTGAAGGTGGTCTGTATTTTTGGGCAAAGAAAGGAATTTCAGCTAATGGGAAATGACAGATGAGAAAGTTAGTTGCCTGTGGTAAATCCTCTCTATTGTGAGCAACTAATCTCCTGCAAATGCTGTATGGTGCTTTTCTTTTCTAAAGTGGCCTGAATTTGCTTCTCGAAAAAAAGTTGGCCAGCTTTGTAAAATGAAGCGAAGCAGGTGACTTTATTGCTGGTGGGAAAGCATTTGCAGGAGATTAGTTGACCCCAGTAGAGGAGACAGCTTTGCAGGCAACTAACCTCCTTGTCTAAATATCTAGTATTGGGGATAGTAATTCTGCATGTACAGTATTTGAAAATTGATACTGTGGTATCAGAAACAAGCCTTATATACAATTTTGGCAAATCTGATATATAAGCAACCAATCTAACATCTGACTAGTTGCTATGAATTCTAACAAAAACTTGTAAGTATCCAGAGGCTGGAGGCATATTAAGTATTGTTATTATTTTTAATGGACATATGACAGATTTTCCCAAGTATGGGAAAATGGGGAAGTGTTTTAACTTGATTTTTTGATATTTGGGAAAACATTCTGATGTGTTAAGTAACCTCTGTAAAAACAAGTCTGAATTTGAACCAATAGCAGCCTAAAAAAATATGAGAAAGATCTGCAGTGTTACAGTATAATACTGTAGATAGAATAATCTGAATAGAATCATCTGTAACACAACAGTTTTTTTGTTGGGAAATTGCTACAAACAGCAGTGTTATCATATATTT